>NC_089504.1:236461915-236764945 GCF_036850995.1 Saccopteryx leptura | reverse complement strand
TTTAGAAACTATATTATTAACTATATGTATAATATGTACTGTGTTAGAGTATCATTTTGGTAGGTGGTGTACCCCAGGATTTTGTAAATGTAAAAAATGTGCCGCGACTCAAAAAAGATTGAAAATCACTGACCTATACAATGGGAGAAAATATTTGCAAACAATATATTTGAGAAGGGGTTAATATACAAAATACATGAGGAACTCATACAGCTCAATAGCCAAAACAAACAAACAAAAAAGGCAAAAGACCAGAATAAACATTTTCCCAAAGAAGGCTACAATTAACCAACCGGAAGATAAAAAGATGATTTAGGCCATTAATCCTCAGAGAAATGCAAATCAAAACCACCATGAGATATTGTCTCACACCTATAGGGATGTCTAGTATCAAAATGACAAGAGGCAGTCAGTGTTGGTGAAAATATGGAGAAAAGGGAACCCTGTGTCCTTTTCATAGTAAGCAAAGGTTTTTCTAATTTGTACAATTGCTATATCCTGGGTTTAGGAAAAGCAAAACCAGGGTGGGGTGCAAATGCCTAAAAACAAGACAGTTTCTACACTCATAGACAACCTCCACTTATACTTTTATGAGCTCTATAACAAAACAGTGTATGGCAAAGGAATATTTAGGACAATTAATTTGAAGATTGTTTTACTTTTGAGAACATGCCCTAAAGAGCCAAGTCAGTTGCATTCCATTCTCTTAAGTAACCCAGCATTCTGGTTCTCTTTTGAGACACCTTATTCTGGTTGGAAAGTTATGTCTCATCTTTATATCTGAAAGCAAGCCAGAGATTTGGGGAAGATCTTGGATGGGTATAGAAGTTGCATGTAAATCTAAATTACTGTTGAAATGGCTATTCTTTGTATGTGTGTGTGTGTGTGTGTGTGTGTGTGTGTGTGTGTGTGTGTAACAGACACAGAGAGAGACAAAGAGAGGGACAAATAGGGACAGACAGGCAGGATGGGAGAGATGAGAAGCATCAGTTCTTCATTGTGGCTCCTTGGTCTCCTTAGTTGTTCATTGATTGCTTTCTCATATGTGCCTTGACTGGGAGGCTATTGCAGACCGAGTGACCCCTTGCTCAAGCCAGCAACCTTGGGCTCAAGCCAATGACCTTGGGCTTCAAGCCAGTGACCTTTGGGCTCAAGCCAGCCACCATGGGGTCATGTCTATGATCCCACACTGAAGCCAGCACCCCCTTGCTCAAGCTGGTGAGCCCATGCTCAAGCCAGATGAGCCCACGCTCAAGCCAGCGACCTCGGGATTTCAAACCTGGGTTCTCAGCATCCCTGTCTGGTGCTCTACCCACTGCGCCACTGTCTTGTCAGGCTAAATGGCTATTCTTTGATTGAAAATTTCAGTGAACAATTACTTAAAAACATAAATAGAAAAGTCTTATTGGCTCAGTTCAGAGCCCAAGCACACACCGGCTGCTCACTGGCTGTAACACGGTCTGTATTCAAGACTTTGAGTACGAGTGTGCCATTTCATTCCCAAAGTCAAGCAGGTCATGGGGTTTCCAGTCTGTGGCTTCAAGGAATGACAGTTTCAAAGTCAGAAGCATTGTACCTTTCATTTCAGGTGCAAATTAATTTCGAATTGGTAGAGCCCTCTCCAACCACTCCCCTCCCAGTCTGGCAAATAACATTCTTCCTGATGGTTAGTGAACATCAAATACTGGGTTTGATAACGAGCTCTCTCCTCTGGGCATATACATCCTCACTGGGAAGTTGCTCTTGGGGACAGATTCTCATGGAATTCAGAAGGGTTAGGCTAAGTACATTGAGAGAACACTTCTGCATATATCCTCGGTAGGTTTCAGAGCACACAGAATGTGCCGCAGAATCTCACATAAGGTAGGTGATGAAATATAGGCATTCTTAGGGACCCGAGCATCCCAAACAAGTCAGGCACTAGGACCTCCACTGTATTCTGCAGCCGAATTTGGGGAGGTCTTTTTGTCCGTTACACCCAGGCATGTAATCAGTGATTGTTCCTATTGTGAGGCCCAGATTCACCATCTGTATGCTCCAAAGGGCTGGGTGATTGTTAATACCGCCGTCCCTATGGGATTAATCTGCAATTTCACACTGAATGATTTTTAAGTATAATTTGTTACAATGATACAACATTACCATTTCTAAAACAAACAGCCAAGATTGTTACCTTGCAAAGAGGAAGTGTCCCGGGAATGTTACTTGGGGACAAGTTTGTGCTCCCGTTTTATGTTCAATTTAAACACAAATGGAGAGAGCTATGGGGGGCAGGGGGATCAATCCAGAACCTTGGGAAAGGATCTTAGTAGGCAAACAGGTTGCTTTTTGTCACTGCGGAACAGGATCTGAAAGTACAGTCATGCTAAGACAGATTTCTCTGAACAGTGTTTTAAAACCACTAGTATTAGTTGGTTAGGGTTTGCAGGATAAAGCTGCTTGCAGTGAAAATTCTGAGTTTGGATTCTTTGTTGAGCAAAGAACTGTTAAAGGCCTTTTTGTGGACAAAGGATGAGCCCCCCAAACCAGTCTGTGCTGGCTGGAAGCATGCAAAGAATTTATTCCTTATCATAAGGCACTCCTCTTTTTCACATGTTAAACAAAAATTAACTCACGGCTGGAAGTTTCTTTTTAAAAGAAAGGGTTTATCAGGCATGAACAGACCAGGTCCCAGGGCACGAAGTCTGAACCACCAGCAACGTAGCTAGGTACGAAGAGTCCATCATCCTGGAGGTGTTGAGAATGTTTATACATCAAGGAGGGATAGGGGGAGAGATACAAGCCACTCTGAAGGCATTTACATTAGCTATAGACAATAGGGGCAGGAGAAGGTGAAGGAGGGACAGCTCCGGGACAGGCACAGGTCAACAAAGAAGAGGTGACCACTCCTGTGAATTAGCTGTGGGCACAAGATTGGAAAATTCACGTGCAAATAAGAAGCAGAGACTCCTAGAGTCAGGAGGGTTAGGCTTGCAGGGTTCCAGCTCGCCTGGCTTTTCCCTCTTTTAGAATCACGGAAATAGCCACCTGGAAGTTGATCCTAACTCCCAACCAATTTGCAGGAATGTAGGCGGCCTTTTGTCAGAGCTGGTGCACAGCCACTCACAGGCTAACTAACTGCTCTGTCTGTCTCTCCCTCTCCGGCCACTCTAACTTAGAACACATCAGAACTTTTTCTTGTCATGTGTTTTAGTAGATGATGCAAAAGGTATCACTATAATCAAAAGTTAGAACTCTATGGATTTCAAAACATAGTATCCAAAAGATTATTCTTATTTGGAATCAACTCTGACCAAAGCAAAGGATACCAAATCAGACATTTTTTAAATCTCTTTTACTAAGACTGAATGAAGCCTTACTATTAGATGAAAACAAATATAGCTGTTTTATTTTCCCAAACTTTTTAATGGTGGGTTCAACAGTTCCTTTTTCTTTCTTTTTCTTTTTTAGCAAATGGGGAAGAGAAAGGCAGGGGACAGACAGGGACACAGACAGACAGGAAGGGAGTTGCAGTACCTTAGTTGTTCATTGATTGCTTTCTCATATGTGCCTTGACTGGGGCTCCAGCTGAACCAGTGACCCCTTGCTCAAGCCAGCGACCATGGGGTTGTGTCTATGATCACACGCTCAAGCTGGTGAGCTCAGGGTTTCGAATCTGGGTCCTCAAGGTCCCTGGCTGGTGCTCTATCCACTGCATCACCACCTGGTCAGGCCAAAAGTTCCTTTTGATGGATCAGATGGTTGAGAGGTTAGGTCCAGTTACTCGGAGTTGTAAAGTGGTCTGCATAGCCTGTTTGTTCAACTCCATTTCAATTATATCTACCCCATGAATTAAACGCCTGACTTGCATAAGGCCAGTGTGGGAGGCAGCGATTCCTGGGGATAGATCTGCATCCTTGACAGTGGGACCTGCCTTGTCCCAAGCCATGCATCCTTAAAAAGAGACGCCTAAAGGTCCCGCCCATCTGCAACCACTCAGTGCAGAAAAGCAGGAGGGAGGTGTCCAGCACACTACCCTCCCCCAACCCGACACCACCAGGCAGAAAGACAAACTGAGCCACATCAGAGTTCTTTCCTCAGCTCTCCGATGGGTACAGTAGCACCAGTCTCAGAGTCACAGCACTGTGAGGAGAACTGGGCAAGACATCCAAAGTACTCGGCATGCTGTTGAGCCAAAAGGATAGCTTAGTATTTTTTTTTTTATGCAGAGACAGAGAGAGAGTCAGAGAGAGGGATAGATAGGGACAAACAGGAACGGAGAGATGAGAAGCATCAATCATTAGTTTTTCGTTGCACATTGCAACACTTTAGTTGTTCATTGATTGCTTTCTCATATGTGCCTTGACCGTGGGCCTTCAGCAGACCGAGTAACCCCTTGCTAGAGCCAGCGACATTGGGTTGAAGCTGGTGAGTTTTTTGCTCAAACCAGATGAGCCTGTGCTCAAGCTGGTGACCTCGGGGTCTCGAACCTGGGTCCTCTGCATTCCAGTCTGACGTTCTATCCACTGCGCCACTGCCTGGTCAGGCTAGCTTTGTATTTTTATTAGCTATTGACAATCTTTCTGAGGTTTTGATAGCAACACAGACATGAGACTTTCTTTTGTCCTCACCATTATAAGAAAAAAAACTAAGACCAATGAAAAACATGTTCAAAGACAAATCAGTAAAGACCTAGGCCTGGGGGTTGGGTGATAAGGAGAGGTGGGGCCTGTGGCAAACAGAAGAATATATGACCATTCCGCTAAGTGGGGTAGCTGCATCCAGTCCTAGCTGATGGCTGTCTCGTGGGACTGTGGACCTAGTGTGGGCGACTTTGCACATCTTTCAAGAAAAGTTGCAAATCCTACTTTGAAGGATTTTTAAATGCTGGCTTCTAATTCAAGTTTTTTCTTTTCTTTTTTTCCTTATTTTTGTTTTTAAAGCCCTTGAGCCAAACCAAGCCTGTCTGTGGCTGTGTGTGGGCTACAGACCCCAGGTTCAGGGTTCCTGATAGAAACCAACAGAAAAAGACATATAGGCCCTGGCTGGTTGGCTCAGTGGTAGAGCGTCGGCTTGGCGTGCAGGAGTCCCGGGTTCGATTCCCGGCCAGGGCACACAGGAGAAGCGCCCATCTGCTTCTCCATCCCTCCCCCTCTCCTTCCTCTCTGTCTCTCTCTTCCCCTCCCGCAGTGAGGCTCCATTGGAGCAAAGATGGCCTGGGCACTGAGGATGGCTCTGTGGCCTCTGCCTCAGGTGCTAGAATGGCTCTGGATGCAACAGAGCGATGCCCCAGATGGGCAGAGCATCGCCCCCTGGTGGGCATGCCGGGTGGATCCTGGTCGGGCTCATGTGGGAGTCTGTCTGACTGCCTCCCCTTTTCCAGCTTTGGAAAAATGGAAAAAAAAAAAAAGACATACAAGGAAAACAGAATATAGACTAGATCGATGGTCACTGTTCTGTCTAATAACATAGACTCAGATTAGGTGTGGAATTATAAACCATGCCCATACCATAGATCTAGAGGAGGGAATAGTATGCCCGGCATAAGCAAGCTGGAATCTTTTTGCTGGCGGGGGGTCTAGCCTTCCATTTGTAAAATGTGCAACATCTGTGAAGCTTGAAAAAGCAAAGCACAATAAGACAAGGTATGTCTGCGCATAAAGCAGCCAGAGTAAATCAATCACAGAATTCAGGGACAAGGCAGCTTTCCCCAAACAGTGATTGCTGAATGGCATTTCCTGGTGGGTAAAGGAAGGTGAGGGTTGATTAAGGAAGATTGTGGACTGGGACAGAAGATAAGGACCTTGGATATTTTTTTAATACCTAAAGCAGCATGGTCTTAAGGGGGCATGAGCTAACTTCTCCCTGCATGCCAGGAAAAGGCTGGTTCAAACCTTTTCAAGGGCTAGAACACTGTTTGGTAAACCCACATTCTATTGGTTTAAAAAGTTGGGACAGCTTCCCAAAGTAACTAGGTTGAGTTCTTATTTTTTCCAGGAGAATCTTCCTACGGAACAACAGAAGAGCCTTTAGAAATGCAAAACCACCAGACACATAGCCCTTGGTGGTGCTGGCTCCAAGCCTCACACAGCCCTGAAGATGGGTGTTGTTATTCCTTTTCTAGAGATGAGAAAACAAAGTATGGAAGATAATTCACGCACAAAGCTCCTCCGCCAAAGACAGGTGGGGAGAGACAATGCTGAGGCTTGACCCTGGGTTTGTCACCACATTTAAAGAGTGCAAAATTGGTGCAGCCGCAATGGAAAGCGCCATGGAGGTTCCTCAAAAAATTAGAAACATAATTATCTTATGACCCAGCAGTTCCACTTCTGGGTATATATCTGAAGAAATCCATAACACTAACTCGAAAAGATATAGGCACCGCAATGTTCACTGCAGCATTATTTACAACAGCCAAGATATAGAAGCAACCCAAGTGTCCATCAATAGATGAATGGACAAAGAAGAGATGGTATATATATACACACACACACACACACACACGCACACGCACAATGGAATATTACTCAGCCATAAAAAAGAATAACATCTTACCATTTGTGACAGCATGGATAGACCTAGAAGGTATTATACTAAGTCAGAGAAAGATACACACTATATGATTTCCCTTATATGTGGAATCTAAAGAACAAAATAAATGAACAAACAAAACAAACAAGACTTATAGATGCAGAGAACAAACTGATGGCTATCAGATAAAAGGGGAATTGGAAGCCTGGGTGGAAATGGCAAAGGGATTAAGAAGTACCAGTTGGTATCTACAAAACAGTCATGAGAATGTAAACTACAGTATAGGGAATATAGTCAATAATATTGTCATAAATATGTTTGGAGCCAGGTGGGTACTAGACTTATTGGTGGGATCACTTCGTAAATTACATTACTTTCTAACTAGTATATTGTACACATGAAACTAACACAAAATGATATATTCCCAATTGTAATTGGGAAAATAAAGTCTGTACAAAATGGTTGGTTCTGAATAAATGTTCTAATTCATATGTAATTGCTATGTTAAGACACCAGGGGTTATTTATTTTCCAAAAATAAAAAATAGTTTAAGGTTAAGATTATGCCAAACAACTTGATGTCTTTTTTTAATTCAGAAGATATCTCAGGGTTTTTCAGGGCCTGATGAATATCAGCGTTGTAAGAATGTCAGCTAATCAGTAATAGCAGTCAAGAGATGGCCCAGCTTTTAAACCATTGCTACTGTAGGAGCTGGCTTTAGTCTCTAAGTTAGTTTTGTGCCTTTAAACTTAACCCAAATAGCAGATAACTGCTCAATAGTTTCAACGTGGTCATTACCATGATAGAGGCATTGGAATTAAGTAATCCTGTATCAAGTTTTCTTTTCCTCAAAGCATTTGCTTTTGCACACCTCTGCATTAGCACAGTAAGGTGTAATATAATGTGTGTTAAAGCAGCAGAAACTTGGCTGCCCGCATTCAACAGAAAATCTGCTGTTTGTGACAGCAAAGGAAAGCATGAACAAAATGAAAACAACCTACTGAATGGGAGAAAATATTCACCAATGAAACATCAAGTAAGGGAGTACTATCCAACATTTATAAAGGTCTCATACAACTCAACACCAAAAGAACAAACAACCCAATTTAAAAACAGGCAGAGGACCTGCAGATGGCCAATAGACATATGAAGAAATGCTCAACATCACTAATTATCAGAGAAATGCAAATTAAAAGCACATTGAGATATCACCTCACACCTGTCAGAATGGTTATTGTCAATAAATCAACAAACAACAAGTGTTGGGGAGGATGTGGAGAAAAGGGGACCCTCCTGCACTGTTAGTGGGAATGCAGACTGGTGCAGCCACTGTGGAAAACAGTATGGAGGTTTCTTTAAAAATTAAAAATGGAACCACCTTATGACCCAGTAATTCCACTTGTATATATACAAAGAAACCCAAAATAGTCATTCCAAGAATATATGCACCCTTACGTTCATTGCCGCATTATTTACAATAGCCAAGACATGGAGACAACCCAAGTACCCATCAACAGACAAGTGGATAAAGATGTACGTACATACAAAGAAATTATTACTTGACCATAAAAAAGAATGAATGAATTAGCAGTTTTTCATCTTAACAATACAAACACTGTGCCTGCACAGTGCACATGAGGAATTGGTCTTCTTACTTATAACTAAGTTGTTTCAGCTCATCCTCAATATCATTAGCATCTCTTACAAAGAAAGCCATTGGTATCCTAGCTCTGCATAGACCAGGCAGATAAATTGCTCAACTATTAAAACTTCAGAACACAGGCCCAGAGTAGAGCATTTTCTACTATTTTGAACCACAGAGTAAACAGAAAAGCTGTATACTTATTGCTTTTGCTTCCTTTCTCAGAGGTGGGTTTTCGGCTCAGCCTTGCAGAAATCTCAGTAGCAGGTGAACAGCTCCTTTGGCAATATCAGGACCAACCTGAGACTCTCGCTAGCCAGTAGCAAATGCTAAAGTGCCATTTTTTATGAACACAGGTGAACTTCACCTTCTTTAACTAAAAAAAAAAAGGGTGCTGGCCACCTTTACCTCAGTAAGGAGATCATGTGGTACAAGTGTCCACACTTACTTGATCCTAGAGTCACCTGCAACGCTTGTTTAAAAAATAAGGATCTCAGCGGAGCATTTGATATCTTGCTTCCCAACAACTGTCATCAGTTTGGCTCAAATAAACTCTTATAACAATTCTCTACAGGTTTGATGTTTGTTATGTCGACAACCAGTAGACATAAGTTGCAGGATTTCTGGAAGATGATCTATCATTGCATCAAGTACCTTCTTATTGATTACTCTCCCAGTGATGGCTATGTTTTTTTAACTGTAGACTGACTTTCCATATCAGTTTCTACAGGAAATAGCGTTATTTGCCAAACAACATTTGGGGGTTTGTATTTTCTTAGTTTGCCATCTTTTTGCTAGAAACTCTTTGAAACATGATAGATTGCTTTGATCAATCTACCTTTGAAAAGGGATTAGCATATCTACCTCTTGATATTGATAGTTTACATCTGAGCCATCTGCTACACAACCAACATGTTCAAAATGAATGAGAAATAAGTTGGTAAGTACAGTATATAAAGATTCTTAGCTCCTCCCTTTTATGGTTCTGACTTCACCCCAGGTGACTCACAGTTCGGCAGGCTTGAGAACACCATCCATTTATAAAAGGGAGGGGGAATGCACTAATCTAACAAAAGGATTTCTGCTAAGATATTGCATTATCAGAATAACTCTTGACAGCAGATGTTTGAGTGGCAATATTGTCATCACCCAGTCCTGAAGCAGAGCACTCACAATCCCCATCTTTAGTGAAACGACCACACTTGCCAGCCAAAAATTCATGCAGACAAACCAAATTCACACACAAAAAAGGGGCTTTTGAGGGCTGCCCAGAACATCCTGAATCTCTTTTTTAAAAAATTGTCTTTTAATGAATGGTCCTTGCTCTTCTTTTCCATTGTGCATGTGTCTACAGAACTCCCTGACAGAATGCCTTTTATTTTGAAAGCTTTACGGAATCCTTCAGCTTTCAGAAGAAAAGACTTTATTTCCAAACCACTCTAAAGATACAAAATGATCCCGCAATGAAAAGGGCTGTTACTTCAAAAGGTGGTTGTCAAGTCACCCCATTTACTTACAACTCCATTAAAGATTAAAAGAAACTCAAATGCTTTGAATTGGTACAACTTAACAGATGAATTGATTATAGGTCATTCAAGGACATTTGAAGCATTGTAAGCTACCTTTATAATCAATCAAAATACAAAATTTAAATATATGCAGGTCGGAGAGAGATGAAAACTGAGAAAGTTTCATGATCATGACCTTAACTAACATCTGTAAATTATTTCCCCAGCCCCTACCCCCTACAGAATGCAAGCTGATCCATTTACTCCTAGCCAAGAAGAAAGAAGAATGGGCGCCCAGGTGCTACAAGAAAACCATTCAGGACATGGACCAGCGCCAAGGGCACAGCCCATCTGAATGAAAAATGAAATCCAGGTACATCCAACCCAAGGAACCCCAGCTCCCTGCCTTAACTTAAACAACGGGTAAAAAATCCTTCTCTACCACAGATGCGGAGACACATTCCCCTGCCAGCTGCGGATACATAAGGTCAGGACAGCCACCCCAAAACTCCAGGAGCTTTGTATGCTAGGGCCTGAGGGTCACACGCAGGCGCAGGGGCCCTCACCTAGGTTCGAGTCCCGCCTCAGCCACTTCCTGGCCTTGCGCCCTTGGCCCAACTACGGCTAAAAGCTTCAATATCCCCATCTGCAAAAAGGGGACCACCCTAGCTCCAAAGGGGCGGTTGTGAAGAATAAACGAGGCGGCAGAATTAAGTAAATAAATAAAGGGTGACTATGACTATTTATTATTGTGTGACCATGGTCAATTATTCCAACAGAAGCTCAAGAGTGAAGGGTTCTGAAATGCAAACTTCCTCAGAGGATCTAACTAATCAAACCTTTTAAGGGGACGGGGGGGGGGGGGGGGACCTTTGTCGGCTCGGCCCCGCCCGCCCGCGGACCGCGCCACCTTTCCCGCGGCGGCTGCCTGGCGGGCGGGGCGGGGCGGGGCGGCGCGGGACCCGCGCCTAGGAAGGCGGGAGCGCGGGCGCACCGGCGGGCCGCAGCCCCCAACGGCTCAGCGGGTTGGGACCGCGGTTCCGGACCCCGAGCGCAGCAGCTTCCACCTCAGCTGCCCACCGTGGCCGAGCCCCGCGGCCCTCTCGGTGGGCTGACTCAGTCTCCACGCGGGCCAGGGGAGCACCGCGCGCAGACCCGGGCGTCCCCCGCGCCGGGCCGCTGCGCTCAGCCCAGCCCCCCTCGCGGCCCGGCAGGTGGAGGCGTCCAGCGTGAGCGCTCGGGCCCGGCTGCCCCCTCCCGCCCCGCGCGCCGCGCGCCTGCCCGCGCGGGCGCAACTTTCTTAAAGGGACAGGTGGCCGGAATCCGCGTCTACCTGGGGCCCCGACTCGGCCTCCCGGCCCGTCCCCCCTTTTAGGGGAAACAGGGAGTTGCAACAGATCTCTCCACCCACCTACCTCCTTTCCCACTGGGCAGTGACGGATTGCCAAATTTTAATGCACCCGGTATCCTTTTGCAATTTAATTCTTTTGGCCTAAATCTCCCTCCCACTGCTCCTCAATACAGGGTCACTGGCATGCAGTTGCTACCACTGTGGGCAAAGTTTGAAGAGGGGTGTCCCTACCCCTGCGCCCCACCCTACCTGGAGCCCCGGGGCGTGCAAGGCTCGCTGCTGTTGGGAAACGCCCGCAGCCATCCCCTTGACCCTGCCCTGTAACTGACCCTAGGGGGGAAAGCCCCCAGCACGGCTACTGCGCATGCTCTGAGCTGGACAGCTCCAGAGAGGGAAATTTAAAAACGGTTCTTGCTGCGACGGCGGCCAAATTGCAGAACGCGAGGGGCGAGCGCGAGTGAGTCCCCCTCTGAAACCCCTGCCCGCCCCAGGAGCGCGGGTGGCGGCGGCTCGGCGAAGATCGGCTCCAGGTACCGCCTTGCAAGGTCGGCTTTGCCCCCTCCTCCCGAGAAGTGCCCTGCATTGCATTTCCAGGGTGGAGACCCTGGCGCACGGGGCGCAGGGGCTGCCTTATTCTGCTCCATTTCTTTTTCCTTCCTGGGGATCCCTGAATGATTTTTTGGGGGGCGGATCTGAGAATCTTTGGTGGGTTACTGTGTACATTTCAGGCTTGGAGTTCGAGAAACTTAGGGAAGATTTCTTTTTTTTAAGTCTATGTTTGTGTGGAACGGCTGTGAGGTGGGGGTTGGATTGGTTTTCCGACAAGGGCATGTGGCATTTCTGAAGGCATTTCCAGGGCGGGAGCCATGCGGGGATTATTCCTTTTGCAAGTGGCTGTTTGGCTATGAAACATGAAGCTGCCCTTTTTTGCCTTTTATTTTCGAAGTGATCATAACTGAGCTGCAGTTGAATATATTAGGCTTGGAAGAAAACCAGGTTTTTCTGATTTCTATTTTGCCAGTCCACATTTTCTAAGACTTGACATTTAGATTCTAGAGTCTTCCTCTGCCCTTCCCCCATTAATTTGAAAGAACCTGGAATTTCATTCCATTCTCTTCATTCGCTTCTAAAACCCTGTAGAATTACCCTGGGAAAGTGACCTGTGAAGCCGAAGAATCCTCTAGTACTTTATTCTTTCTTTCTTTTTTAAGTATACTGTTGGTTGTTTGAGCTTAACTTTCTGAATTGTGGGAAAACTGGGTTTCTGCCTTGTCCACATCGGTGCTCATGGGAGCTTTGTTTTCTGCTTGTCTTTTCTCCAAGGAGATGATAGAAAGTGACATCTCATCCATAATGTCAGGAATTATTCGAAACTCAGGGCAAAGTCACCACCCCTCTCCACAGGAATACAGGTGAGGGCTTCAACAATAACAAACAACATATTCTGTAATTGTTTAAAGTGTATACCTGCTGTTTTTGGTTTCTGAGAACTGTTGTTCCATTAAATTCTGCGATTTGGTAGGAGAGCTAGGAAGTCTTGATTTTAAGGTTGGTCTCTCTGGAAGGCTTGTGGCCTGGGGCAGTGAAGCACTAAAAGCCTGCAGTCTTTTTTCCTTTCCAAGGAAAGCCCTCTCCTGGGTATCCCTAGGGGATTAGGTATCCCTGTGAATGTTAAGGTGACAAAAGCAGCTATTGCTTCTACTCCAGTGGCCCTCACAGTGCTTCAGAAAATGCCCCTAAAACTTGAATGATGGCTTCTATCCTCCTTGGGTGGCCTCCTGGGTCCTGTGCCTGGCTGTATGACTTTGAGCAAGTCTCTTGTCAACTCTGGCCTCATTTCTTCATCAGTGAAATGATGCTATTGAATTAGATGGTCTTAAGGTCTCCTCGGGGTCTCATGTATTTGAGGAATAAGTTAGATGGAGACTGAGGCCAAACAAAATAAGTTATTTTTTGAGACAGAATGAAGTGACATAAAAGTGTGTGTCTTCACAGTGACCTTTTACAGATAGGGAAACTGAGGCCAAGACAGCAGAAAGGGCTTATCTAAGGTCACACAGCCAATGGGAGGGATTAGAAGAAAAAAGGAAGCACCTGGAGTCCTCTCCCAACCACTCTCCCTCGAGGCCTGGGAGGCCCCATTCCCATGGCCAACACCATATCCATGAGTTGAGGAGGGGAATAGCCCCAATTATGGAGTGGGAAAAGGGCAGGGTGTCACCTCACATCCCCCATCCTAGTGCCTTGTGGGAAAGACCTCAGCCCTCAGTTAGACGGAGGCTGCTTCCTGAGCACTGGGGTCTGCAGGCTGCCCAGTTGAAACAGAAATTCAAACAAATATTTGCTGAGAGCCTGCTGTGTGTGGAGCTGGGACCCTGGATGTGGACCAGGCACTTGGCAATTTATAAGCACCTATGCCAGCCCCTCTCTCCTCATCACTCACCTCAGCCTAGGAGGCTGCTCTGATGAGGCTTGTTGTGCAGGTGGGGAAACTGAGGCTCAGAGAAATGAAATGTCTCTTCCCCAAACTATAAACCTCTGAGTTTTTCTCCAGGGCCAGAAGGGTTTAAATAATGGCAAGCGGAGTGAGGGCAGCCTAAGAGTTAGGAGCTTGGGCTCTGGAGTCAGAACCCCAGCTTCTCTGGCTGTGGGGAGCATTCTGAGCCTTAGTTTCCTCATCTACAAAATGGGAATAGGAATAGCACCCACTACATGGAGTTGTTATAAAGACTAAATAATAATTACTGACTCTGCTAGTCACCAACTGTATGATCCTGGGAAAGTGAGTGCCCAGCATTTCTTAGTCACGTGGATTCTGGGTTGTTTTCTTGTGTCAAACGACTAGCATATCTAGAAGGCAGAATAACATCATTATCCTCGTCATCTTTATATCACCATCATCATCCTAACTGGTGGTTCTTAACCCTTTATTACCTGCGTGACCTGTGCCACAGCCACCCCATCAGAGTAGTACTATTGTGCCCAATTGGCAGATGAGGAAACCAAGCCTCAACCAGATTAAATGGCTTCACAAGGTAAAGCAGCTTGTTCTGGGTAAAATGAGAATTTGAACCTGAGGCTACTGCACCCAGAGGGTACTGTGGCTGCCACCTCCCCCACTCCATTGGTGAGGAACACAGGTGCTAGAACAGAATAACTTGCCCTACCACCTCCCAGCTGTGTGACCCTGGGTGAGTCACTCTCCTTCTCTGTTCCTCAGTTTCTTCATCTGTGCAATGGAACAATGAGAGAACCCAATGTGAAGGTTACTGGGAGGTTTCTACGCCTCTATCTAGAAGAGTTGTTTAGCCAGTCCTGGGACAGAGCACTTGGAGGGAAAGTTTTAATGATCATGTGGCAACTCCTCCACCCTTGGCAACCGGTCCCACTGTTTCTCCCCACTTGATAGCCCTGAAGAAGTCTATGGGCTTCTCATTTTCCCTCTCTCCCTCTGAGAATGGTGCCCAAGGACTACTCTGGTTGCTGGTCCGGCCTGACTCCAGCCCCCCTGTAGCCCTCCACAAAGCCGCCTGCCCCTCCATCCCCAGGGGTTGAGTTTAGCCGTTAACATTCAATGGCTGTGTTCAGGGCAGTGGGGGGGGCATGGGCAGCAGCTGGAGGCGACTGCCCTGTCCCCAGGGAGCTGTCGGGAGTCAGTGGACAGGGCCAGACAGCAAATTGGCAGCAGTCTGCCCACCTGCAACACTGGCCAGAGGCCAGGGGGTGGGGCAGCCCTGACCTCCTGGGCAACGGCAAACAGCTCGTTCTCAACAAGAGTTAGCTGATGTCCCCTTGGCTCAAAGGCTGGGAGGGAAGTCCATACCTACTGTATGCCAGGCACCTGCTAAGTTCCTTAGCAAGTGCACCATCCCATTTCATCTTTATGGTAACTGTGAGAGAGGTGCTGGCATTATCCCAGTTTATAGACAAGATGTGGTGGCCCAAGGTCATGACTTGCTCAAAGGCGTGCATTCAGGAAGGCGTGGAACTGCAGATTTTAGCCACCTGCCTCAACTTTTGGAATTTATTCTAGAGGTCCAGTCCAACAACCTCCTTTTACAGATTGGGAAACTGAGACCCAAAAAGGTGAGAGAGAAGGCTGGCTGCTGGCTCCTCGGAACTTCACCTTCTCCCAGGGCCGTGCAGCTCAGTGGTTCTTGTCACAATCTTTGCGCCAGACCTTCCATCTAGCCGCTAATAAATTAGGTGACCTTGGGCAACACCCCTTCTCCTCTCTGGATGGTGGTTTTCTCATCTGTGAACCGCAGTACAGGGCACGTGGGGGATACTTAAATATCCATTGGGTGGATGGATGATTGGGTGAATGTCACGTGAGATGTAACATGTCCACGGAAATGCAGGGAGGCTGTACGCTCAAGTGATGACGAAATCCTGTTGCGTGGATCAGGACAGGCAGACGCTAGCTACCTTTTCTCCAACCCTCCCACTGAGCTGTGTATGGGGATGGTTTAACCCCATGTCAGTGTGGCTCCACCCATCAGCTGTAACCTCCTTGCAGGGGGTGTGGGGGACCCATCTGTCAGAGGCGGTGACCATCCCAACATCCTTACAATCCTTCACCCTCCCAGTGCCAGAACAGCTCCTCATCCTACGTGGTGGGCAAGGGAGAGAGACGGCCTTCCTGAGGTTCCACCCCCAGACACACACACACACACACACACACACACACACACACGGGAGAGAGACAGCCTTCCTGAGGTTCCACCCCCAGACACACACACACACATACACACACACACACACACACACACACACACACACACACATACACACGGGAGAGAGACAGCCTTCCTGAGGTTCCACCCCCAGAAAAACACACACACACACACACACACACACACACACACACGGGAGAGAGACAGCCTTCCTGAGGTTCCACCCCCAGAAAAACACACACATACACACACACACACACACACACACACACACACACACACACACACAGGAGAGAGACAGCCTTCCTGAGGTTCCACCCCCAGAAAAACACACACACACACACACACACACACGGGAGAGAGACAGCCTTCCTGAGGTTCCACCCCCAGAAAAACACACACACACACACACACACACACACACACACACGGTCCTAAACCAAGTCCTGGAAAGCGAAGCTTCTCTTTTCCAAATTCCTAATATAATCATTTCACATATGCTCCCTCTTGGCCCAGTTGGAAATATCTGATCTTGCTAAATTGCTTTTGATTTTTTTTTTACTGGAAATAGGTACAAAAGATATGTTAGCTCTGTGAAATGCTTAATCCCTTTTGTGTAAAGGTTGGATTAGAAACAAGAACAGTTTGTGGTGATGTAAGTTTTTTACTAACCACATCTGGAGAAGGCAGGTGAAACTTCCTCTTGTAACCAGAGGGGTGGTGACACCCCAGGGAGGGCCAGACATGCCTCTGCACTGCTGGGATGGTCATCTCACCCCCCAGTGACAGTACTATCTGGCCAAACCCCTCCCAGTGACCATGCAAGGCAAAAGGAGAGAACACAGTGGGAAGGAAGAAAGAACCATGTTTGAGCACCTCCTGTATGCTGGGGCCCTGTATTAGAGTTTATCTGTCCTCTCTAGTGGAAATCATTATTATTAACCCATTTTACAGATGGGGAAACTGAGGTGCAGAGAGGTAAAGTGACTTGCCCAAGCTCCCACGGGTACAGAGGGGTTGAGATGGGATTTGAACCCCAAAAAGGAGTTCCTTCCACTGTTCATTTGCTATATCAACTCTAAGGAACCCCAAGATAGGAAATAAAGGGTTCAGTATGGGCTGCAGACTTCAGTTATGTAGACAAAGATCCCTACGGAAACTGTAATCCATCCACAAATATGTGTGACCCTGTGCAGGCACCTGTCTAGCTCCTTTACCAGTACACAACTGTATTTCACCTTTATAAACAAGGCATGGGTGATGGGGTCCAGCTCACCTTGCGTAGACAAATGTTTGTCACATGCAAGAATGAAAGCCTGGAATGAAAGTCACTCTGAGTCTGCCTTCAAGTGTAAGACAAAGTTATCCCCGTCTTCCAGGAGTTGGGCATCTAGAAGGCAGATACAGATGGGAGGAGGTGCCTGAGTAAAATTAATGGGTAATCTTGAGTGTTTGTGCTATGTGTAGATGCTAATGGCATAAATCATTCTAGGGATTGAAAGACTGGGAGATGCTGGAAGTGGTCTGGGAGGACTTCCTGGGGGCAGTGGCATCTCAGCTGGGCATAAAATGGCTAGAGATTGGAAAATGCAAGATATGTTAGAGATAGGATGAGGGATCCTTCTTCCCTTTTCTATTCCGGTAGGTATGTACTAAATGCCCAGGAGATGCCAGGCCTTGTTCTGGGTGCTGAACAAAATAGAGGGCCTCCCACCTTTGTCCTCCTAGAGTAAAAGACTGGAAATACATATAAATGAATATCTCATTGCAAAATGAAGGACCACTGGGGTTGGGAGGTGGCCAGGAAGGGCCTCTCAGAGGAGAGAATATTTAGGCTGAGACCAGAAGCATGAGAAAGAGCCAGTCGTGAATGAGTACATGGAATAGCATTTCAGGCAGAAGGAAGAGCATGAGCAAAGAGAACTTAGAATGTTTGAGGAACAAAGATAAAGAGGTTTGCTAGAGCAGAAGGAAGAGAAGGTAGGGATGGGAAGGAAGGAATGGGAAAGAGATAGCCAAAGGCCAGATCATAGCAAGGAGCTGGACTCTTACGCCCCTGATTCATTTTAAGGACAGAGACAGGTTCTGGTGTACCTTTTGAAAGGCCACTTTGGCTGCTGGGTATTTTGCAAACACTTCTCTAGCATCTGACCCAAACTCTGCACTGCACTCTTCCCATGGTTTACCTACCAAAGACAGATCCTCTTCTGCACAGGAGGAAACTGAGGCTCAGAGGCATGGAGCACCTGCCCCAGGACCCCCGTAGGACTGGAGCCAGGACTGGAACCCGGGTCTCCCTGGGCTCAGCCCCCTTCACTCCTCTAGTACCCTGCACCCCGGCACATCTTCCATCCCTCCATCAACATGACTGATTAAGGACATTGTTAATTAACGTTGTCAGGTTGGTCCCTAGGCAGAGCAGGATAGCAGCCGTGGACGCCAGTGGTGTCTCACTTTGCCTGGGGCCACCGCAGCATCCCCTGACTGTGGCTCTGTTACCATGGGGGCACCTAGGAGATTCTTCTAAAAGTGGTATAATGATGATTTACCCTTCCTGCCCACAGCCCGATGTACTTCAGCCAAACTGGCAGAGCAGCTGAGTGAACAGGCTCCAGGGGGGAGGTTTCAATCCCAGGTCCATTGCTGACACGCTGTGTGGCCGAAGGGCATCTCTTCCCTTCTCTGGGCCTCAGCCATCCCATCTGTGAAATGGGTACAATAAGTAGCCACCCCAAAGGCTATCAGATAAACAAGAGGACTGGCAGGAAGGTGGGCATGCTACAGGGTCATTCTCCCTCCTTTGCATTCCCATGTCAATTAGAAAGTGATCTTGACAGAAGGCGTTTTGCCTACTTCCCAGGACAGGGCCTGGCAAGCAGAAGTTCAAGAAGTATTTGTGGAAGGAAGCAGATGTTTACCGCATGTCAAATACTCTGCTAGTGGCCATGCCCAGAGAGGCCCCTTTATGCTGGATCCATACTCTTTAGAGAATGTTTGCATAATGCAAGCCTCTACCATGTGATGCACATTGATGAGCTGGGCACCCACCTACACTGTCTCTTTTAATCCTTAAAACAAATACCCTGTGAGATGGGTATGGTTGTTAGCACCCCCATTTTATAGATGGACAAACTGAGCCTCAAAGAGGAAGATGACGGCAGACAAGGCTCATAGCTACTAAGTGGCTGGGTGGGATTCAAACCCAGGCCTGGCCGACACCAAAACCTACACTCATAACCACTACACTAAGAGGCTGGGAAGAGAGCAATGAGAGGCCATGACCTGGGTCCCCAGCTAGATGGGCTGGGAATGTGGTGCTGCAGAGGGCCTGGGCCTTCTGATGAGTCCAGGGCTTTCTGATGGGTCCAGAGCCTTCTGAGCAAAAGTCACAAGGTCACACAGGATGCACATGCGGTGATAAGCCCATAGGAAGCACTTGGAGAATGGTGGCTGGATTATGATGCTGATGTCAGTGTTATTCTGGTGTTGATTGTCCCAGAGAACCACCTCGCTCCTAACCAGGCTCTGCCTCCCACTTGGGACACTGCATGCTCCTACCCCTTCGGAATGGGGTTGTACCTTTCAGCTTCCCCCCATTTCCTGGCAGAGGTGGGCTGCCCACCTCTATAGTCCCCACCCTGCAGCCTATGGGCCCACAGAGGTGGCAGGGGCTCAACCCTTTGCATTCCTTCCAGATGGGGAAACTGAGGCCTGGGAAGGCCAGGGGGAAGGCACTGCAGCAGGTACCTGGGGCCGCTGCCAGGGGGCTGCTGAAGCATGTTCACCTGGCTCGACCTCACCTTTCCGATCTGTGAAAGGGGGTGATGACGCCTCCTGGGTGTGTGTGTTGTGTGTGTAGTGAGGAGCAATGGGTGAACTACTGAATTCAGGGGGTCTCTGAACTTCCAGATAGGTCTTTTTATTTTCTTTTTGCCCAGAAAGCTCTCCGCTCATGATGAGGGCTCCCAGTCTCTGTCCATGATGAATCCCCCACCTGGTCTGAGGAAGATGCAGTGTCAGGGTCACTCTTGAAATCCTGAACCGAAACCTGCTTTTTCAGCAAAAGACTAGATGTTTCACTGAACTGTTAATAAATGGTGACCATTCTGTCAACAGCCAGTTTAGTGTAGATGCTCTTATTCCCATTTTCTACACAGGGAAACTGAGGCCCAGGGAAGGTGAGTCACCTGCCCCAGGTCACACAGCCAGGAAGAGTTCAGGCCTAGGTCCACCTGCCTTGGGGAATCATGCCTGCTTCTAATCACTGAGCTTCTCTGCCTTCTTAGAGGCCGAGTGCTGGTGCTGCTCTCAGGGAACCTCTGCTCTGCCACCACTGCTTTACAGATAGGGAAACTGAGGCCTGGAGAGGAGAAGGAGATTGCCCCGGATACAAACCCTTTAGAAATGCAATCAGGGCCTTTGCCAGCACACTGCTGCCATGAATTGCAGGGTCTCTGTGTGCAAAGGGACCTTGGAAGCTGCTAGGACTCATCTCACCCAGCAGGGGCCTGAGAAGCCCCTTGGCTCCTGTTTGGATGCTCCTGGGACAGAGAACTCACTACTCTGCACACTGCCTCACAAGGCACTTTTACTGAGCCCTGCTCGGTAACTTCCTCACTGGTAGGGGTGCACTGGACAATCTTTTATAAGGAAACATATGAAAACATATGAAATCGGCTCCTGAAATTTCCAAACCTAAATCTAGGTTTATATTTGTTATAAGGCAATGGAGAAACACCAGGTTTTCCCATTAAGACTGACAAGAATGTTCCAGACCAGTGCCACCTATAGAACTTTCTGCACTGTCTACAGTGGCTGGCCACGTGTGGCCCCTGAGCGCCGGAAATGTGGCTGGTGTGATGCAAAATCTGAGTCTGGAATTTTAATTTTAATGAATTTACATTTAAACAGCCCCATGTGGCTAGTGCTACCAATATATTGGCAGGCACAGTGCTAGGATTTTCTAGAATTCGCAGAGCACGTAGCTTCCACCATTCCTTGTAAGGCAGGGAAAAAGGGTAGTGGGGCTGTGATTAACCCAGTCTCTTGCTCAGGTAACCAAGACAAGCCTGTTTCCTCCCTGGCCTCAGTGTTTCTCTCTGGCAAATGGGAAGGCAGAAATGAAACAATACCTGCTTGATCAGTCTCTTGAGAGTTCAACATAAGACCAAACATATAACCCACTTTAGCTGATTGCTGGCCACACACCAAGGCTTGCCCACCCCAAGCCATGTCCACAGGCTTTCACCCTGCCTGACCCTGGGGAGGGTGGGGGTGGGACATCTGGAAAGCTTGGGTCTGTTTGTTCATTCATCCACTTACTGAGCACCCAGTGTGTGCCCAGCCCTGTGCTGGGCTCTAGGGGTATAGCTTCTCCCTCGGGGGCTGCGTGGTTCCTGCTTCAGCATCAGGACCTCCTGGGACCACATGCACCCATCAGTGGGCTCTGCCCTTGTCCTGGCTGCCTCCCTGCCATACCTGGGGGTCCCCGGTGCAGCCTCTGCTCTCCTGGGGACATTAGCTAGGCTTGGGAGAAGGTGGAGGTTTATGGCCAACTCCGGTGCTCCCTGGGGTTCAGAGGAATGAGGGCTCAACTGGGGGGACGCTGAAGGTACGCAGAGAGAGAATGAAAGGCAAACTTGGTGAGGGAACAGAAGATGCAAAGACCCGGAGGAAGGCACAGTGGAGGTGTGTTGGAGGAGGGGAGATCAATGTTTGGCTCCATCTGGGGTATACAGTGCACCTGGGGCTGCAGGGCCAGTCACATGCCCATGTTAGAGCATGGGGTCACCTGAGCCAGCTGCAGGGCAGGGTGGGGCCACAGCTCCCCAGTAATGGTCATGTAGAACACCTGGGGTTGGGGAATGCATTGAGTGCGAGCATTGGCCTCATCCCCAGAAAGCCCAGAGTTGTGCTGGGAGGCATTAAAATACAGCTTCCCAGGCCTCACAACCCCCAGGTGGGACTCTAGAGTCTAGGATAGCCCTTGGCCTCTGCATTTGAACCCATTCCTGGGAATGGCTGGTTCACACTCCCTGGCTAAGAGCCCCAGACCCAGGGTAGGGGTGTCTCCCCCGGAGGACATCTGTGTCTCTGCCTAGGGGGCCATAGATTGGAGCAGACAGATCCAAGTTCAAGTCTTGGTCATGATTTTGCTTTCACCAATCTGGCTGCAGCTTTCGCACCTGGAAAGTGGGGTGTGCAGTCCCTCTCCCTGCCCTGAGGCTGTCACAGGACTCCAGGAAGCAGAGGACAGCTCTGTGAGCACTGAAAGTGTGACACATGCCAGGCCTCATCGTGCTGTTCTCCATGTCGGTAGCCTGGGGTCACTCAAGCAGACTTTTAAGTTGCGCCACTGTGTGTGGGGACACAGGGTGACGTCGGGTGCAGGGCCAGCCCTCAGTGAGGCGAGAGGCAGGGCCAGGGCAGAGAGACGGCAGTGAGGGGCTCACGGCCCCGGCAGGCGGTCAGGATGCAGAGGGGGCCCCCGAGCTGGGAGTCTGGTGGCAAAGACTTCCCAAAGGAGGCTCCTGGGCTTGAAGGCACTCACATGGGGAGCCAGGAGCCCCAGCTCGGGTCCTTTTCTGGACTGTGGAATTGGGAGCAAATCACTTCCCTCTCCAGGCCTCAGTTTCTCCATGGGTCAGGCGATGTCTGAGGGGAATCTGGCATTAAGAGGACAGAAGACCGAATTTGAAGTGACCCTTCAGGAAGGGCACCGTTTGGGTGGCAGGAGGGAAAGCAGAAAAGGGCGCTCCCAGCAGGACAGTGGTAAATGCAGAGGTGTGGCGGGGATGGGGAACCGTGCTTGGGTGGCCGGCAGACAGACAGACACTGACAGCTATAGTCAGCTGCTGCTCCTCACGTGTGGGGGAGGGGCTGAGGAAATGGGGAGCCCAGTGGGGCCCACAAGTAGCAAGAAAAAACTCAGGCTAGCCTATTTACTGAGTCAGGCACGCACGAAGCATGTGATCCTCACTCTACGGGGAAGTGGGCTCAGAGCATTTACGTGACTGTTCAGGCCTCAGTTTCTCCATCTGTAAAATGGAGGTAGCATGTAGCCCAGGGTCTGGCCTACAAAAAGTGCTCAATAAATGGAAGCCACTAGTGGTAGCAACAGTAGGACAGGTTTATGAGCCCCAAACTTCGAAGTTCTTCCAATATTAATATTAATATTAGTGACAGCTAAGTCAGACACTTTTCCAAGTGCTTTACATGCAATAACACATTTACTCCTCATAACACCCTATATAGGCGTCCCCAAACTGCGGCCCCCTAAGGCCATTTATCTGGCCCCTGCCACACTTCCGGAAGGGGCACCTCTTTCATTGGTGGTCAGTGAGAGGAGCACTGTATGTAGTGGCCCTCCAATGGTCTGAGGGACAGTGAACTGGCCCCCTGTGTAAAAAGTTTGGGGACCCCTGCTATGAGATAAGAACTATTTTTATCCCCATTTCCCAGATGAAAAATTGAGGCTCATAGAGGTTAAGTCAGTGGCCCAAGGACACACAGGTAAGTGGAGATCAGGATTAGAACCCAGAGCCCAAGCTCTTAACCACCATGGGTACTGCTTGTGAGAGCCACCCGCTACCAGAGGTTCTGGTCCATAGTGTACCCAAGAACCTGGTTTATTTACAAGCCACCTCACCGCCATTTGGGGCTCTGATAGGGCTCCTGCCTTGAGAAACCTGCCACCCCTCTGTGTGGCCCCTGTGCCGGGCAGAGTGGCGAGGGCAGGGGGAGCCATAGCAGGTTACTGAGTAGGAGTGGGGCTCACACACAACCTCATGCTGGGAGGCTGGCTAGCCCTGGGGTGAGGAGGGGTGGGTAGAGACCAGCCAGGCAGTCCTGACAGTGGGTGGCACACCAGGCTCTCTTCCTCAGCCTCACTCCATGGTCTCCATGGGCCCGAGGGGACAGATGGCATCACCCAGGCCTACGCCGTGGCTGTCACTCGGCCAGATGAGTTACAAGCTTGCCGAAGGGGCGGCAGCCGGGGGTGCTGCAGAAACAATTGCATTGAGACCCCAGGACAATGGGGGCCACGTGCCACAGGGGCAACAGTCGTTTGTCACACAATGGGCCACGAGGGGACAGCAGCCAGGCCAACTGCTGCTGCTGACAGGGGCCAGCCGGGTTTTCAAATCATTTCCAAGCCCTGTTTTCCTACAAGGCAGCCAATCGCTGGGGCGGCCGGGTGGTCACCTGATGCCAGCTTGGTGGGCTGAGGGCCCAGGCTCTGCGACAACTGAGCAGCAGTGGCCATGGCAACGCTAATTGTGGCCCTAAAACACAAGGAAAGAAGAGAGAGCGGGAGAGATGGGAAGAAGTGGGGAAGAGAGGAGGAGAGAGAGACGGGAGAGAGAAGGAGAGAGACAGGAACACCAGACTGAGGTGACCCAAAGATGGGATGAGAGAGCAGAGGCTGATTCCTCTCTGTGGGTCCACGGTCACATGTACGAGAACACCACAGGCTGCATTTCTTCTCGTTAGTCATTGATTTTAGAGAGAGAGGAAAATAGAAACATGAATTTGTTGTTCCACTTATTTATGCATTCATTGGCTGATTCTTGTAAGTGTCCTGACCAGGGGTCACACCCACAACCTTGGCTATCTGGACGATGCTCTAACCCAGGGGTCCCCAAACTTTTTACACAGGAGGCCAGTTCACTGTCCCTCAGACCATTGGAGGGCCGGACTATAAAAAAAACTATGAACAAATCCCTATGCACACTGCACATATCTTATTTTAAAGTAAAAAAACAAAACGGGAACAAATACAATATTTAAAATAAAGAACAAGTAAATTTAAATCAACAAACTGACCAGTATTTCAATGGGAACTATGGGCCTGCTTTTGGCTAATGAGATGGCCAATGTGCTCCTCTCACTGACCACCAATGAAAGAGGTGCCCCTTCCGGAAGTGCGGTGGGGGCCGGATAAATGGCCTTGGGGGCCGCATGCGGCCCACGGGCCGTAGTTTGGGGACCCCTGCTCTAACCAACTAAGCAACCTGGCCAGGGCTGCATTTCTTCTCTTTCTCCCTCCCCGGCTCCATGATGCCCTGAGGCACCTACTATTTGAAACTTGGAGCTTAGAACTTGGATCATTGGTGTCAGGGCAACAAACCAGAAAGCCCCAGGTCTGCGAGGTAGCAGGTGTGGTGGGGCACGATGTGGGCTCCTGGCCAGTTTGCAGCCACATTATAACCTGGACAAAAGGCTGTTGTGGAGCCTAGGGCTCTCGCAAATCAGGGTACCTGTCTGGCATCCTCAATGCGCAGCCTTTTTCCTACCATGGAAAGTGATGCTTTTGCTTATGAATCTGTAGAAGGCTGGGGGGCACAGGTCCTAAATGGAGCCTCCAGGGGCTGCCTGGAGTCATGGTGAAAAGCATGAGCTTCAGGCCACATGGTCTGGATTCCAGCCTCATCACTTCATGTTCTATGTGGCCTTGGGCAAGTGACTCAGTACTCTGAGCCTCCGTTTCCCCATCTGTAAAAGGGAGATATGGGCATATCCTACCTCTCAGGTTCCTCTGGGGATTGAACAGGACTATGCTTGTTGAGCACCGAGGCCAGTGCCTCAGTTTCCCCACCTGTTAAATGGTAGTAATAATAATAATACCTGCCTTAGGGAGTAATTGGGACTGTTAAATGGGTTAATACCTCTGAAGGACTTGATAAGGTGCTTGGCACATAGTTAGTGTTCAGTAAACATTAGTGCTTATTATTTTGGGGTCAGGGCTAAGTAACATGTGTTACAAGAGTGGTTGAAGGGACGATTTAAGGAAGTGTGATCCGGCCGCCAAAGGGAGGGTCCCGGGACCGGGATGGGCAGATTGAAGGGTGGGGGTGGCTTGGGGAGGTCAGGGGCAGAAGGGCAGACTCAGTGGCAGGGGAGCCCCCTGGAGCTGGCCTGAGCTCCCCGCCTCTCCCGAGCCCTGCCCCTCCCTGCAGGCTCTTGGCCACCACCAGCGATGAGGACCTTCCTGGGGACCTGCAGTCACTGTCGTGGCTCACGGCTGTGGACGTGCCTCGGCTACAGCAGATGGCAAGTGGCCGCGTGGACCTGGGCGGCCCCAGAGCACCACACCCACACCCAGGTACGCTCGGGGGCAAGGTGGGACAGGTGAGGGTGGTGCAGGGGAGGACCGGCACCTAGAAATGCCACCCACCTGCTTTGTGGCCATGGCCAGGTCTCTCGCTCTCTGGGCCTCTGTGTCTATAGTATCTGTAATAGGTGACTAGTTCTCTCTTCCTCAGAGGGATGTGACTCATTCTTTTGCTCACCACTCTGTGCCAGGCCCCGTGAGAGCTAAGTTTCCATGAACACAGACCCGCAGTTTACAGTCTGTAAACTATGGCCCTTGGGCCACATGCAGCCTGTGGCCTGTTTTTGTACAACCTTTGTATTAAAAATTGTTTTTATGTATTTCAAGGGTTGTAAAAAAAAAAAACCCCAGAAAAGACAAAAACCTATGGCTGGCAAAATCTAAAATATTTGCCATCTGACCCCTTATAGAAGTTTCCTAACCCCTGATCTAGAGATTAAAAGAGAACACATAAAAAGTGTCAAGCACAGGGCCTGCCACAGAATAGGTGCTCAATAAATGGTGGCTAGTTGTAGTTATAGCAAGTGGATTAAATGCCGAGACACAGAACGTGTTAAACAAAAGCAATCAACAAAAACAATCACTGCAGTATGTTGAAAGTATGAATAGTTGAAAAATGAGCATTTAGGAGTATTTCTTTCATTGGACAAATTGTTCTTGGCTAACACATTTGTAACAGTGATCGGCAAACCTTCTGAAAAGGAACAGGTAGTAAATATTTTAGACTCTATGTAGGCCATACAGCCACTGCAGTACAAAACTAGCCATAGGCAATATGTAAATTAATGGATGGGTTGTGTGCCAATAAAACCTTATTTATAAAAACAATCCAGAATCCCTGAGGGAACAATTGTATGACCTAGGAACTGTTCCTTTAGACCTGTTTCCCCAGCTGTCATGAAAGGATAACAGAACTGTCCTCATGGGGTATTGTAAGGATTCAGTGCAGAAAGACTCTTTCACATAGTAGCTGTTCAATAAATGGTAATGGTGACATAAGGCAGCCCCTTCCTTCACTGTATTGCCACATACCTCCTGTGTGTCTGTCACTATGTCAGGTGTTTGAAGCACCGAGTCATATAAGATGTAGCCTCAGTTCTCATGGAGCTGAGGATCTGGTCAGAGAGAGGACACAGCAGACAGACCAAGACACAAAGGATGAGCCCCAAGTGGCAGCCAGAACTCAAGGGAAGTCTGAGGGTTCCAGAAGGCTTCTTGGAAGAGATAGTCCCTGGGGAGGATCATCTTGTAGGTCAACTTTGCTTGATTGGAGGTGGCTTCCTAAAATCAGGCTGATGCAGTGCAAATCTGTGATAGATTAGCAATGTCTGTCATAGGCCCAGCACAGGATGGATGTGTGTGTATGTTTGCTATTCCTGAGCTGATCCTTGGCAGAGGAGCAGGGCTTGGCCAAGGGGCAAAGGAGACACAGAAACATTTGGACCTAAACCTAGAGGCACTGGGGGACCAAGGTGCACTTTGGAGGAGGTGAGATGAACAATAAATTGATGTTTTAGCTTCATGAAGGACAGGAACTAAGGTATTAACTGCATCATCATTACCATGATTATTATTTGTGACTCATATTTACTAACATATTATCATGGCCCCAGCAATATGCTAAGCACTTTATAGACATTATCTCATTTGATCCTCACAACGCTATAGGTAGGTAATGTCAGTAGCCACAGATGGGGAAACTGAAGCTGGCCCAAGGTTATACAACCAGTAGGAACACGTTCTTCATAACTACACGCCAGGGAAGTGATTTGCCAAGCACCTACTATGTGCCTGGTCCCAACAGTGTAGGGTGGCTCCATTGTCTGGAGGTGCCCAGGGACTGGGCTGTGTCTGCCCAAGGCCACAGTTGCTCCAGCTCAGCGGCATCTCCCTGTTTCTCTCTTGTAGGCTCCTTGGCTGGGGTGGCTGACCTCCATGTCGGAGCCACCCCAGGTCCCCTGCTCCATGGCCCAGCTGGCATGGCCCCTCCAGGCGTGCTGGGCCTGGGTCCCCTGGCTAGCCACAGAGCCAGCGTAAGTGCTGCTGCATGGGTTGGGGAGCGAGGGAGGTGTCCTGCAAATCTGGGGTCTCTCCTGTCACCCTGACCCTCTGTGTCCTTCTCTCCCCACCGCAGCAGATGAACCATTTCCCTGTGGGGGGCCAGCCCTCATCAGGCCTGCAGAACCCACCACAGCTGTTCTCTCCAGCTTCCCAGCCACAGTTCCCACTCCCCCCAGGCGCCCAGCAGGTACCGGGTCCGGAGGGGCCCTGGACTCAGAGGCAGACACCCCTGAGCTTCAACTGGCCAAAGACCTCTCTGAGCCTCAGTTTACTCATCCGGAACATGGGGATAACATCCTCCATTAAGTCCGGGTCAGGGGTTCATTCAGTTCTCCCTAAAGCCCTGCTGTGGGTGGAAATAAGATCATCTCCTGGGGTTGTAAACACCACAGTTCATCTCGCTTCTCTAGCCTGGGGCGGGGGTGGGGTCATTGTGAGTGACTTACGCTCTCTCTCACCTTCTCTCTCTCTGCTACCTGTACCCTGTCCCTGCCTGTGGGAAGTGCCCTCCTGTGGGCCTGTATGGCTCCCCATTTGGGGCACGGCCCCCCTACCCCCAGCCCCGCATGGCTGTGCATTCATCTCAAGAACTGCACCCCAAACACTACCCCAAGCCCATCTACTCATACAGGTGAGGTCCAGGGTGGGCTGTGGCTGAGGGGGGCCTGAGGAGGAGACAGGTGCCTTCAGGGCACTGAGACAGCTAGACTGTGTGGCCCAGATTTACAAGGGGGGGTTTAAGGACTGGGGAGCCCCAAGGTGTGACAAGCTCTCAGGAAGGACCATCATGGGGTCAGTCGATCCCCAGGACTGAGAAGCCACTCCAGAATGGAGCCCAGGGCTATACTTTGTCATTCACAAGCTGTGTGGCCTTGGGGAAGTGGCTTGGCCTCTCTGAGCCTCAATTTTCTCTGATATCTAAAGTCATCAAAATAATAGTATTATATGCCTCATAAGACTTTGGGGTTAGGAGGGTAAACAGCCCAAAATCTAGAGGCCCGTAGACATTAATTATGGAGAAGGGATAAAGAGAGGAAAAGGTGAGGTTTTTCTCAAATCAGTACCAATAGCTGAGCTCAGGGTCAAGAAAAAGGGATGGGGAAGGCATAGGGCCAGGAAGAGGCATCTATAGTTAACACTGTGTGAGTGTAGAGCATGGTGCAGTAGGATCAAGTAGGGCAGGCTTCCTGGCAGAGGGAACCTTGGGTTGTCAGCCTGAGACCCCTTCCTCCCTGGCCTTCCCACCTTTTGCCTCCAGCTGTCTGATCGCCATGGCCCTAAAGAACAGCAAGACTGGCAGCCTGCCTGTGAGCGAGATCTACAGCTTCATGAAGGAGCACTTCCCCTACTTCAAGGTGAGGAGCCACAGCCCAGGGTAGGGCACTACAGTTACTCTGACCTCTCCCTAACGCTGTCAGACCCAGAAAAGTACCTAGGCTGAATTGAGCCATCCTTGGAGGCCCCCCGTTATGTCTGTACACCTGGCAGTAAGGATGCCTGCACATGTGCACTCACGTAGGCATGGGTGAAAAAATCCAGAAAGAGAAGGGGTTATTTGAGCTGGGCTCTGACAGGTGAAGAAGAGCTCCCTAGGCATCCCAGGGCCAAAGAGTAGAGGGGCAGCCTAGTTATTCAGCACAAACTCAGTAAAATATAATGATGCAAAACACTGACCCAATGAGAGCCTTTGCTTCTCTCAGCCTCAGTTTCCTCATCTGTAAGACAGAGAATAATACCCAGCTGGCAGGAAGTCAGAGGGTACTAAGCTGTGGGGTCCCTCGCTTGGGCTGTGTTCTTAGCAGAAATATTGCAGCACAGTGGTGTGTGTATGTAAGGGAGAGCGGAGAAGGAAGGAAGGGAGAGAGGGAGGGAGGGAGGGAAAGGGGGGAGAGAGAGAGAGAGAGAATAGGGTAGGGTATGAGATGCATTACAGCATCTGCTTACCTAACGAAAAAGTAAGAGCATTTAAAAATGATTGGCATTTAATAAACTTGACCTGTTATCCATGCATTAGTATCATCTCGCTTGCTTGCCTCCTGAGTAGAAGAGAAAGAGTGGAAAATTCAGCTGCTCTGGACCAAAGGCTGGAGCTGAACTGTAGCTGCCCCTTCAGTCAGGGCATAGGCTCTCCTGTTCGCCACAGTCCCCACTACTCCCTCCTGTCTTCCCAACTCAAGGCTGAGTGTTGGGCACTGTCATTTAACCCCTGCCACCATTGTGTCCTGCCCTAAGCCTCAGCTTGAGATCCCCCTGGAGAAAAAGGGGTTATGGGGGAGGTCTCTGGAGGGATCTCCTGCGTGCCCATTTCTCCCTACAGACGGCGCCTGATGGCTGGAAGAACTCAGTGCGGCACAACCTGTCCCTGAACAAGTGCTTTGAGAAGGTGGAGAATAAGATGAGTGGGTCCTCGCGCAAGGGCTGCCTGTGGGCCCTGAACCTGGCCCGTATCGACAAGATGGAGGAGGAAATGCACAAGTGGAAAAGGAAGGACCTGGCCGCCATCCACCGCAGTATGGCCAACCCCGGTGAGGCCTGGCCCCCCATGCTAACACACCCCCGCGCATCACCGCCCGGCCTGCCTGCCTGCGTCCTGCCCGCCAGCAGCAAGCCCCTGCTACCATGGTGGGGCACGGGCACCTGGCGAACTCCCCTCCTTCCCTCCTGTGAAATACTTGCCACCCCCTGGCAGGGGGCTGGGCAGAAACATGAAAAGCCATTGAATCTCTCTGAACAATCTCTAGTTTCTCACACAGAAATGCTGAATTAAACAACCAAGAGAGAACATTGCTTTCTTACCTTTCCTGACGCACTGGCACAGACTTAGAAAATAATACCACCCAGTGTGGACTAGGATGTGGAGAAACAGGCACCTGCACAGACCCACTTACTGGGCTAGTTTATTTCTGGCAATTTGTGCTGCAGAAATAAAAGATAGATATGTATGTGTATATATAAACACTCACATATGTATATATCCACACTCACTTATATATATAAAATATATATATATTTGTATGTTTGTGTACACACACACACACACACACACACACCTATATATCTAAAGCTATCTAAATATAAAGATAGAGAAGGGGGAGAGGACGGGAAGGAATATACCAAAATCTTTAACGTGAATGGAGAGACCACTGATAATTTTAGATTATTTACGTATTTCTGTATTTTCCAAATTGTCTATCCTGTTCATGAATTACTTTTATATTAGAAAAAATATTGCATCTGCATTAAAATTTGTTTTAATTTATTGAATTGGGAGAGAGAGATTGAGGGAGAAACATTGATTTGTTGTTCCACTTATTTTATGCATTCATTGGCTGATGCTTGTAGGTGCCCTGACCAGGGATTGAACTCACAACCTTGGTGTACTGGGATGATGCTCTAACAAACTGTGCTACTCAGCCAGGGCTGCATTTTTAAAAATTAAGAGATGTAAAGGGGAGGGCATACAAGTGACATATGAATGGAGAATGGGAAATGGGAGGCTAATTCCACCCAGCCTTAAGAATATCTGTCCTGGCCTGGTGGCTGTCATCCTGCCTGAGGTGTTGGTGTGAACGGGTTGGGAGTGTAGCTTGGAGATGAACGAGTCAATATGGCAGGAGACGGACCATAGCAGGGTCCAACAGCCCTCAGCTTGGAAGAACGACATGATCCTCGCCCTGCAGAGAGCTCTGGGTCTGGTTTGAGAGCCACGGCCAGTTCTGACCATATAATGTGACTTACTGGGCAGGCCTCTTCAACTTCTAGATTCTAAGTGTTCTTGTTTCTAAGATGGGTGCAACCTAAATAGCTCTTGGGACCCTAGTGGTCTAGTCTCAAAATGTGTTGCACTCAATGAGATACAAGCCAACAACCAAACATAATTTGCATAATCTCAGCCTTGTTTATAGCCCAATGGCAGTAAGGAGGATCCCATTTCACTCACAGCCACAGTTCTTCATGTCTCTTTAGTACCAAGGAGTGGCGAAGACCCCTTGCATGTTAATTTTGTCCCAGACTCATGGGATCTGAAGCCCTGCCTTACCTCCCTCTTGCAGGGCTGTTACAAGGTTCAAGTGAAATCCTAGAGTTACAGAACTATCCTGTAAGGCACTGTCCCCATTAGAGGAGCCAATATTGCTATCTGAAGCTCCACTCATTCCTCAATGTTCCTTCGCAATTTATGCTTTCATTCCATTTCCACATAAGCCTGGGCATCTATGACACCATCTCATAGATGAAGAGACTGAGGTTCACAGAGTCCACAAGGCTGTAAGGTCACACAGGTCTAAGGCTGGGATTTGAACCCAGGCCTGGGTGGGAGCCCTGGAACTGCGAAGTGGCTTCTAAGTGACCTCTCCCACTTGCCCGCAGAGGAGCTGGACAAGCTGATCTCAGACCGGCCAGAAGGCTGCCGACGACCTGGCCAACCGGGGGAGCCCGAGGCTGCCATGCTGACCCACGCCACCACGGTGGCCATGGCCCGTGGCTGCCTGGCTGTCTCCCAGCTCCCACCCCAGCCACTGATGACCCTGTCCCTGCAGTCCGTCCCCCTGCACCACCAGGTCCAGCCCCAGGCACATCTTGCCCCAGACTCTCCTGCCCCGGCCCAGACCCCACCCCCACATGCCCTGCCGGACCTGAGCCCCAGCCCCCTCCCCCACCCACCCATGGGAAGGGCTCCCGTGGACTTCATCAACATCAGCACCGACATGAACACTGAGGTGGACGCCCTGGACCCCAGCATCATGGACTTCGCTCTGCAGGGTGAGGCTGAGAACAAGGGGGAGGGGAAAAGCTTGGGGGGGCAGAAAGACAGAGGACGGCTGTCTGCATTTACCCCCCACCCCAGCTTGTTCCGTCAACAAGCACTTCCCAACCACCTAGTGATAGCAAACTACATCAAGCGTTTGATGAGTGCTTACTGTATACCAGGCCTCTTGCCAAGCAGTTCACAGGCAGAATCTCATCCCATCCTACAACTGTCCCGTGAGGCCACTGCCATTTCATATCCCCCTTCTACCACTGAGGAAACTGAGGCAAAGAGAAGGCCCAATGTCACCGGGCTAGTAAGTAGCAGAGCCTGGATTTCAACCCAGGTCTGACCCCGAATGTTCAATCAGTAACTGCTTCAACTTGCATGTGCCAACCTCATGCCAGGTCACACTGACCCACTGCTTGACATGTGGTCATCCTCCATACATGGGAATGAGTGAATGAATGAATGAATGAACAAGCGAAGTTCAGGTTCCAGTGAAGGCTCATGATTCATCCATTCACTAATACTGGTGCACCTACTATGTGCCAGCTAATAGCCTCTGCCCTCAAGGCATATCTAGTGAAGGAAATGGACAAGTTAGCAGGTTAATCAGTCAGCAAGTTAGTGAGTCAGTTCTAGCTGTGAAATGGGTACTTTTGAACCTTCCTGCTTCTCCCCCTGGATTATGGTGCTAAACCATGAGGAAGGAAGGGAAATTGTTTTGTCCTCTGGCTCTAAACCATGGTGGTATCACTTAATGAGGGCTCAGTGCTTTCCACACATCCCCTAGTTTAAGCCGTGGGGGTGTGTTCTCAGGTCACCTCCACTTCCTTCCAAGGAGCCTGAGGCTCTGAGACAGAAGGGACATTCCAAGGACACCCAGTGGGACAGCACGGGCTGGAACGCCGGCTCCTCCTAGCTGTTCTCCTGCAACATGTGACGTGAAATCCCACATGTGGTCCTGGCCTCTTCCTAAAGAGGGGGTTTGAATTTGGGTCTGTTTGACATGAAGCTAGCTCACTTAAGTGCTTTTGTCTTTGAAAGGGAACCTCTGGGAGGAGATGAAGGACGAGGGCTTCAGCCTGGATGCGCTGGGGGCCTTCGGAGACTCGCCCCTCGGCTGCGAGCTGGGGGCCTCGGCCCTGACCCCGGTGTCTGGTAGCAGTGACCAGCCCTTCCCAGACTTGCAGGTGACGGGTCTGTACACCGCATACTCGACCCCAGACAGTGTGGCCACGTCAGCCGCCACTTCCTCCTCTCAGTACCTGGGTGCCCCGGGGAACAAGCCCATTGCCCTGCTTTGAGCAGGTGGCCTCGCCTGCCCCCAAACCTGCACCTGCGCGGAGAGCTGACTGAGCCGGGTGCGCCTGGCAGCAAGGCCCCTCACTCTCCCACAGGCCTCCGAAACTCCGGTGGGGCTGCTGGCCCATTGAGAGCAGTTCTTGATACCCCCCGGCCTCCCCCCCACCTCCACAGGAAGTCGCGGGGCCTCCCAGGTCAGAAGGACAGAGGCGAGTGGACAAGCATCCTGACTTCCCCCACTCCCGGACACTCCCCAAGACCTGAGGGGTGAGGCCTCCAGCCTGCTCCCCTGCGGGGCTCCCTCCACGACCTGCAGCCACTTTGGGACACTTTGGTGCACCATGGAAACATCCCAGTGGGGAGGACGGCCCTTTTAACTTATTCTTCTTGGATGAAACAGCTGCCTCAGCCTCTAGTGGACCGTCTCTGAGGCCCAGAGTGGAGCTGGCAACCTGTCTAACTTCTCTCGGACTGGAACGGGCCGAACTCTGAAATGGGCGCCTGTCCCGCCGGCCTCCGGGCCCACTTCCCCTGTAGTCTGTTAAGAGTCCATAGAGCAGATTCCTGGGCCACGCCAGGCACTGTGGCCCTATGTACATTTATTTATATTTATTGGAGCCCAATCAAAGCCCCTCTTTGAACCCAGGCCGCAGCCCCTAGAATGAGACTCCCTGGTCCCTTTTAGCATCCTGGCAATCCTAACGCCTAAATTATCCATGAATCACATTTCTAACTGGCTCTCAATCCCTTTGCAGCCTTGGGCTGCTTTTTAGGACACACAAGCACTTTTGATACTGTGAAACATCCTATTTTTAAAAATTAGAGACTCCATAGTTTTCTAACTGTTCAATCATGATTCCAAGTCTCTCCCCATGTGAACCTAAGAGGGGAGGTGTCCTAGTTTTGGGTTCCCAGGGCTTTCTAAGGGCAACCCGGATTGGAGGGAGTGGGATGGGTGGGAGGACCTTTTTGTATTGGAGTTTAAGATGCCTATGGAAAGAAAGCAAACTGTGAACCATGTATAATTTGACCCATGCAGCCAGTGGGGACAAAACTTCAATGCAGAGTATTTATTGGCACTGTTGCCTATTTCATTGCCCTGTGACCATTTTAATGTTTTTTTTCCCCTTTTTTTTTTTTTTTTTTTTTTTTTTTTGCCAATTACTGACTTTCCAAGTGGCAGGTTCTACAGACAGTTGGGTTGGAGGGCAGCCAGGTGAGTGGGTAGAGAAAGGAGATAGTCACTTGGGGATTTCCAGCTAAGGCGAGACCAAGAAACTCAACAAGGGCTTGTACCACTGTCCCCCTCTTGACCACCAGAATGTATCTGAGGTCCCTGTGTCTGGGAGTCCCCCAACCCTAGCGCCAGACTTTTCCAATCAATCGGCAGGTCAGCCAGCCACCTGGGAAATTTGATCTTCAGCCCTGTCTTGAAGAACCATCTTTAAGTTCTTTGTAGTTCTGGAACTTTATGCCAAACATCAGTATCGTTAGACACAGCCCAGTGCTGCCCGTCTGACCAGCATTGCTCAGCTGCTTTGTGTGACGTAGCCCCAGTGAGTTAAGATGTTTGCGTTGCTGTTAATGAAGACCCCATGTTTGGGTCACGCCGAGACTGTGTAGGTGTAGTGTTGAATAACTTCTGTCAATAAAGGCTGACCAGCAGCTCTGTGACTCCAAGGGAGGTTCCCATCACACCAGAAACTGAGAGGAGTTCATCGGTATCAATAAAATTAGCACAGCTGCCATCTACTGTCCCTCAGTGCCAAGCTCTTGACAGGCATGACTTCGGCTCTGTTCACTGCTCAGAGAAAGGGTGGGTAGGACTCCAGGTCAACTGAAGAAGCAGGCCTGAGTCCACGGTGCCAGACTCCAGAGCCAGAGCTCAGTGGTACAACTCGGAGCTACCAGTGTGGCAATACCTGGGTTCAAAGATGGCTCGGGTGTTGGCAACCGCACCCATTACAGCACCAGGCCCTGTGCTAGTCCCTGCTGTGAATTAGCTCATTCCACCCTCATTACAACCCTGACAGGCATCACCAGTTAGTACACCCACTTTGTAAATGAAGAAACAGGCTCAGAGGTTAAGCAGGTGACTTGCCAACCAAAACAAAATCAAATAGGTGTAGTAATTAGGAGTCCGGCTAATTTGTAAGCCCACTCAGGAAATGGCTTGCAGCCTGAATGGGTAGGGAGGCCAGCATCACGCACATGACAATTGGCAAGGGAGAAAAAGTATGGACTAATGGGGCCGTGAGTGGCATGAGGAAGTGCCGAGTGGGGCCCCACGGTGGCAGGGAGAGGGTGCCTACAGCCACCCTGGGCTGCCTTTATCTTCCCAGCACTACCGTGAACCAGCGCGGCTTGTAATTCCATGTCCTGAGTGAGAATGATGTGGAATGAAGAAAACAGACTTAAAGAGAAATAGGATGGGATTGGGAGGCCTCTGCAAGATGATGGCAAGACAGAGCAAAACGGCCCCCAGTTTGCTTTATTATATAGCCATATGCAAATAAGGAAGTCTCTGATACAAAGTCACACATCTCCAAGGCAACCCAAGAATTCTGCCAAGTGTAGAAACCCTCCACCCTGCATAACTCAAATCAATGGACATTAGAACAAATAAGGGGTGAGAAGGGCATGTAAATTTCTTCTAGCAACTTAAGCAAGCAAGTGGAGTGGGGGGATGGGAGGAGTGCAAATACTCAGCTTCTTAGCCAATATGGAAGTGGTGGGGGGAGAACTTAGCCTTTTGCTAAGCCTTGAACTGCAAAGGGGTTTTCCATTTGCAGTCTCCCACACAGCACTTGCTTCTCAGCTTGGTTCCAGGGTGGCCCCATGATCCAGGCCCAGCCAAAGCAGGCATCACAGACTCAAGCTGGTGTTAGAGGGCATGTGACCCAGGCCATGTGGGTCACAACCAATGCGTATCACCCCAGGGGCTTTGCAGAAGTGATGGGACAGGGGCACCCTCCTGGGGTGCAAAACTGAGTGGATAAAGTCTGAGGGACTGGTCATCATGTGAAGAGGGCGGGGAGCCCTGATGAGTCTGACATCGATTCCTTACACAGGCAAGGGGGCCAGATGTGTACAGCAAGGCAAACATGCCAATGTCACAGAGTCACAGCAGGGACCACACTGGCGCCAGGAGCAAGCGTGGAGAGACAGGAGAAATAGGCTTCACTGAGGTTCTCTCTCAGATTGGGCAACAGAAGACAAACACATATCTCCACTACTTGGGCGCCTGAAACATGTCACCCTGAATAAAACACTAAGCATCTTCCTGAAACAGCACGACAACCCACACAGTCAGTTGAAATGGGCCCATTTCCCAGATGAGAACACTGAAGCTCAGAGATAGTGGTCCAACAGTTTTTCTTCCCCCTCAATTAGAAATGGTCCACATTCTAACAACAAAAATAATCATAACACTGGCTAACGTCTGTGTGTGCGTTGGGGGGCTTACTCCATGCTATACACGAAGTCACACGTATCTCAGTATTCATCCTCTCCAGGGGGTAAAGCTGTCATTAACCCCGGTGGGGGGCAGAACAGTGGTGCCCAATAGTGGCCACATCCTCATCCCCAGAACCTGTGACCATGTTATACAAAGGGAAATCAAGGTAGCAGAGAGAATTAAGTTTAATAATTAGCTGCCCCTAAGGCAGAGTATGCTGTACTACCCAGGTGAGCCCAATGTAACCACAAGATTCTTATAAGTAAAAGAGGGAGGCAGGTAAGTGTCAGCTCCGAAGGTGGAATGGGGCCTCTAAAATCTGGAAAAACAAACAAACCCCCCCAAAACAAAAGAAATGAATCCTCCCTTAGAGGTTCCGCAAGGCCTGCAGCCCACCAGCACCCTGATTTTGAACCCCGTGAGCTGCGTTTTAAACTTCTGACCAGAACTGTAGAAAAATGTGTTGATTTTAAGCCACTACGTTTGTGATAATTGCGACGGCAGCAGTATGAAACAAACACATCACCCTTTTTACAGAAGAGGAAAACAGGCTCAGAGTGGCTGAGAGCTTACCTTTGATTAGTTAGGGGTAGAGGTCGGATTCTGGTGACACTCTGCTTCCCCAGAGTCTACGCCATCTCAGAGGGCCTGGCTGATGCGCTGGTTTAAAGAGGAGCAAAGCTTCTGAGGTTGGGCAGCTGGGATCTAACCCCAGGCCTACAGGTCAGCCATCTCCTTCCGCGGCTGCCAGTGCAGCATTAGCTCATTAACGGAAGTTTAGGCAAAGGGATAAAAGAAATGGTCAGAAGTAGGACATGAGGTATTGGAGTCTGGGATCGCCAACGCTGGACAATGCTGGTTGTGGCCACGCTGTTCTTCCTGTGGGTATGGATGCTGGACCTGCGACCTAGGAGTCTGGAGGTAGCAGGACAAACACTAAACTAACGACTAAAACGCAGACAACTTCACGGGCGGGCAGAAGGGAGGCGTGGCAGCCCAGGTAGGAACAGCTGGGTGGACAGAGCAATTTGGGCATTGAACAGCTCACTGACAGGGTCTGTATATCCCGTCCACGATGTTTGAGGGATGCAAGTAAAAAGATTCAGTGACTTCTGGGTTAAAATTATATACTGCTAGGCCCCACCAGTCAGAATGGTTATTAGTAAAATAAAAGAGCCCATTAATCACGTGTTGGCGAGGATGTGGAGGAAGCAGAACCCTGTGCCCCGTTGGTGGGAGTGCACAATGGTACTCCTACAGTGGAAAACAGCATGAAGGCTCCTCAGAAAAATTAAACCGAATCATCACGCAATCCAGCAATTCTACCTCTGGGTATAAACCCAAAAGAAATGAAAACAGAGACTTGAACCGACATTGGTCCATCCACATTCATAACAGCATTGGTCACGACAGCCAAAAGGCAAAGCAGCTGAGATGTTTATCAGTAGGTAAATGGATAAACATGCTCTATCCACACAATGGAATATTATTCAGCCTTGAAAAGAACATGCTATGATACGGATGCCCCTTGAGGTCATGACATTAAATGAAATAAACCAGTCCCAAAGGGACAAATACTGTGTGGTTCTATGCGAGATACCTAGAGCAGTCACATTCATTAGAGACAAAGTAGATGGTGTTGTCAGGGGTTGGTGGGAAGGGGGGAAATGAGTTACAGGTGTGGAGTTTCAATTTTAGGTGAATATAATGTTCTGGAGACAGGTGGTGGTGGTGATGGTTGTACAATGAATACACTTCATGCCACTAAACTTCAAAATGGTGAACTGTGTTATGTATAATATATTCTACCACAATGAAAATTTTTTTAATTACTTCTAGGCTCTGGCCTGTGTCTCCTGCACATGACAATGCTCAGAGATATATATGACTTGGGTCAGGGCATCACAAAGACCAAGAACATCACTGGAGGTTGCCTCTTAGCTCCCCTTCCGAAAAAGGGCCAGCTTTGTCAGTAGATTGCTGCCCAAAACTCACCCCCACCTCAGCAGCCAGAGGGATCTTGGATCCTCAGGTATACATTTCACTTACAATCCACATGATACCACACACAAGGCAGGGGCACAGGGGTTGTGGTCTCTAGTACACTGGGAAGGTGATCCTGGTAGGTTGCCCAGAGGAAGCACCATTTCAGTTGGGTTTTGAGGGGTGAGTAGGAGTCAGCCAGGCAAAGACCAAGGGGGAAGACATCAATGGTGGCAGCCAGGGGTAGAAAACCGGGTGTTTTCTGGAAATAATTCAACTTCTTGGTATTTGGAAATTTTTCATAATGAAGTGTCAGGAAGAAGTCACCCTGGGATGAAAGGCCGATGGGAGTTTTGGAGCTGAAGAAGAAAGGTAAGTGGAAAGGACAAAAAAAAAAAAGGCAAAGGTGGGGAGAACTCGAGTTGGGGAGGGACGTGCCAAGTATGGGAGCACCTCACACTCACGATGCGGACAAGCTGTGTGTGCAAGGACATGGGGTTCATCCGAGTGGTTTAGGGAACTCCAGAACCTGCTCATCCAGGGAGGGAGAGGCTTCAGTGACGAGAGGGCAGCTGCCCACACCCTGGTGTGAGGACTAGCAAAAAAGCATGAGGTTCTTGACAATGATCTGAATGACGACACTGGCTGGATTAGCCAGGGAGGGAGGGAGGAGGGGGGCCTGGTCTAGGCGGTGTGCTCATGTTCCAGAACACAACCCTCACAAAGGTTCAGGATTTACAGAAAGGTGTAAGCAAGCACAGCAAGGTTGGGTCTGGGCCGGCCTGGGTGCTTGGCCCCACTTCTTACCACCTCTGTGACATTGGACAAGTCTATTCCAAAATCTCTGAGCCGAGCGAGGTTTTCCTATGAAAATGAGGACACAGTGTAGCATGTACCTCAGCGGCTCATGGAGATGAATGCTCAGTGGGCATTCCGTTTGGACCTGAGCTGCTCACCAAGGCTTCTGCCCACACTTGGTGGCCTAATCCTTCTTCCCTTCCCTGCGGTCCCCTTGCTGAGCCCCCCCACCCCAGCCCCAGGGAGGAAAGTCAGCCTCATCAGGGAAAGTACTTCCAGCAGCCTGTGTCCATATTTGGGATCAAGCGGACAAGACCAAGTACTTCACCTGTCGCCTTGGGGATAGGAAGTCCACTCTCAGCTTCGTCTGGAGCTGGGGGCTTGCTGCAAATCTCAGCTGTCTCAGGAGGATGGTGAGTTCTGGGGAATTGCTCAGGGGAGGCGGCCTGCCTTTTCTGATCAAGATATTAAGTCAAGGCCAAAGTGCTTCCTTTAAAAAATAATTTATTCCACACATCTGGTGGGTTCCTCCGCCCACCGTTCCTGGGTAGCAGCTAGTCATCAACTGGTCTTTCCCTCCAGAGCCAAGGGGGCCTCCCATATACAGACAACATTTGGTGCTCAAAGCAGCATGGATTCCCCCTCCCTAGCCTCAGGACGGGACAATGACTAATCTGTCTGTCTCCCCCTCCAACTGCCCCAATGCCAGGGATATCATTAGCTGACAGACCATACTACTTTTTTCTTAAACTCAGACAGCCTCAAGCATCTGGCTTGTGGGGGCTTCCCTGGGCAAACATTGTCCTCCAAATTGGACAGATGTAATGTTGGGTGTCCTCAGACAAACTGCCCATCACTGAAGTGGGGGTGGCCAACCCCCATCATGGCCGGCACCTGGGGACGGACAGACGGACGGACGGACGAACGGACAGGGCCGGGAGGATGTCAGGCCCTGACACTGTAGTCTTCGGAGCTGGGTGCTGGTGCGTGTGTGTAGCAAAGGCCTCCCTGAGCAAATCAGTGTGGTCCTTGTGGTCCAGTCCTTGAAAACCAACAGCTTGGATCCCGCCAAGGACATCAAGGCAACAGGTGAGAGGGTGACGGTGACTTGAAGGGGCCCTCCAAGAGAGTGGCATTACTCACAGCGGGGAGCAGGCAGGGCAATGAGTTTGGGAGGGCTTTCTACCACCTCTGTAGCTCCAACAGGGCAGGAGTGTACTTGGGAATGGTGGCTAATCCCACAGAAAGGGAGAGGCTGGTCCTCGTCCTCCGAGGGAAGGGGCAGAGGGCTGTGAGCCGTGCAGACGAGATCTCCAAATGCCCTGGAACTTATGGCCAGGCAATTCTGCTCACTTTGCTCTCCTTTCTCAGAAGGAACCTCTGCTGATGAGTGCTAAGCATGGCCTGCCAATGGGACACCTCTAGTGATTCACCAGGGTATGTCTGGGGAACAAGATTCCATCTTATTCTCTTACTAAAAAAAATGTGTCCCCTTTCCCAGGTGACTCGGCAGTCTCCAAACAGCATCATCACAAACATAGGCTGCTTCTCTTCATCTTGTCTCTATACTTCTTTCCTTGGCCTCTTTATTCTGCTGAAATACAGAGGATGCTTACATCAAGTGCTGGTCGCAGAGTAAAAAGTAGAAAAGATTCCATGATCTGCTATAAAACGAGCCCGAAAGGACACGTGGACCCCGCAGCCAGGCACTGGAAAGAAAAGGCAACTCGGGCGCTTGGGTTCAACTGGATTCAGTGATGCAGCAAAAAAAAAAAATGTCTTAAGAGACCAAAAAGAAACTTCCCAACAATGGAGAAAAGGCTCTTTCTGTCTGGAAGGGGGCGCTCCAAGCAGTTTATTGAGACAGGAGTGAGTTGGGAGCCAGCAGCCTTGCAGATATGCCCAGGAATTTTTTTTTTTTTTTTTTTGAAACAGCAAACCCCCAAGGTCCTGACGAGGGCCTGCGGTCAGGGGGGCAGCGTGGTTTCTCTTGCCCTTGGTGCTGCGAGTGGCTGGGTGGGCAGGGCTCAGGTGGAGGCTGGGCTGTCCATGGTGGACAGGAGGTGAGCGACCTGGGCCCGCTCGGCCGCGCTGATGTGCTCGCTCATGCACATTATGCAGTCCACAGCCACCTCGGGGTTTTCCTGGACCAGGCTGCAAGGGACGGGAGAGAAGGGTTGGAGTCACTGCCACCTTTAGTTCAATGGACCTTAGCACAGCCCTAAGAATACCCATGCAGGGCCATGTCACGTTCCTGGGTGGACAACAACCCAGAACTCCTGAACCTCTTCCTGCTGTGGTCACCACAGGGGGGTGATAGTCCCTTGGTAGGCAGGAGAGAATATGGCCTAGGGACAGCAGACTCTATTGGTCACTCGTGTGACCTGACATATGCATTTCCCCAGGACTTCAGCTTCACGTGCCAAATGGGGTCCCATGTGATCTACTACTCTTCTCCCTGGGGAACCCATGGGAACGAGGGGAGCAAATCCTCCAGAAAGGCTGATACTGAATGGGAGCCAGCAGCTTAAGACCTGTTAGTTCAGAATATGGGTTCTCTATCCATGACCCTGGACAGTCATCCTATATGTTCCAACAATGGTCATCAACTGAAATCCCTGGGCTCTGGGGGTGTGGTGGCCTCTTTGCTGCGGGCCTGGCCCAGGGCCATGTTGTGGATCTCCGTGCCCAAAGCTGAGCCTGAGGACCCGGGGTCCCTGCAGTGTGGTGGATTCCAGTGACCACTCTGGGGACAGGCCTCTGCACTTTCTGGTAAGTCCAAGGGATGGATAGGCCACTCACCTGCGGATGGTCTTGAGGATGGAGTCTCGCTTCAGGTACTTGATGTTCTCACGGATGGCGGAGTGCAGGCCGTCCCCCACCTGCCAGTGCTGCTCCAGCCACTGCACCACCATCTGGTTGTTGTCCCACAGGTAGGCCTGGGGAGGGGGCCAAGGCTGCCTCAGAGAGGGACCTCGCTGCTGCGCGGGCAGGCCCACCCTCGGCCCCCCACGGCGCCTACCCGCCCACCTGCCCTACCTCGGGCCCCAGCCCACCTTGACGGCCCCCTCCGTCTCCACGAACCAGCGGCGCAGCATGGACTGGATGTGCACATGGCTCAGCTCGCTGCTGACCTGCAGGATCTCCTGCTTGACCTGGTCCTCCAGCAGGAGGCGGCGCAGGCGCCAGTACAAGAAGGTGCGCGAGGTCTTCCACTCCAGGATGTCCTGCGGACGAGCCCGAGGCCTGAGTCCCAGGAAGGGGCGGGAGGACACCCAGGCTGCTGCGTGGGATTGAGCCAGGAGGTGGGAGCAGGCTCTGTGATCATTCCCATTTCACAGGACAGGAAGCTGTGGCACCGGGGCCGGGGAGGGCGTGAGGCACCTGCCGGAGGAGTGGCAGAGCCGGGACTTTGCCAGGACTCTAGATTGGCTTATTAGAGGCACAGAGGACCTAGCACGGGACACAGGGTAGCAGGTGACTGCGGGATGTCCTCTTAGGGGTACGGCAACAGGGCGGGGGTTTTGATGGTCAGTGGTGGGCGAACACAGGGCAGAAACGCTTCCCAAATCGGCTCAGCAGTGAGAGGCACACACAAAGGTTGCACTGGTGGTTCCTAAACCTTGCTGCCTATTGGAATCTTTGGGGGGGAAAAATATTGCTGTCTGACTCCTACTCCAGAAATTCTGATTTAATTGATCTAGAGAGCCACCTGGGCACTGGGACTTTTTTTTAAAGCTCTCAAGGTGATACTGTCATGCAGTGTTTGAGCCTAAGTCTCTGCCATGTGTTGGGAGCCACGTAACCTTAGGATGGGCCATTCACACACACCCCCGGCCCCCACGGGCTGCAAGCTCTTACAGAGATGACACCCTTCTCCAGCATCCTGCCGGGCGTGTCGTGGAGGTCAGCAAACTGCACTGCCACCTGGTGGTAGATGGGCAGCAGCAGGTCCTCTCGGGCCTTCAGCCGGCCCTCCAGGTCCTTGCGTTCCTTGTCGGAGAGGTCAGACGCTCCTGCGGCAAGGGACCAATCCAGAGTTTTCAGGACAGTCCTCACCAAACCCTGCTAGCACCCCCAAAGAAAGCTGCTCATGCAGTGTCAGAAATAACACCCACAACTGCAAGATGGCATTCAACTTGTAACTTAAACTCTGCCCCCTTTTTATCAGACCTACTGTGCTTGTAGGGTACCAGCAGTTCCTATTTTAATACAGACCGTAAAATGTAATAAGGGAATATTATAAACAACTCTATGCCAACTCAATAACTTTGATGAAATAGACAAATTCCTTGAAATACACAAACTACCAAAGCTCACCCAAAAGGAAACAGATAACCCCAATAGTCCTATATATGATTAAGGAAGATGAATTTCTAGGCAGAGACCTCCTATCAAAGATTTAAAGGAACAATGCCAATTCAAACTCAAAAAATAGGAGGGAACACTTCCCACTCATTCTATCAGATCAGCCTTACCATGATAGCAAACCAAAGAAATTATAAACACATACATACATACACTCACACACACAAATCTTGGGAATAGCAGTTATAAAGACAATGACACCTAATATGGACTTTTAAAGAGCATGAAACAAAGCTATCACTCAAACAAAATTGGTAAAATACCAATACTTTATGTCTGATTGGAAATTCTAAAGGAACATTTTGCTACCAAAGTTCTGATGTCCCTTATTGATCCAAAATACTTTAGTGGTTATAGTTTGTGTGTGATGAGAAACAAATTCACTAAGCCATTATGTATGCTTTTTTTTTTAACGTCAAAGGGGCTGACTTGCTATATATAAGCATTTAAAATATCTCACAAGTTTATAGCTGTGTTTTTGGTTTGTCTTCACTTTATTTTTAACATACGAGAAACCTCCAACAATGGAGCGGGATAGGCCTCTCTTGACCTCTGAGGGGAGAGATGCATTTTGGACCCTCTCACCTAACTGTTCCACAAGCTTCTTGTAAGTTGGGTCAATCCTTTTCATAGCCTTTACCAGATCTTTCTTTCGGAACTTAATCTCCACTGTTCCCTCTGGCTCCAGAACACCCCCCCTGAAAAAAAAAAGAGGTAGGGGTGAGGTGTGACAGAGTCCCCCAGCAAGTGACAGCCAGCCAGGAGACATGGGGATGAGGCAAGAGAACCAGAAAATCTGGGTGTCAGTTCTTAGCTCTTTCACTGACTTGCTGTGTGACCTTAGGCAACTCGTTTTCCCTGTCTGGTCATCTGCTTCTATATCCATAAAATGAGGGACTGAGCCAAGTATTTAAAAATCAAGTGTTTTGAATTCTAGAAGGCCTTTTCAGCCACAAGAATTCTAGAAGGCCCTGTCTGAAAAGTAAAGCAACTGTTCAGTGAGTGTGTGACTTTCTCCAGAACAGAATAAACCTCCTGGCTCCTTAGCCACAGTGCTCTCTGACCTTCCTAACTTCTGCTCTCCCAGAGCCAGGGCACTGTTTCTGATCTCCACAAAGGCACAGTGAGGAGACCAACATGGGCCTATATGAGCTGCCCTCCCATTTCCAACCCCCACAGTCACCCCTCAGCCTCCCCACACCCACTTTTATTCAGATAGCTTGGAAGCCCCAATGAATACTTTCTGTAGCTCTGAGCTTTTGGCAGCCAGAGTGGAAAGTGAAGGAGGTTGTTCATGTCTGGTCTTCCTGGAGGGTCTAGGCACGCTGAAGGCAGGTCAGGCTCATCTGTACCATACCACAGTGCCTGGCATTGCCTGGTATATAGCAGGTACTCAACAGTCACCGAATTAATAAGGGACTGAACACTGGAATAGGATGCCCATAGTTTGGGCAGAGCTACTCTTAAGGCCTTTTCATCCTGCACAGCATGTAGCTGTGTCTTCACTCTGAAGGCACTGACACATTGTGTCACAAGTATTGTTGTCATCCTTTCTGCAAGAGTTCCTGGGATGATTTCCATCTTAAAGAAAGTTCCAAGAAGGAAGAACTGGTTTCCTCTCATAATTCATTCAGTCATTTACCTGGCCAGTATTTCTCAACCACCCGCTAGGAGTTACTGTGGTAGGCCCTGGTTTATAAAATTGGATAAAATACAGCCCCTACTGAAACTCACAGCTTTGGGAGAGACCTGGAGTTTAGTGAGAACTAGATGACTGGTTATATTTCCCTTTTCATCCTGGCTGCCAGGAAGCTCAGGTGCTCTTGGTCTTTCCTTACTTGGTGGCAAGCTTCCTTGGGAAGCAACTGAGTGTCAGTTATGCAAGAACAGACAATTCCTCTACCACCTCTGTGCTTCAGCCACTTGCTCTACTGAGAAAGGCCAACTGGACACTGGATGCTAGTTTTAGGTAAAACTGGAGGCTCTCCATCCATCAGAAACTCAGAATGCCCCTAAGATCCCCAGCTGGTAGCTCAAAGGGGATAGGGCCTCGGGACTGGCAGTGAGAACAAGAAAAGGCTAAGCCAGGTCGAGGGCGACATACCCACCTGCTCTCTTTGTCCGCATACATTTCTATGCACAGGGGGTTGATGGTGGAGTCCAGGACCACCCAGGAGCCTCCCCGGAGCTCAGCGTAGGGCGGGATGTAGATAAGGATGGGCTGTTTGTACTGCCTGAGACCGTCCACAATGTAGGCTCCAAATTTTACCACCTGGTCATACATGTCTGAAAAGCAAAGCAACTGTCCAGTGAGGCAGCCTCGGAACCTAACGCTCACCCACGAGCAAAGCCTTTGTTGTCCTGGGGGTTCCAGAAAGCATGCTCAGCTGGAGGCTTCATGGCACCATGAGAAGAACACTGAGCCGAGCCAGGAGCCAGCCACGGTGTAGATGGCTCTACCCTCTGTCTTATTATAGGAGGCTAAGTGTCTGTGTGACCTTGGAAAAGTCACTCTGTCTGCCTAGGCTTCAATGTCCCTCTCCATAAAGGGAAGCGTGGAGAGCAACCACACTCTAAGATTCCTGCTGGCTCTGACTGCCCGCCGCCCTGTCCCACCGTGTCTAGCACACAGAACCATGCAGTCCCTCCCTCCTGCCCACAGGCAACATGGACTTATTTCCTAAGGGACACCATGGTATGTCCCTCCGAGTACCAACCACCCTGCATGGTACCAATAATGCAATAATAAAAAATCAACCCTAACCGCACTGAGAGCTAACGCCATGTGCCAGAGACTGGCTCATCAAATCCTTACCTTAGTCCCTTGAGGTTGGCCCTATTCTTGTCCCCTTTTACAGACATGGGACACTGAGGCTCCGAGAGGTCACCCAGCTAGCAGGAGTCACACCAGGTCTGCTGCCTCTCAGGCCAGTTCTTTCCCCCACACCCCACGGATGGCCTCTGTGTCTGGAAAAGTGCTCGGGGCCTGCAAGCTCTTGTACCCCTGCCAGGACCCTGAGGCCCACAGCTGCCCTGAGGAAGGCACGGCAGACATGCCTTCTCATCCTAATGGGCAGGGAGGTGACTGCCTTGGCAGCCTCTGCCTGCCCTGCCACTTCTGTCGTGATCTTTGGCGAGTCACACCAGGAACCCTCAGTTCCTTATCTGTAAAATGGGCTGTTACCAGAAGGGTCCCCATCCTCAGGGTTGTGTGGGGGGCTCAGTTAAGATGACAATGGGACCAAACACAGGAAAACAACAGCATGGCCACCCCGAGGGGGTTGTCCTGAGTGCTGACCCTGAGGTTTCAGGGCACCCAGGGGGGAGGCTGCTTTACCTTTCATGCCCCCGGAGAAACCCCTCCAGTTGGCAAAGATCATCAGGGGCAACTTCTCCTGGTTGAAATCCTTGATGACCTGTGCTGTCTTGTAGGCCGAGTCCGGGAACCACACCTGGCCTGCCTGCTGGATCAACTGAAACACAGAGCCAGCTGGGTGAGACTCCTGTGTGCAACAGCAACCTTGGGACATGGAACAGGCTGGCAACCTGACCAGCATTGCCACCAACACCAGAGCCAGAACTCACAGGGAGGACCCAGAGCTGGTCTCCAAGGGCCCTGCAGGACCCTCACGCTGCAGCCCAGAAAGGTTTCTGGTGCCCAGCGACAGGCTCAGGGAGGCCCCAAGCTAGTCAAGGCTACAGAGTAGGATCCTAGGCCCGCTGTCTGGCTTCTGAGCTCCTTCCAGAGGCCCAACCTAGAAACAGCAACAGGGATGAGCAAGAGGCAGGACGGACTCCTAGGGACTTCTGAGGAAGAAGGAAGATGAGAGAGCTGGAGAGACGGCATGGAGTCCCCCGGGGCCAGGACTCCTCCAAGTCTCTGAGCTGAAAAGGCAGGTACGCTGAGCTGGCTGAAGGAGCACCCCAGCCCCCGGGGCCTCTCACCTTGGCCTCGGAATCCAGGTTGGCAGGGTCTGCGGGCACCACCATCTCCACCGTCCGTGTCTCCACGGCAATCACTCCGACAGGGATGCCCCCCAGCCTGCAAGGCGGGGCACAGGTAAGCTGGGGGCCGGGCAGCACCCCCAGGCAAATCAGGGGGAGATGGGGTCCCCCCAGCCCCAGGTGACATTCTGCGGCTGTGCTGGGAGTGGGTAGTAAGGACTGGCATAGAGGCATACCGGGTCAGGGCTGTTGTCACTGGCCGGGTATTTTATCAGAAGGCACAGCAGCAGCCTAAAGCGGTAAGAGCCTCCCAAGTTGGCAGGCTGGAAAGGTCCTGTTGGTGCCCTTATGGGGGCCACAGCTATCATGAGAGGGGAGGGTCAGGCCAGTGTACGAGCTGAAGCAGCAGTGTCTACTAGGTCTTTCTGTGACAGTGGCCACATTCCCTCTCTGTGCTGTCCAGTGCAGTGGCCACAAGCTGCATGTGCCTACGGAGCGCTTGAAACGTGGCGAGTACAACTGAGGAGCTGATGTGTCATCCTCTTTCACCTTAATTCACTTAAATCTGAATGGTCACAGGTGGCCAGTAGCTGCCACATTGGACAGTGCAGGTCTAGACACCAAGTCCCATTTGGAAATGACTGAGTAATGTAGGAGCTTCAGCTCAGGGGATGCCAATGACATCAGTCACTGTCACCACCAGGTACCAGCCGCCCCTGCTGTGCAGGTCACTGGATTCTTCTATTTCGTTGCCGACAACCCCATGGGGCAGGTGAGGGGGAAGCAGTCTTCAAATTAAGGAAGGGCTTCCACAAGGAAAAAAGAAGTTTCATCTCAGGTTTTAAAAAATGTTTTTAGAGTGAAACATAGAGAAGCAACTAGTGCCAATAACTAGTTAGTATTTGGGGTTTTTTTTCTATTTTTTAAACTAAATTTATTGGAATGACATTATTTAATAAGATTATACAGGTTTTAAGTGTACAATTCTATGACATGTTGTCTGATTAGCCCTATTTTACAGATCTGAAAACTGAGTGTATAAGTATAGGCTGAGTATTTTTATATCTATTGCCAGGAGGTAAATAACAGCAACAATACACATGAGTAATAGCAGCCACGACCACTTAGGGAACATTTATGATATTTTTAAAGCACTTAACATATGTTATTATTTATCATCATCATAACAATCTCATTTAATGAAAGCCAGACAGAGAAGACCTGGACCTCAGGGCCAACTCCAAAGCCTGGGCTTGTAGCAGCTACATCATGCTAGGAATCTGAGCAGTACATTTCGAGGCCGCTGCTCTGGGCTCCATAGGAGGAGGAACTTTTGGGCCACTGGAGTTACATAAGGAGATGATGGCTACACTGCTGAGGAGTGAGCTGCTCAGCTCTGAGAGCATTCAAGCAAGCAAGTCTCTCACTAGCCATGCAATACAACAGCGACTCCTGCCCATGGTCCTCCTGAAATGGAACTCAGTTTTGATTGTCTGTAGTTTTCTAGCTAGAGCACCCAGGGCCACCTCTGATTCCCAAAGGGGTCTGCGACCCTGTGGCTAGAGAGATGTTAGGGGCAAGGATCCCCACCACCAGCAAGAAGTTGGCTGAGGTGCCTTCTAAGGCCACAGACAAATCTAAACTTTATGAAGAAGTTCAGCAGCCAGAAAACCATCCCCCAAATGAGTCCTTCTTTTCGAAAATCCTGGGGCCAGGAAGAAAGTGTTGCTGGGGGTCACCTGTGCTAGTGCCTGGGAGACCCAGTGCCTAGTGAGGACAGGTTTGTGCAGCCTGGCCCATCCTTGGGGTTACCTTGCTCGTCCTGTCACCACGGTCTGGGCCCAGGGTGCCAGGATTTCCTTGAAACTGCCCTGGTCGAAGAATCCACTCTGCCAGGATCCCTTCAGAGCTGTGGGCAGAAGTCAGAAGCCCAGGCTGAGGTACTGGGTTGATGTGGACCCCCAGGGTCCGCTTGAGGGGACAGACTGCTCTGCAGTTTCTCTAAGGGCAGCCTGACCTTGACTTGACAGCCCAAATGCCTTTCTCCCCCGAAAACACAGATCCCAAGCCCTTGCCAAAACATACACAACAACAAAAGAATACAAAAACAGGGCTGCAAAAAGTAGACTAGATGAGGAATTCTGTTCATATGGAATGACCAACCCCATCAATTCCCCCCAGTGCCAAATCCACAAATACCCTAATCCTAGTCTCTTTCTTTCCAAAGAGACAAATAGCTGATGGGCGCCTTCAAAAGATGGGGTTTCAGAAAGGGACCACTGGTCCCGAAAACCTCATCCCTGACCCCTGACCTGGTGGTTGCAGCTTAACAACCACTTAACTTCGCATTTAACAGAGAACAAAGTGAGAAAGAAAAATAGAGAGACTGTGACGATGTCAGCTGCAGCCATCCCCAGAGAGGGAACGGTGACTTAAGGCCACGCCACGGAATACACGACTGCAGTCTGGATACGAACACCCGGGCAGGAGGGGTCTCAAGTTGCAGGTGTGGGAGGCTGGGCACCTGGGAACGACACTGAAGTGGCCCAACTTCAATGTCGGCCAGAGGACTGGTCTGACTAGATGAGGAAAACCATAAGAAGTCGGACATTTTCTCACCAAGATAAAAATCAGCCCCCTCCATGCTCACAGGCAAGAAAGGCCAAGCGAAAGGAAGAGGGGAGAGCAAGCCTGGGGGCTTCACCACTGGCAGAGTCCCGGACGTCCCGACAGGGCCCTCTCCTGCCCCACACAGTGGGATGCGCAGGCCGATTTCTAAAGGTGACAGCCCGTGAAATTCTAGACGCAGGACGATGGTAACGGGGCAGCTCAGCTTTCCTGCCCTGTTCTGGGTGCTCAGAATGTAATCATATACCTCCAGGGGACAAACCTGCTGCTTTCGGAGAACGAGAGACTGTGTGTGCAAGTGCGTGTGTTAACACGTGTGCACACACGTGCGTGGCTGTCTGCATGTGTGTGTAGAAGTTAGGTTGCCCATCCCGGGTAAAGTTTTAAGCAAACAGGGAGGGAGCGAGGAAGAAAAGAGAGGAGCAGCTGGGGAAGGAGGTCATGACCTCCACTGTCCCACATCTCCATCCATCAGCTCCAGAAACCGGAAGCCGGGTCCGACCCGCCTTGGCCAGTAGCGCAGGAAAAGCCCAGAGTACAATTTCAATTCCTCCGCTCTCCCTGCACCTGACCTCAGGCGCACTCCCTACATACCAATGCATCAGACTCAGCGTTCCTTCATCTCGGCCCACAAAAGAAACCCAAGCCCCAGGTCTCTGAAGCTTGAGGACTTACTTGGGTGAGGCCTTCCTGCAAGCATCCACCGGGGGTCGTAGGGAGCTCTTGATGGGCAAAATTCGATCTCTCTGTCAACAGGGTCAGTGGGTGTGACGATAGGGACCGGGCTGTGATTATCCTAGAAGAGAAAGCCACGTCTCCAGCTCCATCTCCCGGGCTTGTCGGAGACACCTGCGATCTGCTCTATTTCTCTCCACTGACTGTGACAGGCCTGGAGGGGCAGCAGAAGAAGCCCAGCCCAAACGAGCCGATCACCACAATTCTGAGTGGCATTCAGTGAGGGCCTACCAAGTGTTGGGCTCCAAACATCCCTTAATTATTCCCATTTCACAGATGAGGAAACTGAAGCTCAGCTGTCCCCAGGTCTGACTGCTACTGAGGAGGAAGCCAGGCATCAAATGCAGCCTGACTGCAGCTGCAGGATTCACTATTGTCCAATGTCACCTCTTTTGTTGAGAGGTGATGCCATCCCTTTCTCAAGGATCAACATATAGCATCCTTGGCATTAAAAAAAAAAGCCAGGAACAACTATTACAGGGCTGGGTGTCAGAGAGGAAAGGAGGGAGGAATAAAGAAAAACTCAACCAGTCACATCTGCAGAACTCCCCGCTACCCATGCTCCCAACACCACTAGCAAATAAACTTGGTAATAGTCTCCAGGCTCTACACTGTGGGGGGATACCGCACCTTTGGCATATAGGACAGCCACTCCAGGATGGTATAAACGCCCTCGAAGTCGTCCGGCACGGTGATGTGGGAGACGCCATTGTTATGCATGATCTGCACGCCGCCCAGCTGGTTGTTGGACGTGTAAACCTCTCTGCCCAGGACCTGCTTAGCCACAGCATGGTTAGCAAAGTCCTGCCCGGCCCCGGGCACTTCCTCCCGTTTGGAAGTCATCTCCCTCGGTGGTCCTCAACCCTGGCTGCATATTAGAATCACCTGGGAGCTTTCAAAAATCCAGATGCCCAGGCTGTACCTAGACCAATTATATTAGAATCTTTGGTATACGTTTTTTTTAACTTCTAGATTAGTGTTTTTCAACTGCTGGTCCACCAGAAATTTCGTGCTGGTCTGCAACAGTTAACCAACCTGATAGGTCTATAAATCTTCATACAACATCATGTATAATCTTCAAATAGCATCAGGGTGGTTAACTCTTTCATGGATCAGCACGAAATTTCCGGTGGACCAGCACCAGTCCGTGGCCCAGCAGTTGAAAAGCCCTACTCCAGATAATTCTAACATGCAGCCCAATTTGAGAAGGAGTGTCTTCTTTGATTACCTTGATTATGACCACTTATGATCACTTTGGTCATCTCAAAAGCAAAACCCTATCTCCTATTTCTTATTCAGCAGGTCCAGGGTGGGGCCTGAGCATCTAGTTCAGGGGCCGCACATTGAGACCCTCAGTGAGAGTTTAGCAGATATTAAATTCTGGACGCTTCATGGCAATGTGGAAATGTTTTCATAGAGTGGAAAAAGCACAATACCAAACTGCACATTCACTGAAATTCTAGCCACGCAGAGAGAGAACATGAGAGAGAGATACACCTCTCACGCAGTGGGAGCGACTGGGTCTTTTCCCAATTTTCTGCAATGTATAATGCTGCTTTAATAATCTTAGTAATTGTTTGAAGCAAATCATTTTTAGAAATTTAAATGTAATATAGAGCCTAATCCTTTTTTTGGAGAGGAGGGGGTTTCATAAGAGTCCAAGATGTCCTGTATCAGTAGAAATGACACTGGTTTCATATTGAGAAAAACCCGTCAGAGGACGAGAGAAGGTTAAAATGACCCCAGGCCCCTTCACGGTCACCTTGTTGAGAGCGCTGGCTCCTGTCAGGATGATGTGGGAGTTTTCCACCTGGATCACTCTCTGGCCCAGCCTCACCAGGTAGGCCCCGATCCCGAGGGCTCGGCAAGTCACCTGTGGAGACAGGAGCCCTTCTGAATTCCTGAGGATGACGTGTCCGCCCTCCAGCAGGACCCAACAGACGCACATGGAAGCTACAGCTTGGCCACGGGCCACCTGATTCACGGCCCAAAGCAGAGGCAGAAGCTGTTCCATCAGGCTCGCCCGACTCTGGCTTCCAATTCAGGAAGAACACAGTTAACCAAGAAGAGTGTCTTAGACAGACAGTAGATACGGAATGTTCTGGTTCTTCTTCAAGGGGCACACGGGAGCTCCTCTGAACTGGGTCCTTCGCGAGCTATCTCAGCCGCTCACACAACCAAAAGGACGGCTGAGAGTGCGTGTGGATTAGTCAGATCCGAGTGAAGTCTGGCTGAGTTCAGAGTACTGTGCCAACGTCAGTGTCCTGGTTTGACTATGGACTGTGGTTATGTGGGAAAGATACTGTCAGGGGGAGGCTGGGCAAGAAGTTCACGGGACCTCTCTGTACTATCCTGTAACTTCTGGTGAGCCCCAAACTATTTCTAAATAAATAAATACATATATACATACATACACAAACATACAGTTGGCCCTTGAACAAATGCAGAAGTCAGAGGAGCTGACTACTCCCAAATCAAAAATCCATGAATAACTTTTTTTTTTTTTTTTTTTAGATTTTATTCATTCATTTTTAGAGAAAAAGGAGAGAGGGAGAAGGGGGGAGCAGAAAGCATCAACTCCCATATGTGCCTTAACCAGGCAAGCCCAGGGTTTCGAACCAGCAACCTCAGCGTTCCAGGTCGACACTTTATTCACTGCGCCACCACAGGTCAGGCCCATGAATAACTTTGACTCCCCCAAAACAACGACTAATAGCCTACTATTGACTGGAAGCCTTACTGATAACATAAACAGTTAATGTATATTTTGTGTTCTATGCATTGTAGACTGCAGTGGTCCCCAACCCCCAGTCCACGGACCAGTACCAGTCCGTGGGCCATTTGGTACCGGTCTGCAGAGAAAGAATAAATAATTTACATTATTTCCGTTTTATTTATATTTAAGTCCGAATGATGTTTTATTTTTTTAAAAAAACAGATTCCCTCTGTTATATCCATCTAAGACTCACTCTTGACGCTTGTCTCAGTCATGTGATACATTTATCCGTCCAACCCTAAAGGCTGATCCGTGAAAATATTTTCTGACATTAAACCGGTCTGTGGCCCAAAAAAGGTTGGGGACCACTGGTATACTGTATTGTTACAATAAAGTAAGGAAGAGAAAAGAAAATGTTACTAAAATAAATCATAAGGCAGGCCCTGGCCGGTTGCCTCAGTGGTAGAGTGTTGGCCCGTTGTGTGGAAGTCCTGGGTTCGGTTCCTGGCCAGGGCACACAGGAGAAACACCCATCTGCTTCTCCACCCTTCCCCCTTATTCTTTCTCTCCGTCTCTCTCTTCTCCTTCCACAGCCCATGCTCCGTTGGAGCAAAATTTGCCCGGGTGCTGAGGATGGCTCCATGGCCTCTGCCTCAGGCGCTAGAATGGCTCAGGCAGCAATGGAGCAATGGCCCAGATGGGCAGAGCATTGCCCCCTGGTAGGTATGCCGGGTGGATCCCGGTCGGGTGCATGCGGAAGTCTGTCTGACTGCTTCTCTGCTTCTAACTTCAGAAAAATACCTCAAAAAACCACACAAACAAACAAACAAATAAAAACTAGTCTGTATCAGGGCAGAAAGCTTAAGGACGTAGGAATGGCTGCATGTTGATAGCTGATGGGCACATGGGGCTCACTGTCAATTCTCTTCCCTTTTGTGACCATTTTAAAGTTTCTATAACGAAAAGTTGAGGCAGGAAAGACTATAGAGAGGAGACTCACCAAGCTAATGGTTACGATCTCTTTATAAGCCAGGGAGGACTCCCCAGCAATCATGCCTGAGCCTCTCAGGTTCTCCACGCCCAGGCCATCGTCCTTCCCAATGATATCTGTGATGACATACCTTTGAGAACCAAACACGAGTTAAAGACCAAGATCCAGTCCAGAAGAACCCAAAGCTGCTGCACTTCCCAAGGACCTGAGGCAGGAGGGACAAGCAAGGGGAGGGCCTGGAAGGTGAGAAAGCAGCCCGCGGCCTTGAACTCTCATGATTGGCCCTAACGCTTCTAGAAGACTGTATGGAGGCTGTCATAATGAAATGTCACCCCCACTGTGCATCCCTCCTAAAGCAATCGAGAATGCCATTTGGTCTGCAGAGAAATGGAAGTATACATAGGAAGCCATCTACTTTATAATCAATCAATCAAGATTCCATGGCCACATAAGTGTGAAAGACATTGCACACCCTAAACCAGGAGTCCTCAAACTTTTTACACAGGGGGCCAGTTCACTGTCCCTCAGACCATTGGAGGGCCGGACTATAAAAAAAAACTATGAACAAATCCCTATGCACACTGCACATATCTTATTTTAAAGTAAAAAAACAAAACGTGAACAAATATAACATTTAAAATAAAGAACAAGTAAATTTAAATCAACAAACTGACCAGTATTTCAATGGGAACTATGTTCCTCTCACTGACCACCAATGAAGGAGGTGCCCCTTCCGGAAGTGCGGTGGGGGCTGGATAAATGGCCTCAGGGGGCCGCATGTGGCCCGCGGGCCGTAGTTTGGGGACCCCTGCCCTAAACTGTTACAGAGCCACAAGGCACTTTAGTTCATTAAATGTTCTCAGGAGGCCCTTAGTAAAGACAATTGTTAGATCTTCTTTAACTCAGCGGTTCCTAAACCTACTTCCTCCTTCCCACATATCAACAATAAACATTCCAGAAAACTCTGCCTGGAAAATTCATATTTAGTCAACCTCACTATAAAAAAACAAACAAACAACCCACAACTTTCCCTGGGAAAGACAGCCAGTGGCCTTGATGTTATCATGGAGCAGACCCCAGCCCTACCCACGCCTCCCCAGCTTGCTAATTCTCTCCTGCAATAGTTTGGCCAATTTGATCATAAAATATGTGAACCTGCAGCTCTGGGGACATCGTGGGAATTCAATCTAACTCTCCCTATGTGATGTGCTATTTTTGTGAGAGGCATGACTTATCTAAGGATGAGAAGAACGTGTTCACCTTAGAGAACACCCTGGGTGTCGAAGCCATCAGCGCCAAAGCTCGGGGATCCCATTGTACACACACCACTGCCCACTTGGAAAGACCACCACAACGGACGGATTCTCCAGCTAGTGGCTGAAATGAACCACGGGCAAAAGGGGGGCCACCTGCTAAGTCATTTACCTGGATTCTCCTTCCTCCTCGATGTGTTTACAATGGACGGAGTTCAGGGAGCTGATTCGGGTGTACTCTTGAGGAGTCAGGTACAGGTATTTAAATCCCTTTAAAAAAAAAACCTCCAGTGAAACTATGAATCCAGTTTCCCGCCCTCGGCAGCCACTGTTTTTAAATATATATATATAAGCACTATAGGACGGATGTTAACAATAAGTTAACATGTCTGATATTAACACCATGTTACTAAACAGCAATAAACTGCAGATCTGCTCAGGTCCTACGTGCTTTCCACTCATCCTTACAACATAACCTTTTTTACTGGTCTCTCTGAATCTGTTTCATAGTCATCTTGTCACTATTGCTCCCCTAGGGCGACATTTCAGACTTTTTTCTTATTCCCAGTCAGCCAACCCCGCTCCAATTTTATTATAATACTGTACGTATGTATAAGCTTTTTACATAAAAAGAATAATTTTGCCCTCTTTTGGGGGGGTCAATATTGCCCCCTTGGAAATGCACGCTCCAGTTGCAAAGAATGACTCAGTTCCCTGCATTTGACATCACAAAATGTGTGACTGTCTCTCATTCATTCTGCCTTTTATTGCAGGTGATGTCTCTACATCTCTCGGATGATTTTTAAGAAATCTCTGAGGCCAGGGACTATGTATTTTTCATCTTTGCATTCTTAGTGTTCACTGCATTCAGGAGATATGTATTAAATATCTGCACATATGTATATATTTGCTTAGTGTTTATTAACTTTTTTCATTGCTGTCCCCTAAGAAGCCTTTTTAGACATGTTTTCCTAATTGCCATCCCCACCCATGAAATTTTATTACCAATATACGGTATGCCTGTTTATGTATGGTTATCTATGCTTTACATGTAAAAAGAGTAATACTTTTCCTACCCCCACCTTGCAGGCACCCCCCCCCCCCCACTGAAAATACAATGTTAGCTGAGCAGAATGACACAGCCACACCGCTTCCTGACATACCTTGTGGGGGTCTTCTGGGTCCACCCAAGCCACCCGGAACATGTGTTTGATCTCCTCCGCAAGGCCGATCCGGGCCCCGCTGTTGGCTGCAAGGTAGATTTTGGGGATGCCCTCCACCCGGGCCATCTCGGATGCCCGCATGTACAGAAGGTCTTCTCCCAGGCCGAAGGATCCGATGCGGAAGGTGATGTCATTGCTGATGACGATCACGTCCCGCCCTTCTGGATACTCCCGGGTCTTCAACCTCATTTTGAAGGCCACCATGCCCACCTGGTGATGACACAAATGCACAAGGAAAACAGGTTTGCGTCTTCAGGGGGAAGTTTTTGGAAAGGGTGGTTCCAGCCAGGGACTGAGATCTCACCTCGTTCCCTCCCGGAAGTCGGTTCATCTCCACCAGCTGGCCCTGAGGGTCCAGCACGAGTTCTGTGTACGTCAGGATGTCTTTGGGGTACCTGTCTGGGGAACCCCACAGTTTAAAGAGAGCCTGGGGAGAGGGGAGGAAGAAGAAACACCTGAAGTCATCAGTAAGGAGGCACATTTTCTCGTTCTTTCTTTTTTTAATCATGAACTACATACTTAAAGCACACAGAAAAACATGCAGAATAATAAACATCCCAGTACCCAATCTCGGGGTTTTCTCAAATCACCATTTTTCCTTAGTTGCTTAAGATTTTTTAAAAATGAGATGTGATTGGAGCCTCCAGTGTACCCCTCCTAGTCCCATCCCTGTCCCTCTTCCCCCCAGGTAATCATTATCCTGAATTTGTCTATCAGTCCTCTTCTGCATGCGTGCTCGGCTTTATTTCATCCACGTGCTTACATTTTAAACATGCTGTATTATTCCACATGACTTAAACCTTAAAAAAAAATAGTATCACACTGGCCACATCCTTCTGCAGCTTGCTTTTTCAGCTCCTTGATGTGTTTGGGAGATGTAACCGTATTTCCCTGCTATTCAGTTTGCCATGGTGTGACCATATCACAATTCACATATTCATAACCTTTCTTAGGAACATCTACGTTGCTTCCAATTCTACAGTACCACCAATAATGCCATGAGGAACATTCTTATGGCCTCCTCTTATCAACACAGATGAATTTTACCAGGGATATACCTAAAAGTGGAATTGATGGACCTCAGGGCTTGTGAAATTTCAACTTTACTTGATATTATCAAGAGGCTCTTAAAGTGTTTGAGACCCTTTATAGTCGTGGTAAGACTGTGTAAGAACTCCTTTGCTCCATCCACATACTTGCTAATACTTAGTTCTGTCAAACATTTTAACATTTATCCATCTGCTGGGTATGAAATTGTATTTTGGCATTGATCAGTACTTCACCGATTTATTAGTGAATATGTTTATTGACCAGGTGAGCTTCTTTTTTGCCAATTTCCTATTTATTCCAGCCTAGGTTTTTAAAAATAGTTTTGCTTGTTTTTTTCTAATTGACTTATAAATGCTCTGTAGATAAATTTAATCCCTTGCTGGTAATAAGCATTGGAACATGTTCTTCTAATCTGGGGCTTGTCTATTCTCCTTTGCATAAAGAACTTTTCAAATATATATATATATATATTTTTTTTTTTCAGAGAGAGAGAGGGATAAACAGGGACGAAGAGAGATGAGAAGCATCATCAGTTTTTCATTGTGCGTTGTAACACCTTAGTTGTTCATTGATTGCTTTCTCATATGTGCCTTGACTACAGGCCTTCAGCAGACCGAGTAACCCCTTGCTGGAGCCAGCAACCTTGGGTTCAAGCTGGTGGGCTTTATGCTCAAACCAGATGAGCCCGTGCTTAATCTGGCGACCTCGGGGTCTCGAACCTGGGTCCTCTGCATCCCAGTCCAATGGTCTATCCACTGCGCCACCACCTGGTCAGGCAAGAACTTTTCAATTTTAAGGTAGTCAAATTTACAGGCCTTTTCCTGTATACCTTGTGCTTTTTAACTGACTCCAAGTGGTTTTAATCCTCCTGAAATTTATTTTTGTAAACTGAGGTAGAAATCAAAAAATTTTTTTTCAGTTAGGAACGCAATTTCCTTGTAACTTTTAGTAAAGTTTTATCCCTTGACTAATAATCCCAGCTCTGCATTCTACAAGGTTCTATCCATGAGTGGATCTCATAGGCTCTATTCTGTTCCATTGTTCTATCCATCTAACTCCACTACAATCACACTACATTTTATTAAGCACTGCAGCCTTAAAATAAAAAATGGCATATGCTGAGTCCTCTTGACTTTGACTTTGTTCTTTTTCAAATTGTTTTCATTATTCATGGGCTTTTGCTTTTCCATATGAATTTTTAGGGTTCACCAAAAAACTTTAGAACTATACTCATTAATTTGAACAGAAATAATATCATTACAATATTGAATCATCCCATCATTCATGAGTATATCTCCCAATTTATTTAGGCTTAAAGTATTTCAATAAAAGTTTTAAAATTTCTTCTGTAAATGTCTGATATGTCTTTTATTTGATTCTTTTTTTAAGTTTGACTTTTTTTTTTGGTAGAGAGAGAGAGAGTCAGAGAGAGGGATAGACAGGGACAGACAGACAGAAACAGAGAGATGAGAAGCATCAACCATTAGTTTTTTGTTGTGCATTGCAACACCTTAGTTGTTCATTGATTGTTTTCTCATGTGTGCCTTGACCGCAGGCCTTCAGCAGACCGAGTAACCCCTTGCTGGAGCCAGTGACCTTGGGCTCAAGCTGGCAACCTCGGGGTCTCGAACCTGGGTCTTCCGCATCCCAGTCCGACGCTCTATCCATTGCGCCACTGCCTGGTCAGGCTGATTTATTCTTAAGTGGCCTTATAGCTGATCTTAATGTTATAAGTGGCACATTTTGGGTTTTTTCCCCACTATTCTATATCATATTTCATTGTCTGAACTTCATATCATGACCACATCTTAGTCACAAGGAAGCAAGAGGAGCTATGCTTTTATTAAGTACAAAGTGACCAGAGTTAAAGAAAACAGGCCCAAAATGGAGTCACTTGTTCTAAGCTCCATGTCACCAAACTGAGACTCAATTGGTTCTCCCTTGCCCAGAAATGGAATCTCAAACCAGCCCATCAGAAATCTTGCCCAATCAGCACTAGGTAGGTCATCTGCCTGAGACCCTGTCATTTCCCTAAAGGAAAATGACCTTGCAATTACCAACCTGTAGTGGCACATTATTTTTTTATTTAAAGACTTTATTTATTGATTTTACAGTGGTGGGGAGCAAGAAGTATCAACTCATAGTTGTTTTACTTTAGTTGTTTATTCATTGCTTGTCATATGTGTCTTGACTGGGCAAGGCCAGGATTTTGAACTGGCGACATCAGCACTCCAGGTCAATACTTTAACCACTGTGCCACCACAGGTCAGGCCATACTTTTTTCCCCCTAATTTCGCTTTGTAATTATCGCTGATCTATGAGAATGCAATTAAGTTCTGTGTATTGGTCTTGTATCCAGCAATCTTGCAGTATAATCTAGTCCTACAGATTCTCTTGGATTTCTTATATACATTTATAATCTTCAAAAACTATCATTTTGATTTTTCTTTCCAGTCTTTATAGCTTTTCTGTCTTGATCTGTCTTATTACATTGGCCAGGACCTCTGATAAAAAATGTTGAAGAGAATTGGTGATAATGGCTAATTTTGTCCTATACCTAACTTTAAAGAAAATACCTCTAATATTTTACCATTAGGTTTTATTAATTTTAGGTTGACATCATTTATCAAGATAAATTCCCTTCTATTCTAAGTTAATTAAAAATTTTTATTATAAACAGATGCTGTCCTGTCAAATATTTTTATACCTATTGAGAAATTTAAGTTTTTTCTTAAGCTATTTTAAAATGATAAATTATATGAATAGACTTCCTGATATCAAATCATATAAGCAGTCATAAGATAAACCCTACTTGGTCTAAATTTTTAAAGAAATCATTACTGGCTTTGTATCCATGTTCATAAATGAGAACAAATTTCCCTTCTTCTCATCTGGGATTAATATTAAGGTAACAAGTCTGATAAAATGAATTAAGAAGCATTCTCTTTATTTCCTACTCTCTAAATAATCTGTATACAAAGGGAATGAACTATTCTTTGAAGGTTTGATAAAAAACTGTTATGAAACCACCTGGGCCCAATGTGAGTGAATAGATTTTTTAAAAACTATTCAATTTCATTAATGTTTATAATCTGTTTAGATTTTCTATTTCTTCTTGAGTCAGTTTTGAGAAGATATATCTTTCTTGGAAAAATTTCATTTCATCTTAGTTTTCAAATGCAGTTTTTCTGTAGCATTCCTTTTCCTTATCTACAGGAAAGGGGATGGATTTGCTCCTGATTTGTCTGTTTCGGATTATCCTATGGCCCTGGAGGTCAGAGGCAAAAGGATACAATGACATTCTTATTCATAAAAGTTTCCATTTATTAAGCATCTACTAAGCACTTGATATATATTTCTCACAACAACCTTGTGAGGTAGGTAGTATTCAGGTTCCTCCTCTAGAAAATGAAGGCCAGACAGGTAAAGGAATTTACTCAGAGACATACAGGGAGCAAAGGAGCAATCCAAGATTTAAGGCCAGACCTGAGTGACTATCTTTTTTGGGGGGGGGGGAGGACAGAGACAGAGAGAGGGACAGACAGACAGGAAGGGAGAGAGATGAGAAGAATCAATTCTTTGTTGTGGCACTTTAGTTGTTCATTGATTGCTTTCTCATATGTGCCTTGACTGGGGGGCTACAGCAGAGTGAGTGACCCCTTGCTCAAGCCCACGACCTTAGGCTCAAGCCAGTGACCATGGGGTCATGTCTATGATCCCATGCTCAAGCCAGCGACACCATGCTCAAGCTGATGAGCCCATGCTCAAGCTGGCGACCTCGAGGTTTCAAACCTGGGTCCTCTGCATCCCAGTCCAATGCTCTAACCACTGCACAACCACCTGGTCAGGCCAAACCTGAGTAACTTTCAACAGCAGTGTTTCCTACTATTCTGCATCTCCTGTACCTGAAGTGAACTGATACTTTCTTGCCTACAGTGAAAGGGCCGTGGCCTTGGTTTCATGAACATCATTCACAAGGCAATGGGGTGGATGTAACATGCATCCACCCCAGTAATACCGATGTGTTCAGTTTTCGTGAAAGGCCCTACTACATAAAAAAAAAAAAAGGCATACAAAAAAGACTTGAAGGAAATACACTAAGATGTTATTACAGTCATCAGCGGTGGATAGATTACGTATGGGTGAAATTCTATTTGCAATTCTTATTTTCCAAGGTGTACTTTAATAATAAGAAAAACGTAACAGAGCATTATTTTAAAGTAGACTGAAAATGCCTAGCAGGCATTTAATAAATAGCCTACTGCAGGAAAAAGACCAGAAGGAAACACATCCAAGTGTTCAAATGGTGAGCAATCTGTCTTCAGGACATGGAACTATGTGAGTCACTGCTTTCTTCTATATTATATCCTGAAGTTTCTATCTTACATTCCTTTATCACTGAGATGAAATTGGGTTTATTTTAGAAAAAAATACTAGGAAGTCATTGCAAATATTACAGTTGACCCTTGAACAACACAGGTTTAACTGGCACAGGTCTACCTATAGGCAGATTTTTTTCAATAAACACTATAAATGCATTTTCTCTTCCTCACTGATTTGCTTAATAACATTTTCTTTTCTCTAGCTTACTTAATTGTAAGAATACAGTATGTAACACATGTAAACAAATAAAATGTGTGTTAATTGACTGTTAGCGTTAAGCCTTCTGGTCAACAGTAGGTTATAAGTAGTTAAGTTTTGGGGAAAGTGAAAAGGTATACGCGGATTTGTGACTGCACAGGAGGTCAGCCCCCCTAACCCCCATGTTGTTCAAGGGTCAAATGTGATTTCTTTTTTTCTTCCTAAGGAAACCCAGGCCTGTGCTGCGTCTCAGCCGCAGGACTTGCCTGCCTGAACATTTCCGGGAAGTCGTACACGTAGGTGGTTCCCAGGGACTGGGCCTGGAATCGCTTGGCTTGGAGCAGGTCCTTGGTGACGTAGGGTGTGTTGATCAGCATCCCATGCTGGGACCCTTGTTTGTCGCCAAAGGAGTGAAACATGATCTGGACCAGGAAGAGAGAAAAACAGCGTGAGAGAGGCACGACTCAAGAGACCCACACGGCTGCCGGATTTATTCTTATCTGGTCCTCAGTGAAAACGCAGTGCAGGGAGCAAAACACATCACATTAAGTAACAAAGTGAGTGCCTGGGACAGCTAATCTCTTTTCAGCCACTGTGGGCCCCCAGAACAAAGAGGGACAGGGGGAGATGCGGAAACAGCCCCAGAATGTAACTATTATGGTACTAAACACATATGCAAAACCAAATAGGCGTGCATCAAAACTGATGAAACCCGAATAAAGTCTGCATTTGAGTTAATAGTACTAAGCCCATGTCAATCTCCTGTTTTGACCAGTTCCTAAGGTTATGTACGATGTTATCATTGGGGAGTTGGGTGAAGGGTACATGAGAACTTTGTGTCCTAATTTTTTCTCTGTATTATTTCTGCAACTTCTTGAGAGTAATTACTTCAAAATAAAGAGTTATATATGTGGTATATATATAAATGGTAGTCAATAGGGTATCTGACTTACTTTACAAAAGTCTGTTCTAAAACATGGTTGGGGAAAATACCTAGTTCCCTACATGAACCAACATGGAGGCTGCAATATAATCAACCACAGGACCCCATGTCTTATCCCAAATATGGTCCATGAATGGATTAAACACTAGAACCCTTCTGCTTCCCAGGGAAATGAACTACTGGGATTCAGAGGCTAACACGTTAATCAGAAAGCTCAGCGAGGCCACCCCAATTCAGCATGGCAGTCAAGATAGCCGCCCAATGCCGTTCACATCCCCGTCTCACTTGCCCGAGCAGCCCGCCTCTGCTTTGCTGCAGACCTCCACGACCAGGCCCAGCCTTACGTTTCCGGATCTGGGGTCGTTGACTTCTTTGTAGAGGCTGATGTCCAGGTAGTAGCCTGACTCGTTGGTGATGAACAGGCGGATGGGAATGGCGCTGCCAGTGGTGGTCTGGCGGATGTTGATCTTGACCTCAGCCTGCAGCACGCGGAGTTTCCACAACCGGCTGCCATAGCGCATGACCATGGAACGCACCGACTCCTCGATCTGCCCCAGAGCACAGCAATTCCAATTTCAGAGCCCATTCCACACACACTCTCAACAGTCTAGCACTGATAATAAAGAAATGATGGCCTGACCAAGCGGTGGTGCAGTGGATAGAGCGTCAGACTGGGATGCAGAGGACCCAGGTTCGAGACCCCATGGTCACCAGCTTGGACCCAAGGTCGCTGGCTCAAGCAATGGGTTACTCGGTCTGTTAAAGGCCCATGGTCAAGGCACATATGAGAAAGCAATCAATGAACAACTAAGGTGTCACAATGAAAAACTGATGATTGATGCTTCTCATCTCTCTCCGTTCCTGTCTGTCTGTCCCTGTCTATCCCTCTCTCTCTCTCTCTCTCTCTCTCTAAAAAAATAAAATAAAATAAAAAATTTTTTGAAAAAAAAAAAAAGAAATGATGGTATACTGAATGCAAAGTGCCTAGGACACTGTATGTCTGTATATATCCAACAACTATTAACTAATCATAACCGAAGGCACCTTGCTAAGCATTTAAAGCTCATTTTCTCATTTTGTCCTCATAACTACTCAGAGAGGCCGGCATTTTCATCTCCCATTTAGATGAGGAAACTGAGGCTGGTAATTGACAGCTAGTGGTCCTATGTGAGACCATCCTTATCTCCATCATATATCTCAAACCTCTGCATCTTCTCTTGTGGGAAGTGGGTGGACTGGGGGAGTTGGGCACCAGCACGGGCCCTCTGCACCCCACAGATGCCAGGGTGATGTACCAGGACTTACTCTGTCCCACAGTCACCATCATAAGCCCTGCCTGCTCCAGAAGAAACAGCCAATGGCGTCCCCGACAAAGCCTGTCACCAGGGAGAGGATACACTGCTGTTTTGCAAGACATTTAGGGCATCCATGTTGTCCTCAAAGTGAAACACGTTCATGGAGGGTGAACATCAGAACAGGGGTAGTCCTAAGGGTGGTGGCTAAAACGGGGCTCTAGAATTAAATGATGAAGGGTTTGTCTTCCTCCTCCAGCACCTGAGGTTCAAACACGCACATGCGCATCCTATAACTCGGATCCCCAGTGCCAGGAGACAAGTACCCAAATCAGCATGGCATGACAAGCCTCGGTCCCCAGGAAGTTGAACCCAGAGCCTGGTGAAGGCCCCCCAAAGGCCAAACCTTGTAGGGGTCCATGATGACAGTGGGCACAAAGTTGAGGAAGATGTGGTTGCAGTCAGTGCGCACGCTGGTGTTGTTGAACGCCACCTCCAGCTCGTCCATGGCCTCCAGGAGCAACCGCTCACCCTCATTCTGCAGGTACTCGAAGGAGGCTTCCTGCCAGAAAAGGGACGGGACAGCTGCTAAGGCCGAGAGCTCAGGGCCTGCTCCTAGCTGGCCTCAGGGATGCAGGAAAAGAGGAAAAAACCTTTCTCCAGAAAGTGTGCCAGACGAGAATAGTGGGGCTCTGCCTTCAAAGGTAAAGGGATGGCCAAGGCTGTCTAATGCACTCACTGTCTTCTAGCTTCTGTATTCTGATGCTTTGACAACCAGGACCTTGCTCACCCTGGAGGACCTGCCCCTCCCGGAGTTAGCCAAGTCCCAGAGAGGGTAAACAACTCACCCACGAGCCTGCCTTCCAAATGCAAACCAACTAATCCAGAGCCCACACCCCAACCACCTCCTCACTGGGTTCTCACAGGCCAGGACACAATCCTTCTGTTTTTCAATGGCAACTGCCTCCTGATCTGTTGGCCTTACGGCACCTTGATAATAATAATGTAATCGGTTAAAATATCTAGTTGACCGAGGCAGCAAAGCACTGAGGCTACTTACACAGCTACATATCCATACAAGGCATTAATTAGCATGGAGTGGAGTACTTTTGTTAACACAGAAAGAAGTCTATAAGTAACTGACCAGTAAAAAAAACCAACAATCTTCAAATGATTTGTCCACTGAGCTCTGTCTGTGACATGCCTGCAGCACTGTGGAAGTATGCCTAGATAGCGTCACTAATGAAGCTGACCCCTGAGTGGCAGGATTCTAGGTCCCCTTCCTTGATTTTTAAAAGTAGTCAGTATTGTTTAAAATTTTCAAAAACATAATCAGGGGTTACTTTTCTAAATGAAAACAAAAGAAATGATCACAAACTCAATTAGCAAATATCACTTCACAAACTCATATCTTTCCAACCGATCAGTTCTCTTCTCATGCAGAGATCTATGTGACTGAAGAAAATCCACATGTCACCAGCCAAGACATGAAAACAGGCCACTCCAAAGTCCACCTCCCCCCGCCCAGACTGGAGTGTCGCAAGGGCCGGGCTGTGTGTGCCCAGTGCACCCTGCGATCGCCGGCATGCGGCCCCGGGCCCGGCACAGACCAGGAACGCAACAAAGGGAAGGTCAGTGCACGAATGACAAGCTCAGAGGAAGAAAGAAATATCCGTGACTTTTTACCTTTGTAATCAGGTCTGAGTGTCTGATGATGGCGCGGATGAAGAACCTGTAGTCCGTCACTTCCACTCCCTCCTTCACCTTGGCAGCGCCCAGGTAAAGGTGCATCTTGTGGTTGGCGCAGGGCACGGCCTTCAGATCGAAATTGCGCATGCGGCTGAGCTCCAGCTGGAAGGCCAGGGCGGGCTCCAGGTGACGGTAAATGCGATCTTCTGCAAACTGCTGGCCGACCAGAGAGAGCAGGCAGACAGACACACACAGGCTGGGTTTGACACTGGGACCATGAACCTGTTTGGTCAACATCCTGTCCTGCAGATCCCTGGTGTTTGCGAGCTTAACACTAGAAACATGGCATTTGTTATATCATCTAATTGTGAGCAACCCCAGGGCTCAAGTAACCTGGGACTCTGCAAAGACCCAGAGGACACGCAAGCCTGGCACGCTGGCATAAGGCTCTGGACTCCCAGGTGAGCCCAGCTAGTTCCCAGCACCTGCCGGCACAACCGGCTATTCCCTATCTGTCCCAGTATACAGCATTTCTCAAGAAGTCACTGACCCTTGGGTTTCCTTACGGAAATTGGTCCTCAAAAACAAAGCAACTGATCGTGCCTGAGAATAAACTGAGGAAAAAACAAAGAAGCTAGAGAAAGGATGGGTCTTCCCTAGAGAAGGCAGGCTTTGGGTAAATTAAAGTACAACATTCTGAATTTGGTGGAGTGTTAAATCCATGTTGGGAACAAGGCCACCTGTTCTAGAATAGCAATCCACAAACTTTTCCTTACAGGGCCAGAGGGCTGATGGGGCCATAGGAGGTATCACATCTACTCAACTGTGAGAAAGTCACAGCAGACCATATGTGACCAACTGCGTGTGGCCGTGTTCCAATCAGACTTTGTTTATAAAAATATGCGGCCAGCCTGCAAACCATAGTTTCCTAATCACTGTTCTATACGAACATGAGAAAATAGGTTGGGAGGCCCATCTTACTGAGTTCACCAGCAAGCACAGAAACTGTCCATGTGAGAGAGCCACCTGTAGTGAAGGCGGAAGGGTGGGAGGCGTCAAGTCTGAGCTCCACATAGAAATGTGGGGCTCTAGCTAGAAACAGGATCCCAGAGGAAGGCTGTGAGTCCGTGTGTGGGAGACAGGCTTGTAAGCTGACAAAGTCCTTATAGCCTAGGGCTTAGTTTAAGACTAAGTTTTTCCCCACCCTTTTAAGACTAAGATTTTCTCAAAACCCTTCTAATACTAAGATCTTCCACACACCCTTCTAATACTAAGATCTTCTCAACACCCTTTTTAAGACTAAGCTTTTCCCCACACCCTTGACTGTTGCATGGTGGGGAGGGGGGTGCACTCTTACGAGGATTCCCATTTATGCCTTAGATGAGTGACTTTGTATCAGAGACTTCCTTATTTGCATATGGCTTAAAGGCTTTAATTCTCTGCACTATATAATAAAGCAGATCGGGGGTTCTCACTCGCTCTGGCTTGCCACCAGCTTGCAGAGACCTCCCAATCCCATTCCTTTTCTCTTTGAGTCTATTTCTTCATTCCACATCGTTCTCCCTCAGGACCTGGAATTACTAGCCATGCTGGTTTGCAGCATCCATGTAAAAGTGGCGGTGTTCTAGACTACAGAGAGATCTTAAGGACTGGGCTAGTCTCCCTGAATATCAAAGGTGCCAGGGAAGAGAGAGCAGTATCCTACCTCATCTCTTGCTCTGAATGTGAAAAACTTGGGAAATTCTTTCTGCAAAAAAGAAATCCATACAAAAGGCAATTAAATTAAGCAAGGCACATTTAAATACGCATGTACTTGTTTTGCCTGCTAACCCCAGCTGCTTCTAGAAGGAATCGTTTACAAAGCCAGCGCTTCTCTAGCAATTGAGTGAATGTCAGATGAGTGGCACCGAGTCCTGGAGAATGGAGGAGACCCACATGGCACCCTGGGAATCACACTCACCTCCTGGGCGATCAGGAACGTGATTCTTCGGAGTCCGTAATCCACGAGGATGTTTTTCTACATTCAAAACCAAACACACAACGGAATTGTCTTTAGCCATAAAAAAAGAAATAAAGGTCTACCTGTTACCATGTGAATTAGCCTCAAAAACATTATACTGAGAAAGACGGCAGTCACAAAAGACCTCGTGTTGGACAGTCCCATTTATAGGAAATGCCCAGAAAAGGCAAACCCACAGAATCAGATATTAGATTAGGGTGGAGGAGGAAGGTGTTGGGTTGACTGCTAATAGGTAGAGGGTTTTTAGGAGGTGGGGCAGTGGTGGTAAAAATGTTCAAAAAAAATAATAATGTTTACACAACTCTATGAATATACCAAAAAGCATTGAATTGTACACTTTAAATGGGCTATGTGTGCTATGTGAGTTATATTCAATGTTCTATTAAAATACACATACTTTCTAAAACATTTCATAATTTCTCTAATGAAGTGGGCAGTGGGAACTGTTATATTAAATGAACAACAACAACAAAAAGACAAGAAAAAGGATTTCATTTATACAAAGTTCAAGAACAGGCAAAACTCATCGACACTGTCAGAAGTCAAGACAGCCCTGGCAGGTTGGCTCAACGGTCGAGTGTTGGCCCAGTGTGTGGAAGTCCCAGTTCGATTCCCGGCCAGGGCACACAGGAGAAGCGCCCAGGGCACACAGGAGAAGCGCCCAGGGACAGTGGTCAGTGACCACTGCAGGGGAGGGGGAGAGACATAAAGGGGCTTGAGAAGGGGCAGAAACCTTCATTTTCCTGGTTTGAATTCTGGTGACACTTGGGACTTCACCTTGAACATTCATCAGGCTTCCCATTTGGGCCTTCTGCACTTTGCTGTATGTTAAACTTCAAGGAAAAGTTACCCAAGAAGAGTACAAAACTGGTTTTGGTCGTGCTGTCTACATGAAATAACTACTATTCTATACAGTTTAATGGGGAATAAACAAAACCTGGAAGAAGATAAGGTTATGGTTTAATTTGTCCACACGGTAAGGAGAATGATCAGGGGACATGGAAAGTGTTGGCCCATTTCAGAAACAGGTGACTGCTGTCCCTACTGCCAGGGTGAGGACATATGCTGGTAATGACCACATGTCGATGAAAGCAACGTGCAGTCGTCTGCATACACGGATGTCAACATAAGTGACCATTTTATTTTATTTTTTTTAATTTTTTTTTTTTTCATTTTTCCAAAGCTGGAAACGGGGAGGCAGTCAGACAGACTCCCGCATGCGCCCGACCGGGATCCACCCGGCACGCCCACCAGGGGGCGATGTTCTGCCCCTCTGGGGCGTCGCTCTGTTGCATCCAGAGCCATTCTAGTGCCTGAGGCAGAGGCCACAGAGCTATCCCCAGCGCCCGGGCCATCTTTGCTCAGGGGGAGGGGTGGAGAAGCAGATGGGCACTTCTCCTGTGTGCCCTGGCCGGGAATCGAACCCAGGACTCCTGCACGCCAGGCTGACGCTCTACCGCTGAGCCAACCAGCCAGGGTAAGTGACCATTTTAAAAGTGTGACTTTTCCGGGTTATGCCAATAAACTTTCTACCAAACCCAGACCTATTTATTGAATATGTCTTCTGTGCTGAGGGATATATGTACTGTGGTTAAATGGTGTATGTACTTTATCATTTCATCATTGAACAACCTGGGGGAGAGAAATGCCACACCCCGTGCTACAGGGAAGAGGCTGAGTGAGGCTCTGCCACATTCAGCAACCTCTGCCCAAGGTCACTGGCCACGAGGAGTTGCAGAGCTAGGATGGAAGCCAGCAGGTGTCGGGTGCATAGAACCCCTCCCCAAGACAACTCCACCTCCTCCTCCAGGGACCCAGAACCACAGGCACGCCCAGGGCACCTTGGACTGTATGAAGGTCCGCAGAATGGGCACCAGCTCCTCATCCTCCAGGTGGTCGGCACACTGGATGGCCACGTTCAGGATGTGAATGGGCTCTTCTCTGAGACCCTAGGAGAGAAAAACAAGAGAGGCAGTCAAGGACCTGGGGCCCGCGCCGCCCTCTCCTTGGTGTGCTCCCTGCTCAGACACTTACCTTGACGTCCTCCTCACAGTACATAGATGTTTGGGACTTGCCGAAGAGGGAGCTGTCCCTGGGCACGTTGGCAAAGCAGGAGATGACTTCATCAAAGTTCCTGGGGACACAGGACAGAGAGGGAGGGCTGAGGGGCTGCTCCCCCACGGTCACAGGTCAGACCTGAGTCCTCCCTTTTTCCCAACCACCACTCTGCAAGCTCATCCTGTTTCTGACCAGGTCCAAGGTACCAGTGATGGGGTCTTTCCCCAAAGGGAAGGACGAGCCCATGTGATCTGAGATGATGAATAAAAGAAAGGCTGTCCAGACTCTGGGGCATCAGCTGGGTTCCCTTTTACCAGCTAGGAGACCCTCTTAACCTCACTTCACATCTCTGAGTTAACTGAGGATAACAGAAGTAGTCCCAACAGCTCCCAGTGCTGCTGGGAGACAAGGTAAGCCAAACACAATGCATACCACGCAGGAACAGGTTGAAAAGCATAGTTATTGTACTAGGACTGATTACTGAGCATGTTCTTTGCATACCCATGATACTTCAAAATACAATATTAAAATGTACTACTGCAGCCTGACCAGGCAGTGGCACAGTGGACAGAGCGTCGAACTGGGATGCGAAAGGACCCAGGTTCGAGACCCCAGGGTTGCCAGCTTGAGTGCAGGCTCATCTGGCTTGAGCAAAAAGCTCACTAGCATGGACCCAAGGTCACTGGCTCGAGCGGGGGGTTACTCAGTCTGCTGAAGGCCCGCGGTCATGGCACATATGAGAAAGCAATCAATGAACAACTAAGGTGTCACAACGAAAAACTGATGGTTGATGCTTCTCATCTCTCTCCGTTCCTGTCTGTCTGTCCCTATCTATCCCTCTCTCGGACTCTCTCTCTGTCCCTGTAAAAAATAAAAAAAATAAAAAAGAATTAAGATTCTTAAAAAAAAAATGTACTACTGCATTAGTTTTCCTCATGACCCTATGATGTAGGTCCTTCTTTTACTCCCATTATACAGATGAGAAAACTGAGGTACAGAGAGAGGTCAAGTAATTGGCTCAGTCTCCCAGTCAGGAAGCACGAAGACAGATTCTCATGTAGGAGGGCTGACACAAAAGCTCACTCATGGCTATATTATTATTAAACTGTTATTATTAATTTACTGTGCCATGTGTCTGGACCACCCCACCCTACGCGTCACAGGGACAGAGAGGAGTCAGAGGAAGCCCACTCAGCTCCCTCCTCAGGATGTTTGAGAGACCGGGCCACGCTGGGTACCTGGTGAACTCCTCGAATCTCCTGAAGGCGACCATGGCCCCCATCCGCTGGCACAGAGGAGAGAAGCCACTGTCCATGAAGAGCTCAGTGCTGTGTCTCAGCAGGTCAGGGTTGGTGACACTGATGGGCATAGCCATCCTGCAGGGGGATGGGTAGTGGGGGATGAGGTTGCTGCTTGCAGACCTGGCCCCAAGAGCTGGTAGGTACCCCTGAAATCACCACCCAGGCCCCTGGTCTGGACAGCTAAGTGTGGAGGTAACAACCCAGTGTGGCAGCTTGAGCCACACTCAACGCCCAGACTGCCTATGGTCCAAGCAGCCTTTTCAATAGACAGTGTGGGGCAAAAGTAGGTTTACAGTTGTGAGTATGTGAACACACAGTTTATTCTTATAGTATTATTTCTTATTGTATTGTTTTCCATACTTACAACTGTAAACCTACTTTTGCCCCACCCTGTATTTCTATATATACTGTTCACAAATATTAGGGGATATTTTATTGCTTCATATTAACCACCTGTCCATATTGAAAAGTTGAGGGATTTCAGATTTTTGTTATTTTGAAGACTAGATGTCCTGCTTCTCTGGGAAAAAGTCCTGGAGAGGTTAGGCCTCACTGGGCCACTCTCCTGCAGGGCCAACCACCACCACCGGGCGGGACCAGCAGCCCCTCAGGCAGGGGCACGCTTCCAGCCCCCACCTCCCAGCTGGGCTCACGGCCCCCCAGGTCCCAGGCTGCATCCTGGCTGCAGCCCCCGAGAAGCCGTGCTGGTCCGATGGCTGACCTCCCCGCCTGCTCTCCTGGCCCAGTTCCCAACACGCCTGCTCTACAGACACAGGTGTGGAGGGCCCGGGCAGGCCCTGCTGGGAGGTGAGGCTTCACTCCTCGTGGCCCTTCCCGGAGGTCTGCTCTGAGGCCGTGGGCCCCACGGAAGCTTCCGGCACACCTAGCCGAGCAACAGTGAGGACCCGAGATGGTCAGGGCCTCTCGGTTTCACAACCAATAATACTGACACACGTGTAGGTCCTTCCTAAGAAACAAGGCATGACTGACCCACACAGCCTCCCTTTCCTAACCAGGGAGAACTTCCCAGACAATAAAATCCAAAAGGGAAAAGATTTCCTCCTCGGGGACAGAGAATTTCAGAAGGTCACCCCAAAATGATTCCAGGCTACAAGCAGTCAGGCCCTTTTTTCTTGATTGTGAAGAAGAGTGAAAATAAACGATAAATACGAAAGGAGGTGCCCCATGGGAAAGACCTCTTTTCTTTATCCATAAAAGAATGACAGCTTCCTTCTTAAAACCAACGGAAAGAGAAATGTACTTTTTAAAATCCCAGGAAAATAAGGAAATGGCCTGCTTCAAGAAAGCATGAACCCTGTTGCCCAGAGAGATACAAGATCTGATCAATCAGGGCCCAAATCGTGATGAGACCAGTCCAGCCACAAGCCAGGCCTCTGGGAAGCCCCGTGAGAACCAGAACAGAGGGTGAGGGGAGGCGAAAGAGACCGTGAGCAGGAGGCATCGCACGCTAACGGACCAGAGTGGTACTTCGGGGCCTGAAATAAGATGGATTAAAAAAGGGATGGGATGGGGAGTGAGCAACAAAGACACACCAGGACGTCCCCAATTGAGAACACTGTGGGGACCAGATGCACAACATGCATGCCCTGGTTTCCAGCTCTGGGGACCCTCAAAGGCTGTGGGAAGAACTTGGAAGTGAAAGTGTGACCTGGGCTCAAAGTCCCACAAATTTTGCTCATCTGCAGAACACGTTTTTGACTGACAGATGGTGAGGGCTGAATGAAGGAAGCATGCAGTCTAGTGCCCAACCAGCGGCACACCGTCCATCCGACAGGAACAGATCGGTCGTGATCACAGGGACTCCGACTTCCATCAACAATTTTCTGCGACCTAAGCACCGTCCGCCACGCTGTATGTGCCTCATCTCATCTACTCTTTGTAATGGCCCGGGACAGCCCTGTCCAATAGAACTTTCTGCGGTGGTGGAATGTTCTAGAACTGCACTGTCCAACAAGGCCACTATGAGCCACAGGGGGCTAACGCAGCACTTTCAATGTGGTCAATATGACTGGGAAGCTGAATTTTCAATTTTCATTTGTTTTCATTCAAATAGCCCGCATGTTGGTAGGGGCCACCATACTGGACGGAGCAGGAGTTCGAGGTAGGCATTGCATTACCTCCATTTTGCGGGTGAGAGAACGGAACAGAAATGTGGGAAGATCCCACAGTGGTGTCCCTGAAGTCTCCCCAGACGTATTTGCTGGGTCCCTCCAGAGACAGGGTAACAGTGGTCAGGGAGAAAAGCGATACCAGCCAGCCCTGGGTGTGGACCACCCGTACCGGTTTGGGTGGGAGGAGGGCAGCATGAACTGGAATTCCACCACGCAGGTGCCGTCGGGGAGCTGCCGGTGCTGCAGGCTGTTTAACTCATAGGCGATGTAGCCCCTCCGCACGTAAACCTAACAGAACAGAAGCACAGGGGACAGTCTCTTAGCGGGTAGTACCGAGTGCCCTCAAAACCTGATAAAGGCCGGCTGGAGAAATGATCTCTAAGCAGTGGTGAAGAGCTCACATTTCAGAATGTTATTTCCTCTGCAAGGGGATAGAGAATAAATATTTTAGGCTCTGCGGCTAGATCATCTCGATTCTGCTGGGGTAGCACAGTACTGGGTCTCGCTGCTGGGAAGGAAGCGGGACCTGAGATGGATTCTTTGAGTCAAAACCAGGGAGGGGGTAGAAACTGCAGGCCCAGGGGACTCTATGATTCTCATATGCTCACAGTCCAAAATGGTCCCCATGGAGACCCAGTCAACCCAGGTTTGGGATGGAGGATGGGGGACCCACATGGCCCAAAAGATGTCAGAAGAGGGAGTGGGAACCCTAGAGAATTCTAAGGTCAGAGGGTGAAGAAATAAGGAAAAACCACAGGTGAGGAGAGTGAGTCAGGTTGAAAACACGTAACACTGTCACATAGTTCTTTGGAAGGGTGTGGAGAGAGCAGATTAAACATCGAGATGCCCTGCACTAACTCAACACCCTCTGTCCCTGAATTCAGGAAGGCCAGAGCAGGAGCAAGACGACTTGGCTCTAGTCTGACTTTTGCTGTTAGTCATGCCCTTCTCTGCCTGTCACACAAGGCGGTCACCTTAAATTGTCACCTAGGCTCCTTTCAGCTCTGTGGTTCCAAGAAGAAAAGTCTTTCAAAGGCATCGGATGCAGGTGAGTTAAGAGAGCTTGGACAAGGTGCCTCGGACTGAGATCTTGGGGGTTAGTTTAACTGTGCCCTGAGTAGAGGAGGCAGGAATGGCACATGAGATAGCAGGGGTGACCAGCAAGGACTCTGGACTAGGATAGACCTAGTGTGAACCCTGGTGGTGCCACTTTCTAGCTGTGTGACTTGGAGCAAGTCACCTCACCTCTCTGAGCCTCTTTGCTCCTCTGTAAACTAGGGATAGTAACAGCACCTAGCTTATCGGTAGAATAAGACCATGTTTGCAAGGTGCATGGCCCCAGGACAGGTGCATGGATGCTGGAACTGGCATGTGGGGTACTGTGATGTCATAGGGCCTCTCCCACTTACCTCCAAGGATGCCATGCAAACGACTTTGTTAGCGTGATAGAAGAAAGTGGGCAGAACGTCAAATATGGTCGTTTCCGAGAGGATTAATTTCTACAGGAAATGGGAAAGGGAAAAAGAAAAAAGTCAATGTTAAGTTTTAACCAACAATCAGATGTGTGGGAGAGGTGGGAGCAAGCAGGGAGAAGCCGGTGGTGTTATCACCAAATACTGCCAGTGCACCAGGCCCATAATATCTCAATGTGGAAGCGGCTCTGAGCTGACTGCACCTGGGGCTCCCAGGCACAGAGGGTGCACGTGGAGCCTCCTAAATGAGGCAGAGTGGGGGTGAGGGGAGCCCTGGGAAGATGAAGCCATGACTTAGCCACACGAGCCTTGCAGCTTCTAAAACTCCATCACACCTGAATTTTTAAAATCATCCTTCCTGGGCCCTGGCCAAGTGGCTCAGTAGATAAAGCATGGACACAGTGCACCAGAGGTTGTGGGTTCAATCCCCGGATAGGGCACATAGGAGAAACAATCAATGAATGCACAAAGTGAAACAAGTTGATGCTTCTCTCTCCCTCTCCCTTCCTTCCTACCCCTCCTCTCTTCCTTCCCCTCTCTCTTTCAATCAATGGAAAAATTAAAGAAAATAAATCCTTCCCAGGCAAGCCCTGCTGCCTGAGCCTCCCCTGAGGGCCCCTTAGGCAGCCCTGGCCATGTGGATAAGCCACTAGTACTTGTGACTGTGCCCTGCACCCGAGTGTCAGCACTGATGGCGGGGAGCCCTCTGCTCCTCAGGCCCCACCTGGGCCACAGCCTTGCTCTGTGGAAGGGGGAGGGATGAAGACAGCCTCACCTTGAGGTTTTCCGGGCAGAACTGGTGGCCATACCTGTCGATGGCAGACAGGAAAATGGACTCCACCTGGTTGTGCCTCAGCTCATAGGAGGGGAGGTGGGAGGCGATCAGGACCTGCAGGGGAGGGGACAGAGCGGATGGGGTGAGCCAGCCTCGCCAGAGAAGCCGAGGGCCAGGCCCATCGGGTTGGACATGGACAGCAACAGGGGCTGTGTGTGGTGGGGGCTGAGCACAGTGGGGAGGACAGTACCCCACGACCCCCATGCCGAGTGGGGACTGTGTCCCACAGCCCTACCTGTCTGGCTCTGAGGGCCACTTTGCAGTGCTCGCTTTTGCTCAACTGAGTGAGCTCGTTGAGAATGTTGGTCAGCTCCTCCGACAGGGAAGGGTCTGGGCCACAGAGTTCATCCTTGCGGGGACAAAACAGAATCTAAGTGGCTTTTGTCCACCAGAAGGAGACATGCCTGCATTCATCCTCAGCCAGGGGTGTGGCTGTTGCCACAGCAAACCAGATGGCCGCCCGGTCCTCTGAGGACACCTGGTGTAGCCTGACACACATACCCTTACCCCTTTCCACTGTGTGCCCTGATGCATTCATTCATTCAATCATCTCAAAACATGCCCTAAACACTGGGTAAGAAAAAAACACATCCAAGTCTGTGTCTGCATCACTACTAATGGCCAGCGACTGTGGGGTACTCACTATGTGCCAGGTGAGCAGCTAGACCCTTGACATTCATCTCCCCAAATTCTCACAATCCTTTGAGGAGTTGCTATCATGCCCCCCACTTTACAGATGAGAAAAGTGAGGCTCAAGAGAGGCGATATCCTTGCCCCAGTGATGTCAGGGGTTCCTGGCACACAGTAAGATAGCTATGATCTCCCCCAGGAACTGACAAACCCTACCCACTGCCTGGTTTTGTAGACAAAGTTTATTGGGACGCAATCCTTCATGTTTGCTTACATTGTACAGTGGCAGCTTTGAGTGGTCCAGAGAGAGACCATATAACCGGCAAAATCTAAAATATTTCCTCTCTGGCTCTTTCCAGAAAAAGTCTGCAGACCCTTGAGCTACCCCCACTCTGGGTACAGGGCACCCTTCCCCGCTTACAATCAACATGATCACCAGCTGGTTCTTCTTGGCCACCTGCGCGTGGGAGAAGATGCAGTCCAGCACCTGGGACATGTCTGGCTTCAGTTTCTCCCTGAGGTTTATCACACACTTGTCGTAGTGGGCTAGAGGGAGACAAAAGGCCGCACGGGGGTAAGGCTCGGGCTCGCTCCTGCCCCGTGGCTTGTCACCAGTGCCAATGGCGACTCTTGCCTTGTTGGAAATGGTGCTCGACTTGTAAATATCTTTTCAGGAGATCCAACACCACCGCCTTCATGTAGCCGCGGGTCCCACTGCGGTACCTGGGGAGGAAAGGAAGGCTGCCTTAACGATTACCTCCACTTTTTGGTGTGCCTGAATAGCTACAGCCAGGGCTTTTAGAATTCCAGAAAGAAGAAAACTAATCAAGTATGTGGAGGATGAACCCCCCTAAGCCTTAGGCCTGGGAGGGATGTGCGAGTTGGTGCATTTGCATTAACTCTGTAGGGCAAAGGGAGCAGCTCGAACCAGAGGCTAAGCCTGAGCCTGCTGATGGTGCCGGCCCCACCCCCCAGAGAGAAGGAAAAACACTTACAGAGTTGGGATGCAGAAAGGGGTGAGCCTTGCATGTGTGGTTGAAAAGAAAAATTTTCAATTAACCATTCAACGTGTAAAGACAGTTTGGAAAGAAAACGAGAGACTTGAAAGACATTTACCAAAAGATCCCTGTGTAAATTTTCTTTCCCTTTTAAAACCAAATTTTAACCTGAACGTTCCCTAAAATATTTCCTCTTCTCCATCATTTCTGAACACAGGAAATGGAGTTCCTTAGGAGGTGTGATGCTGAGTTTAACCCCAGCATCAGCAGAAAACAACAAGAGAGAAGAAGAACCTGTAACAGCCATTTACTCAAATGTGATTTAAAAAATACACACAACATTTGATGTTTACATTCAACACAGAAAGATCTGCTAGGGAATTCGATTAATTAACACTTGTTCCAATCTTCTAGGTGTTTCTCTGAAGCCAAAGGATGAGTTTAAGGTTAGGAGGTGACGTCTCCTGGGGAGGGACTCCCCTCCTGGCCTGTGGGGAAGCCACACGAAGCTCCCCTTCAACAGCTGCAGCACTACATTGTCCCCGAGAGTCCCTAGGAGTCACGGAGCTCCCTGAAGAGAAGGGCCGTCTCCTACAGTCCCGTGTTCTCTGCACATCTGATGGTTTCTGGAACGTGGTACGCATGAGCTGAATGAACTCATGAGCCTGAGAATGCCTCAATACTGTCTTTATAAACAGTTAGTTTTCTTGCTGAGAAGGTTTCTTTCATGCAAGATGGCAGTTCTTTTTATTGCCAGAATATTTCTCCCTGCTCCAGAGCTACTTAATAAAATGCAAATTCTCCATCAACTCTCCTTTGCAACAATGCCCCAAAACTGCAATGTTGACTACTTGTAACGTCCTCTGCGGCACATAAAGCCATTTTGCCCCATGGTCCTGTACTTGAAGCTGCCACAAGGACTCTATTGGCACTGCATGAAAATTCATCCACTTAGAACCCAGAATGACTTACTGTGCATGGGGTGATTGTATTCCCATTTCACAAACTGGCAGACCGAGATTCACCCAAGTCAAGTGCCTTGCCCAGGTTTCCGCTATTAGGAATGGCTACTCTGGGACCGTGATCAGGGTCTCAGGAACTCAGACACCATCTCCCAGTCGAGCCTGCTCTTAAAAGAACCCCCGAACACTACCCTGGTACAATACATGGGACGCTTCAATGTGACAACCGCACCCCACAGAGAGCCCAGGACTCACCGCTGGACCAACTGCACGATGCTCTGTGTGTTCATGAAGAAGACTTCCCGGTCAGCCTTCCGCTGCAGGGTAGCCGCGTGGCAGTCCAGGATGGTGGCTATCTGGACAGGAAAAAGAGGACCGGTCTGGCTACTCATATCCACACAATCTGGTCGCCATACCAAAGTCACCCAAAGGACCCACCATCATGGGCTCCATGGAAGTCCCATCTGACAATCATTTGAAAAAAGAAAATTCCAGCCCTCTGGCCACCCAGAAAACAGCTCTGTTCAGCCACTCCACGTATTGCTTGAGGAATTCAAGAGCCCAGAGGACAACAATCCCAGAAGACATACGCCCACTTGTATTCTACCTCCTCACAAATACGAAAGCTCTGGGAAAAGAGAAGGAAATCTCTAAATCTAGGGAGCAAGAGTGTAGGTGGAGAAGCGTCCTATTTTTATAATTAGATTGAATGTGACTGGCGTACTCCTTCTGGCAATAAAAATATTTTAAATGAAAAAATCTGCATCAATGACCAAATCCTGAAAAATCCACACATACTTTTCTCAATTGAGATTCTTTATAGAGTTTTGCTTTTATTTTTCAGTTGGGATATAATTCATATGTCATAATATACAATTAATTCAGTGTATTTTCGTATATTCACAGAGCTGTACAAGCACCGCCATATCTAATTTGACCGCACTCATATCACCACCTCTAAAGGAACCCTGCAAACACTCCTGATCACCCCTTTCCCCAGGCCCTGGCGACCATTAATAGACTTTGCTCCCCTGCGGATTTGCCTATCCTGGACAATTTCATGTCGATGGAATCATGCAACGTGTGGTCTTTTGTGAATGGCTTCCTTCACATACCATTTTTCAAGACTCTAACGTGTGACATGAATCAGTATTTCATTCCTTTTTCTGGCGGAACAATAGTCCAACCTCCAGAGAGACTGACCTCTAGCAATGACCTACACTGATCTCTAGCTTGCCCTATCACTAAGGCGTGGTTGGGGGAATGATGAGAGTAGGTAGCCTGCCTAACCAGACAAAGGGCACGAAAGAAATGTGGCAGAGGGAGGAGCTCTTCTAAATGCAAATGATCTAGCCTGACCAGCCAGTGGTGCAATGGATAGAGTGTTGGATTGGGACCTGGAGGATCCAGGTTCGAAACCCCGAGGTCACCAGCTTGAGTGCGGGCTCATCTGGTTTGATCAAGGCTCACCAGCTTGAGCCCAAGGTTGCTGGCTCCAGCAAGCAGTCACTCACTCTACCATAGCCCCCCAGTCAAGGCATATACAAGAAAGCAATCAATGAACAACTAAGAAGCTGCAACAATGAATTGATGCTTCTCATCTTTCTCCCTTCCTATCTGTCTGTCCCTATCTGTCCCTCTCTCTGTCTCTTTAAGTCTCTGTCACACACAAAAATTTTTTTAAATAAATAAATAAGTGCAAATTATCTTTAAAATGCTTGATAAAAAGTAATTTTTAAAAAATGAGGCAAGCATAGAATTCTTAGATATTTTATAAAACCTGAAATGGTTTCCATGAAAAAAAATACTATATATACATGTAGCTGCAAGATTGTCACCTTACAAAACCAGAGGAAGAGAATCTAAGCTACAAACTAGCAAAAAAACCCGCACAAGTTCCTCTAGTATCTCAGCCGGCGTATCTTTGGAAAATGCTCACTCAATTTGTACCAACGGCTCACGCCTATTCTGAATCTGAGTTTTAGGGAGTGAGGCCTAATAACTGTTTATGTTCATCCAAACAGCTGTTGCTTGCGGGGGGAAGGTGGGATCCTACAGAGAAGGCTCGAGAGAAAACTCTCAGCCCCTAACGTCTTGGGCTGTACGTGGGTTTCATGAAGACTGACTCAGAGCACAGATGGCCAGACTGACCGGGACCTGAGTGCCCGGAAATCCACCCGGCCTGGCACGGGCACTCCAGCGGGGCTGGGTCGGGGCACATACCTGCTGGCTGGGGAATTGGCAGAGCACGGAGGTGATGTTGCTGGCGTACTGGGCCATCACCCTGCGGACCGACTTCTCCACGGGGGCTGGGATGCGGCCTGACACGCTGGTCATGATCTCCTGCAGCTCCAGCAGCGGCAGCGACGGGTGTCGGAGGGTCATCATGAGCTTCTGCACCCACTCCTTCAGCTGTAGCAGGGATCCCAGCATTGGCCACAGGCCCTGCAGTGACGTGGGCACCGCCACCCAGCATGGAACGCCCAATGCACTCAACTCACCCAGGCCCCAGGCACTCAAGTGGCCAAAGATCTGGAGCCAGCAGACTTGGGCAGTCCAGAGTGGACGGATCCCCTGACCGCAAGGGGAATACCCAGTTTCCCCACGTAGGGAGGCCCCCGCTCCCCATTGCATGGGTCCAGACTGCTGGTGTGGTGTGAGGATAAAACATAAGGCCATGGGAAGAGCTAATGTCTGTGGGACACTCAGTGCCAGACACTAAGACCTTTATTGGTACATTCTCATCTGATCCTCAAAAACAACGCTACAAAGTAGGTGTAATCATTGTTCCCACTTCACAGATGAGAAAACTAAAACACAGAGGGGTTAAGTAAGTTACCTAGAGTCACTCAGCTAGAAAGAGCAAAGCAAGGATGCCCAAATCATGCCATCTCGCTCTAAAGACTCTTAACAGCTACACTGCACTGCTTCTGGGCATCCAGGTATTTGAAATGTTGGCAGGTTTTGAATAAAGAAGATATTGGTGCCAACCCCACAACGTTGCGACAAGGTTTTTTTTGTTTTGTTTTGTTTTTGTATTTTTCTGAAGCTGGAAACAGGGAGAGACAGTCAGACAGACTCCCGCATGCACCCGACCGGGATCCACCCAGCACGCCCACCAGGGGGCGACGCTCTGCCCACCAGGGGGCGATGCTCTGCCCCTCCGGGGGGTGGGGGAGTCACTCTGTTGCAACCAGAGCCACTCTAGCGCCTGGGGTAGAGGCCAAGGAGCCATCCCCAGCGCCCGGGCCATCTTTGCTCCAATGGAGCCTCGCTGCGGGAGGGGAAGAGAGAGACAGAGAGGAAGGAGAGGGGGAGGGGTGGAGAAGCAGATGGGTGCTTCTCCTGTGTGCCCTGGCTGGGAATCGAACCCGGGACTTCTGCACGCCAGGCCGACGCTCTACTACTGAGCAAACCGGCCAGGGTGCGTTGCAACAAGGTTTAAAAACCAAATGCTGCATGCACTTGCAAGTGCAGAGACTAAGTAATCCCAATAAAGTTGCACAGCAGAGGGGTTCAGAGCCTGGACTCTAAAGCCAGAGGGCCAGGGTTCCAATCCCATCTCTGGTTCTTTATGGGTGAAACACAGCAAGTTTCTTAGCCTCTCAGTGCCTCAGTTTCCTCACCTGTAAAATTGAATTAGTAAAAGTTCTGATCTCACAGGTTGTTGGGAAGATTAAATGACAAGACATGTTAAGTGCTTAGAGTAGCAGCTGGCATACAGTATGTAACAGACAAGGGTTGGTCATTGTGGGTTTTTTTTAGGGTTGGCTGTTGTTATCATCATGATTTACTATCCTGAGACTGAATATGACACAGCACAGTTTATTGCTACTGATGTTGGGTTTAGGGTCACGGGTCTGTCACAGAGGTCTGAAAGCTTGAGAACTTATTTCTCTATGGAGTAGACAGGACCCTAGGACAGTGAACCATGAATAAAGTTGTGTTTCTGAACAAAGCGCCTCCTTCTACCTTCTCTCTTTAAAACAGTGACCCCGTTGACTCCTCTCTTTACTACTTGAACATTCTCAGTGTCCAGCTGAACTCAACTGTGAAAAACCAAGTGCCACTTTTGCAACAGTTTATAATCAAGGAGAAAAGTACCCCGATGTGTACAATCCAACCGAGGAACAGGTCCTTTATACAAACAGAGAACTGACCACTGTTTTGCTCCTTACGTCAATGGAGACCTCTGAGCTCATGGAATTCTTTCGTTCTAGCTCCTCACACGGATTACACACTGGTGTAGAACATGCAGCCACCCCGCACATGTGACCTACCTTTACGCTAAAGATAGGCTCTGGCAGACAATAGCCACTCATGATGTTGGTCAGATTCTCCAGGACGCTGTGGAAGACCTGGTGTAGTTTCTCCCCAACAATGGGCAGAGTTTGCTGGGGAGGGAGCTCTCCCGTGAACGGCTTGGCCTGATGAGACACAACGACAACCAGAGGTCAAGGACACCATGGCGTCCGGACAGAGACAAGCTGAGGGCTGAGACAGATCTACCAACATGCAATATGTACAATATTCTCAGGATGAAGCCTGAGAAAATGGAAGAAAAGATATTAGAAAGTTAAAATTGTTAAGTCCACACCCCCATGCGGTTTTCCAAATCTTCCCCTTTGCAAATATCATAGTAAATTATGTTCCCCAAGTAATTTTGAGGTAGGATAAAAGCCAGGAGCCTAGAGTCTGCTCGGCTCCCTGAACAGGCAGGTGGAGGCTTTGAGCGCACCTGAGCCAGCCTGGGTGGCCGTGCCAGGTGCCACCTACCGGGTGCACTTTAGAAGGGTCATCGAGCTCCAGCCTGGCCACCACGCAGCCTGCTTCTAGCATGGCCCCCGGGCGCTTGATGTACTTCACCTGGCCGCTCTCCTGCACGTTCAGGGCCATGATCATCTTCATCACCTGTGTTGCAGAAAGAAGCAATGAGATGGAGCCCAGCAGAGCTGGCCTGTATGTGTGATGCCCAGAGCCATCCAGAAGGAGGAACTCTGGAGCAGGGCCTGCGGCACTGAAACCAAACGACTCCCTGGGCAGAGGTCAAGCGGAAAGCAGAGAGGGAAGCAGCTGTTACCGGAAGCCAGGCGCAGTGCCGTTCAGCCGTTCATGAAGCACCTCCATCTGCAAAGCTAGCGGGGAGGCAGGTATTATGTGCCCATTTTACAGGCCTGGAAGCCGATCTTTATTTTGAAAGTAAAGTCTCGCTCTCAGAACTATACTTAAATCATATTACGTAGGATGATCAGCATGCACGTCCCCAAAGTGTGGTGCATTTTGTGACTTGCTCCTTTTTATGAGGTAGCAAGAAAACCCTCTGGGAACGTGTTGTGAAATGAAGAATGGGCTCACAACATAGACGGTCAGCAATCCCTGTAAGTGGCCCGAGAGCCTGGATGTGTGGACAGGATGCGTTTTGTTCCTGGGCTATGGGCGTCCCTCAGCTCAGTGGGTCACAGCATGGGCACTCAAGTCAGCCAGGCCTAGGCTGCAATCTCAGCACCCCAGGCATCACTCTGTGACCTCCAGCAAGTGCCTTTCCCTCTCTTGTCCCATGTCCTCTCTTGTAAAATGATAGTCTTGCCTCATAGGGGTCTTGTAAGGATTCAGCAAGGAAGAACCTGGCCCACTCTTCCTGTATTTTCACTGCCATTATCATTATTATTGTCCTTGGCAGCCAGGAATGGAGGCCGAGTGGGAACCCTGGCTATCCGTGATCTCAAATCAGTTTATTGGCCCGATTGGGCCCCACTTCTTCATGTGTAAAATGGGGGTCAATTTCGTGCCCATATCCTATGATGGCTGAGAAGACTAAAGAAGGTAATTAAAGATAGTAAAATACTCAGAACGGTTCCTGCCACGTGGAAAGTGTTTTGCACGTGCTGGCTTAAGACTTTTTAATTGCCACCATCATTAGTCAGTTCTTAGTAATTTCCAGGAAGGAGGGCGTTTTTGAGGTTTCTCCTTTAAATATTGCAGGGGATCTGGGCTGAAGCCCGCACACTCGCTCTCCTAGGAATCTGCAGCCATGGCGCAGGTAAGAGGGGAGGCCCATCTGCAGAAGCAATGCCCAACGGCCCTCCCTTGGGGAGCAGGGGGCAGGGGAGGCCTGACTGACCCTCTGAGGGCCTGCTCTGTGCTCACCTCCAGCTCAGCATAGCTACTGCCAGCCTCCACGTGGCCCCCGTCCTCCACTGTATACTGCATCAGCTTCCCAGCCGACGGGGCTCTCAGGACCGTGGGGTCATTCTCCTTCTCAAACACACAGGTCTTGTTGCCGATGGTAATCCGGTAACTGGGAAAGAGGAGGAGTGTGCATGTGTATGTGGAGGGACTGGGAAGAACCACTGACCCAGTGTGCCCAACTCAGGCTTTCTACAGTATTTCTCTTCCTAAAGGCAGCCCTGAGCGTCACCCTGTGGGCAGTTTGGGGGACTGCACTTTTTCAAATGGTGACGTTTGATAGTCACTGCAAATATATCAGGAGCAAGTTGGGGGAGTCGAGGGTGTGACCCTTTTCTGGCTGAAAACTAATTCCTTTTACGGACGTAATTCCAACAGGCACAGAGAAAGCAATCAATAAACGTTACTCAATAAATATTTACTGACTGTAAGTTTTCACCTTATAGCTTAACAGGGGGAGAGCCTGCCCCATCAGTGGAACATGGGTTAAAAAGAGGAACGTCACTGATCTGAGATGAATCTCATCTGCACTCTCTGATCAAGAATTGGAAAGAGAGACTGCGCTCTCTAACTGGAGTTTTTTCAAACATGGGGCCTCTGGCATCCCCACCCTCCCCCAACTTACTCTCCTTGGCCAGGGGTCAGCGTTGCCTGCTCAGCAGGGTGGTCCACATTTCACTGTGTAAGCTCGGAGTGGTCAGACTCGCTAGAGCTGAGGGTCTCTGGGTCTATCTCGTGATGCCCCTGTGCTAAATGTTTCCAGGGTGCAACCCTTCCTGCCACTGTCCACTCGTTCCATGTGTCACCTTCCCCCACAGGCTCAACAAGTCATGACCACGGCTCCATGCTAACACCGAGCCTAATGTCCGGTACAAGCAGACACTCACTGAAGCGCCGCTGCCCTAACTGGACAGCAGCATCTCATCCAAGCCTGTGCTCACATGGGTGTGGGCGCTGCAGCTCAGACACAGGGCAGCTGGCCCCTCAACACACACCTCTCAGGCCAAGGGGCTGTCACATCCCGCTCAGTTCTGAATCTTCCCATGTTACCAGAAAAGGGCCTCCAGGGTGCCACCCATAAATGTCTGACCAGTTTCGTGAAACTCCAGCCATGAGATTAAACTCTCTCCATTGGCCCAAGAATTTGCTGGACAAGGTACTTTATCTAAGACCCTTGTGCTGCACAAAGAGTAGCTTCATGTTTTCAGCTCCACGGGAGAGGGCTGGCACTGCGGCCCAGCCATCAGTGGGACCCGCGCCGCACGCACCTGTCAACTTCTTCCTTCATGTAGGTCGTGTAGCTGTTGCCGTTGTAGGACAGCAGGAGCCCGCCGTCGTTCAGCCGGTGGGCGTCGATCTCGATGTGGCAGCCATTCATGATGAGGACGAACATGGTCAGAGACTGCCGGGCCACCTGAATTCAGGATGTCTGCTTGTCCCTGTGCCCCCAGAATGCTGTCTGGTCCCCGCCTGCTTCACCCCCCCCCCCCACCAGGAGCTAGGGCTAGTGTCCACCGTGGAAGTGCACAGTGGACAACTTGTCTGTCCAGTCCCAGCCCTCACTCACCCGGGGTGAGAAGCCGACAGGAACAGAGCCTGGAGAGAGTGTGCTACCCCTGCCCTGTGCGTGGGCTAATGGTCGCTGGCCAAGGGACCTGTCCCACTGGCCACCTCTCACCAACTGTGTGCTCCTCTCGTTCCCACCTCCAAGCATCAGCCCCCCAAGCAGGGTCACCTGAGCGGCAGGGAGGGGCTCTCACTTTAGGACAGGCAGCCTTGGGGACTCCAGCAGTGAGGTGGACTAGGGCTCCGCCTCCCACACATGGCTCTGCCCAGGGGCACACAAGAGATTAGGGACACTTGAGAGAGGCACAGGTGGCCAGGCCCTGGCCTTGGCTTTGCTTTTCAATCTGACATCCTGACCCTACCGGGCCCTCAGTGCATTATGTGTATTCTTTCTCAGAAAACAAGTACCCTAAAGAGCCCTCAACCTATAAAATACAGGTATTGAGACTAAAGGTGCAAGAAATAAAGGAATATTTATTGCATTATTTATGGTAACAGTAAGAACCAAACTAGCTACTCAACCACCTTGCAATGAAATATTCCAGACCTGCGCTGTCAAATATGGTAGCCCCTAGCCATTTGTGGCTGTTTAAATGTAAATATTAAAATAAAATAAAATGTAGAATTCAGTTTCTCAGTTATACCTGACACATTACAAGTGCTCAAGAGCCCCAGGCGGCCCCGACTGGATAGTGCAATTCTAGAACATTTCCATCCCTAAATTCTATCGGACACTCAGCTGACATTATAGAACACTGGTTAGTAACAGGAGGAAACATTATGCCAGCATAATATAAAATCAGTTAAAGCATGTTTGCACCATGACCTCAACTTTGTAAAATCAGTGCATGGAGGAAAATGACTAACTGAAGTGAGCTGCTGAAACATTTAACCGGGTTGCCTCCAGGGGGCACCACATGCTGGGTTTGTTTTCCTGATGCCCTGTGCTTGTTTGAAATTCTGAAACTTTCTATGACCGTGTGCCATATTTCATAGAGTTGGGAAGAAGGCCCAAAGGTAGCCAGGAAACAACCTTGGGGGCCGGAGGGGAAGTGCTTTTATAACACCCCCACGGACAACACGTTCATTCAGCTAAACTAAGCCTAAAATACTCCGAAGTTGAAAGTTCAACACGTGCTTAGCTATATACTAAAAACAAAGTAAAAAAATATGGATTTGAGCTCCACTCTCTTTTTCCTTCCCCAAAACATAAGACTAGAAAGTACCAGGGAGGCCTTGGCTTCCTGGGAACACTTTGGCCCCACAGAGCACCCCAACTTGGACCAGGAGCCTACAAGCATCAGAAGCTAGAAAAGCAGGGAATGGGCTCTCCCTTGGAGTCTTCCAAGAGACCAGGGCCCAGCCCACACTTTGATTTTGGACTTCGGGCCTCCAGAAGCATGAAAGAGTAAATTTCCATCGTTTGAAGCCCCCAGTTTGTGGCACTTGCATAGCAGCCACTGGAAGCTAATACACGCTCCATCATGCCTTGTGCATATTCCTCAAGCCTACATGTTCTCAAATCCAAAGTGTTCAGGTTTCAAGGTCATGGGCTACATGAGAGCATCCTGGGACTCAAGTGTGAAAAAATCCACTCCGGGAATCGCTCATCACAGGAATAAAGACTCCCTCAGGCTCCAGAGTGTTGGAGACATCCAAGAAACATGGGCCTTTACCTTGAGAATATACTTAATGCCTCCGTAAATTAACTCCACATCCACGGTGTTCAGCAGAGAGTCTGCAGGGAGGACCTGGCCTCTGAAAGAGAGGGGAGACCTGCGGTCGGCTTTGGGAGCGACTGAGAACTCTGTGGCCATACCCCCAGGGTTGAAGCATCATGCAGGAAGCTAAATCCACAATAGCCTCTCACAAAGTTCTGTGTGTGGAGATCCTACTGCCTGCTTAGAAAAGAGACCAGCATACCGGATGCAATTCCATCTCCATTCAAAAGCATGACCACCAAGCGGTGAAAATGTTTATCCCTTTATTTTCATTTTGGTAGTTTCATTTTCCTATCACATAGTGATTCTCAACTGGGGGCAATTTTTACCTCTACCCCTGGCCATTTGGCAATATCTGGAGGCATATTTGAATATCACGAGGCTCCACTATGGTCAGTAGTCTGGATCTGATTGTCATGACTTCTGTAGGGGAAGGGATCCTATGAATGGGGCCAAGGATGATGCTGTTGTGAGGACAGCCTCACAACAAATAATGATCCAGCCCAAAATATCAATGGTGCTGAAGCCAAGAAACCCTGGCCATTCTAATGGTAAGCGCCTGGCCACTTCCATGCCGGTCCATTTCATTAGGCACCTTCTGATTTGGGTGAGGGTCTGGGAGGGACCAAAAACACACATCCTACAACTCCAAACTCCTGAGTACGATGGCATGCCCGACACAAGGCAGCACGAATGAACACACGACTGTCTGTATTTTAACTGCTGCCTCGGCCTTGAGAACCCTGTCTCCCGGCCTTGTCCAGGGCAGCCCAGGTTTCTCTGAGGAATTTCAAAGGCTAGCATTAAGGAGGGGTACACTCATCTCCTGGTGACTGGCACCCAAATAATACATGTTCTGCCTTACTTGCCAATAACACATATCCCAAAAGGAGGAAGAGTCCGCCACACACCCTACCTTTCCAGCGAGTGTAAGAAATCTGTCATGCAGGTTCGGAACATCGCGTCGGCCACGTTCAAGGCTCCACACACCACCCCGAGCATGATGTCCGGCTTCTCCGCCTAGGAAAGACCCTGCGCTTCAGTACCCATGGCAACCAAGCCCCCAGGGAGCTGGGGGTGGGGGTGATCTCTGCGGTTGAAGGGGAGACGTATGCAGCTCCTCACCTGCACTTTTTGAGCAATGAGGTGATCCAACCACCCGGTGTCAATGTCGTTGTTCTGGAAGCTCTCGGTCTCCAGGAGGTTAATGAGATATTCCACGGTGGTCCTGAAGTCACCCCGGATGGATAGTTCCTTCAAAGCCACCACCATGTTCCTTGAGGGGGAACGCATACAGATTGTTTTCCCAATTAACATACGGGGTTCCGGCAAGGTTCCCGGAAAGCCAGAACAGTACAGAAGTGAAGAGGGCCCTGAACTGGACACTATGGGTCAACCTCAGCTCCAGCATTTACTGGTCGAGCCATCTTGGGCAAGTGACTTAACTGCCTGTGGGCCTCAGTTTCCTCATTTGGAAAATGAGGAAATAATCCTGACTTCAGACAGGTGCTTGAGGATTAAAACGAGACAATCCATAGAAAGCACCCAGTCACTGATCAGTAACTGTCAACTGCTATGAGCATGATTATTCACAAATCTAATTAACCACAGCCAGTCACTCTGCCTCTCTATACCCATGTTCCAGAGCTGGTGCCGCTCTCTGCCCGTGCGCACAGTTACTCTGCCTGGCGTGCACGGGACGCACCATCGACAATTTACACTGTGAGCCTGCTCAGGGCTTGGCAGTCACCAGCTAGCATGTGCTTGGCTAGTAACCAGCTCCCACTTCCCAGACAGGCTGCCTCGCCCCTCCGACAGGGTGTCTAGTATAAAGGGCTGACACCTCCACTCCCTGTGACATCATAGGGACAGAGTTTTGGGGGAAATGTGCCAGAGATGAAGGAGCATTAGAAGGCTTCACTTCCTGGGACAGCAGTTATCACAGCTCTTATGGCATTCCTGTGTGCTGTCAGCAGGTGTGGCAAAGGGGCAGTAACCGCCCCACGGTGGGGGTGAGAGAGACGGGGATGCGGTGAGGTCAAGTAAGGGTGTCGATAGGCTCCAGCTGTAGGACCCAAACCTGCACCTAAGAGTTAAGCTGCCAAACTGAGGGTGACCAACTTGTCCCAGTTTGCTCAGGATTTGGCCAGTTAGGGCACTGAGAAATCCCGCAGCTCCAGGGACACCTGGATAATTGATTCCCCTACTGGACTCTGGCGGCATCATAAAGAGCTAGAATTTTTTCCCTCTGGATCCTGTTGAAGTTGCCACTGGTCATTCATTCGCAGCATGAGACAAGCCACAGGCCATTTCACGTGGAGTGGGCTGGGCCAGCTGACCTCCATCCCACCCATATGAATTCTTATTCATCCTCAACTGCAAGGGTCTCAATATTTTGCTGAGCATGGTTAAAACTAACTATTTGAAGCTGGCAAAGAAAGCTCGCTCATCAAAACCACCAAACTCAGTTTAATTCACGGCTAAGTGCCCGCGGCCACATAGATTTTCAAGCTTTTTAAATAAAATGTCCACAATGCCTTTTGGATGTTTCATTCTAAGAACAGTTACCCACAGACACTGGATCACTGAATGACAATGTGTGAACTAGTTTTGACCTTTGTGTACCCAGGTCAAGGCAAGAAAAAGATAAGATGTGTTCTAGAATTTGGGGGTCCCTTTGTTAACGTGGGTTTCTCCGGGAACTTCTTATGAGATTTAAATTTAAAGGAGATCCCCACCATACACACACCTTTTTTTTTTTTTTTTTTTTTTTTTTTTTTTTTTTTTTAACAAAAAAGCTACAGTACTCAGCACATGTTAAACGTTTGGAACGCCCTCGAACATTCTTTGGCTTCCTGTCAAGTCTGACCAACAATAACCTCAAGAGCAGTGACCTTGGGGAGGTTGTTATATTTCATGGATCTCAAATACAGGAAGAGGACAGACTCCGTGCTCGGACAGGGCGTTTACACAGGGTCTGCTGCGCGATTCACCTCCCTGGAGCTCCTAACCTCCTGCAACTGAAGCCCCAGGCTTCCTCTGAGTGTCTTAGAGGAAGAAAGGAATGGAAGGAGGGGGGAAGGAAGGGAAGAAGGAAGATACTGACGAAATGGCTTCCTCCCGGTTCTCTCCCCAGGAGAAGCAGTGCCCAAACTGGGAGTCGGCAAACTCGTGTAAGCCACCAGCAGCAGCCACGCTGAAATAACCCCACACGTTCTTGCTGCTGCGGAAATTCAATTCCTGGACGGTTCCGGAGCTCGGCTTAAACCCCTGGAGCCCAGGCCAAAAAAGGAAAAAGGAAAAATGGAAGGAATCATTACTCCAGGTCTATTTTCATCAGAATCACACCCTGGGAAAACCCAAGAACCCCTGCCACAACCAAAAGCTGAGCCTGATCCAGAACACATGGATGCCTCTTGTCAGGGGTGTGGGCACATCAGTCTGTGGGCACGTCACGTGAGCACGTTAATGCACGTCAGTTTTACTTTACAGAAACTATTGGAAAAAAATAACAGCCAAGTTGGGATGGGGAAAGGCTGTACAGGTCACGGCTAGAGCTGAGTACAGGTACATTCTCATGTTAGACTCTTGCTGGGTTTCCAATTCTGGATTATGAAAATTCCAGCAGGTAAAGGTATCCAGTGTTAGCCTTGCAGATGTTAACACACTAGTTCCCTTTGGGGGCAGGGATGGCCTGTCCTACCTCTGAGTGTAATTTTGGTAAGGGGACGATGGACCTGGACCCTCCCCCTTACCCTCCTCTAGGATTAGAGCTCTTGAAGTGAGCCATGGAGGCATTCACTTTGGCAGAGGTGCCCAGAGGTGAGAGAGAGAGAGACCCAGGTGCCCGGGAGCTCCATCACCTGATCCTCTGTCCTCTCGGGCACCTATGAACAAGCCATCATCCCTCTGTAAAATTTCTGTTCTGCTTGTCCACCACTAGAGTCAGTTGTTTGCCTGTAGCCAAATATCTCCCAAACTAATGCAGCTACCATTGTTTAAACTTCTATAACTAAATGGGAGAAGGAAAAGTAAAAAACAAACCTCTCTTACCCCAAGTTTCTTGAATGTAATCAACAATTAGGTTACGGTAAATTATGGAGATGACGTGACAATCAGCCCTTAATAAAGCATGTCAACTGTGATGGATGCTGCCTGGTTGGGTTTTTTTTTTTAAGATGTAAGGAAGAACAAGTCATACAGGGATTCCTTACACTGGGCTGGACTGAATTTATGGTGCAGCAAAAATCCAAGGACCCAGGCTCTATGCCTGGCTGCTTGTACCAAAGACGGGCATGGCCTCTACAGTCCACCCATGGGGCTTGTCCAGGGCCTCAGCAGGTCCGGGCTTGAGGCATTAATTAGGCAAGTCACCTCAACTACTTGATCTGTAATTCGGAGTAATAATGCCCAGTGGCGGTCCATGAGCAGTGAGAGGTACATTAAAGGGTCTGCCTGGCACACACTACATGCCAATAAACCATGGTTTATCCCCTCCCGCACTGCAGTTTCCTCATCTGTAAACTGAGAAGTCCAGGGGTCTCGACCAAGGCTAATGCAGGGGGGTCTGCCCCACACGGAGAGAATGGAGACAGCGGAAGCGCAGGGTTCCCCACCACTTGCCTCATCAGGGTTTTCACTGGTGATTCTGGCTGCAATGACATGGCCTCGGGCGAGGGGCGGGTTGCTAGGGGTTTCAAAAGAAATGGGTGTCACTCCCCACGGTGACTCCCCATATAAAAGCCGGATGTCTTTCAGCCGGTGCAGCGGCACGCCCATGGCAATCTGAAATCAAGAAAGCCACCCCATGACTGTCAGTTCCATGAGACCTCTGTCCCCAAAAACCAGGTATGGTACGAGGGAGGAAGAGGTCCAACAAACAATTTCAGATATACTGAGCACCTAACAGGCACACAGCTCTGCTAGAGGGTGACGGGAAGAGACAAAGAGAGAAAAAGACAAAGCTTGACTTGGCCCCATGGAGCAAACTGTGCCAGTGGGCAGGGAAGCCACATTTGTAAACATTACACAAAATGACCCTGGCCGGGTGGCTTAATTGATTAGAGGATCATTCTAATACGCCAGGGTTGCTAGTTTGGTCCCTGGTAGCGTACATACAATAATTAACCAATGAATGCATGAATAAGCAGAACAACAAATAGATGTTTCTTTCTCTCTCTCTCTAAAATCAATAAATTTTTTTTAAAATTGAGTTCCAATTAGTATAGGCATTCCTACCCCTGAGTGAGGGTCATATTGCCCCCGAAAGCGTAAATATATGCTCTTGGGGGTAAAAAAAAAAGCTTACTCTTTGTATGTCTAAAGCACAGACATACATGTATCTATAGTATCCAAACCAATGTATAGTGTATCTGATATTAAGATTTCATGGGAAAGAAATTAGGGGGGAAAATGTCTAAAAAAGCTCCTTAGGGGCGGGGCAACAATGAAAAAAGGTTGAGAAACACTTCTCCGGGTCTATGAATGGGCATCAGGGGTCCACAAGGGTCCTGAAATTGCATGAAATGTCTATTTCCAGGAAGAAGGTCCATGACTTTTGCCAGTTTCTGCAAGGACTACATGTCAGACATAGGTGACAAAACACATCACAGAACATTCTCAGCATTTGTGGCTCTACTGCTCCTCTCATATCAGGATAGTCACTCGCCCAGGACAGTCAGTCAAGAGAGACAGGAAAGTCTAATCTGAGTAGAACAGGGGACCCTGTCCCAGGCAGAAGACCCAGGGCTTGGAGCCCGTTTCCTCACCTGCAGCTGGGCGGCCGGCAGGTTGACATCAGCGATCATTTCTGTGCAGGGGTGCTCCACCTGCAGGCGGGGATTCAGCTCCAAGAAGTGGAAGCTGCCATCCTGGCTGTACAGGTATTCCACCGTCCCCGCACTCACATAGCCCACGGTCTTGGCCAGGCGGACGGCACACTGCAAAGAAAATAGAGACCAAGGGTTTCCATTGGTTTTCTCGGGTAGTTTTAATTGTGGTTTATTAGTTCCCCATCGAATGCAGACTGAGAACCTGTTATGTGTCAATTATTTTAGGACCGCATAGCTCCTGCTCCAATAAACCCATGCCAGGCTGAAATCATGTCCACATCCGGCCCCCCATTCTCTTCCTGGGCACCCACCACACTCTGGCAACACAGACCACGGGGAGCTCTTGCTGGTTCTGAGCTGAGACGGCTCCCCCTGCGGCTGTCCCCACACCCAGCTCTCTAAGAGCCCACCTGCTCCATGAACTCAAACACGGCCTGGGTGGCGATGGTGGCAGGTGCCTCCTCGATGATCTTCTGATGCCGCCGCTGGATGGAGCAGTCTCGCCCAAACAGGGACACAGCGTTTCCATACTGGTCAGCAAGGATCTGCACTTCCAGGTGACGGGCATGCTGGGCCAACTTCATGAGAAAGATAGGGGAGCCGGGAATCTCACTCTGTACCTGTGGGGAAAGCACAGCGGCTGGTACAGGAAGTTCTCCAAAGACAGAGAGAGACAATGGCACTGACATCCACGGTCCTCTAATTTTGTTTAACTTCTCTCAAAGACATTATATTCTTGGTGTTTTAAATCCAATGGTGTGAAAACACATAATGTAAAAAGGGAAATTTCCCCATAATCCCATCTCCTAAAGTTAATGTGCTGTTAAGAATCGGTACAGGCCCTGGCCGGTTGGCTCAGTGGTAGAGCGTCAGCCTTGCGTGCAGAAGTCCCCGGTTCGATTCCCGGCCAGGGCACACAGGAGAAGCGCCCATCTGCTTCTCCACCTCTCCCCCTCTCCTTCCTCTCTGTCTCTCTCTTCCCCTCCCGCAGCCGAGGCTCCACTGGAGCGAAGATGGCCCAGGCGCTGGGGATGGCTCCTTGGCCTCTGCCCCAGGCGCTAGAGTGGCTCTGGTTGCAACAGAGCGACGCCCCGGAGGGGCAGAGCATCGCCCCCTGGTGGGCAGAGCTTCGCCCCTGGTGGGCGTGCCGGGTGGATCCCGGTAGGGCGCATGCAGGAGTCTGTCTGACTGTCTCTCCCTGTTTCCACCTTCAGAAAAATACAAAAAAAAAAAAAAAAAAGGATCGGTACAGCCCTGGCTGAGTAGCTCAGTTTACTTAGAACATCATCTCGATAGGCTAAGATTGTGGGTTCGATTCCTGGTCAGGGCACATACAAGACTCAACCACTGAATGTATAAATAAGTGGAACAACAAAATTGATGTATGGTTTTTTTCCTCTCTCACTCTCTCCCTGTCCATGATCTATAATTTAGAATTTTTAAAATGCAGAACAAAATACTGTGTAGATTGAATGCAACTCTTTATATATGTGAATAAGGTCTAGAAGAAGACCTAGAAATATTAAAAGAGTTGGCTTAAGAATGAGAAGATTGTTAATATAAATTTTTGTAAACATTGCCAAAAATAAACATGTGTCAATACTAGAAAAACAGCTATAATTAAGTAAATAGACATTTACAATCGAGCCTTGAACAACTCAGGGGTTACGGGTACCAACCCCCTTCATAGTTGAAAATCTGCTTATAACTTTTGGTCCCCCCAAAACTTAACTACTAATAGCCTTCTGTTGACCTTATTGAAAACATAAACAGTCGCTTAACACATATATGTGTGTCCTTTATGCTAGTAAATGTTAAAATAGACTGGTATCTAAATATATTTTATGCATTCCTGATATAACAACTTTTTCTCAAGTTTTTGGTATTTCTGAGTTACACAATTCGTTTGCAAATCAAGTTGAAAATCTCCAAAAAACCTTTTAATATAGTTATTGAAAAACAATCTACATGTAAGTTGACTCCCACGCAGTTCAAACCCATGTTGTTCAAGGTTCAACTGAATAGGTCCTGCAATAAACACTGATCACCTAGAAACACACACACACAAATACCAAGACGGCTAGCAATTTACAAAATATCCCATCTCTCAACAAACACAGGCAGAACGAATATTCTGACCGTGTCTCTGAAACCACTCGCAGACACAGATTCACAGACTTGAACATCTAAGGAAACAGCACACCAATCAACACACGCCATCCATGGACCCCAGAGACTCTAATGCACACAATTGGTTCAAAATATAACACAGCACAGAAACATTCCAATCCTGCAAATGTGCTCTCTCCATTGTGACACAACAACGCTAACAGACATAATCTGCTGGCCAACAACCAAATACAGACAATTCCCCAAAATATGCAAAAAAGGTAGGCAGCAAGAACAGCTCACTTGTCTAAAAAGGATTGGGAAGTCCTCCGCGCTCTCCGCCTTCCGGATTCCTTTCCCTCCACCGCCTTCAGAAGCTTTGATCATCAACGGAAAACCAATTTTTTCTGCTGCCTGGGGGTTGGGGTGGGGGTGGGGACAAAGGACAAACAGACCTCTTTAGAGGTGAGGCCTTTGACATTTCCCACGCCACAGGACGGTTCTGGAGCGGTGACCCCCTCAGGATCTGCATTTACCTCCAAGCCCTCATCTACGTCTTTCACACAACCCTGGTCGTACACGTGTTCCGGGACACTGACTTTCATCTCCTCCTGCAGGCCGTCTTCTGCCCACTCCACCGTCAGACCTGGAGAGTCACCAGATAGGAAAGCTGAGTCCTCCAGGGGTAGCAGAGGCGCCACACAGAAACCAGAGGGCCCCTCCTTACCAGAGTGGCTCTAGACTCAGACTCTGGACCAACAGAATACACACACAGTCCTTCAGCTCAATTAATTAATTAATGTCTTTTAATTTTCTTAAGGATAGACTCAACTCTGAATGGGAAATTAAGCATAAGAAATTCAGACTGAGTCTACCAACACAACCACATTGACCTGAATCTTAAAAAAAATAAAATAAAATTAATCACCATTCTACCCCATGGAGTCATTTATATGTGAATCATTATTTTCTAATAGCCTGTAAAGATTTAAAATAAAATAAAACATTTCCATCCCAAATTTAAAATGTAACCTTTGGAAAAAAAAGTCAAATTAAATAGGAAACTCCTGAGACTTTTTCCTGATTATTGTTTAATATATCTTAGAAATTCCACTTCGAGAAATTTATCCTAAGAAAATGATTAAAATGTACATAGAGATTTGACCATAAGATGATCAAGGCTCCATTACTTTTAATGTTTTTTATATTAGAACAAAATAAACTGGAAACAACCTAAATGTATAGCTAGAGAGGATTGTTAAGTAAATCATGGTACAGCTATATGATACAATGCTATGCAAGCATTTTAAACATTGCAAAGTGCATTCATAGAAAGACTGGTGAGAAAAAGAAGTCTCAAACTAGAATTGTGATTAAGGTATCAAGAAACTACAAAACTGTTGATACTGGTATTTCAAAAAGAAGAGCCAGGCCCCCTTACTCCTCCCTTCTAAGGAGAAAAAAACCCAAGAGAAAGAGATTAAAGGGGCAAAAGTTAGTAGTTAATCATAATTTAACTATAGTTCTCTGGAAGGGCTGAGGCCACTACTTGCTAGACAGAGCAAAGAAGGTAGAACTTATCTAAAAACTTCCTCTTCGCCTTCCTTAAGAGCCTTTAGGAGACAATGTTTACATATCTTATTAATTAAAAATTCCTATAACTCTTCCTCCCCTCCTGGAGCCATGAGAGTTAGACAAAGGGATCACGAGCCTACACCCTTGCTTGAAAAACCTGCATCTGTAGCTTTCTATATACTTTCTAATAATCATCCCTTTTGAAATTCTTTATATATATAAAATTTGTAAACTAAGCAAGTGGGGACTATCTTATTCTAATAAGCTAAACCCAACAACTTTTAGTAAAGGTAATTTCATTTAGCTTCTCTCCTTATCCTAAGCTAAACATTTCATTTTCCACTATTGTGGTGACAGGGATAGGTGGCAGACCCTAGAAGATTTGGGAATGTATTTAATATGTAAAACATTTATCACTACTGTGTTGAAATGTAAAACAACATTTACCTCTACTGTGTTGGGTATGTAAAACATTTATCACTACTGTGTTATCTTGTGGTCTTGATGTGTAGGAATGTTTCCTTTTAATAGATCCTATAGATAAATGTCATAAGCTTATCAGTAAATGACTTGTATCATACTCCCCCTCCTTTTCTCCCCAACCAGTATGTGATCATGTCTATATGACCAACCTCAGGACTATGATCGAGGCTGCACGATTAGGGTTAGCTATACCCCGTGTAAGTCATCTGTAGCCGGCTTATTGATAAATCTCTTAAAATTTCTTCTGCATCCTGCCCTGGCCAGTTGGCTCAGCGGTAGAGCGTCGGCCTAGCGTGCGGAGGACCCGGGTTCGATTCCCGGCCAGGGCACATAGGAGAAGCGCCCATTTGCTTCTCCACCCCTCCGCCGCGCCTTCCTCTCTGTCTCTCTCTTCCCCTCCTGCAGCCAAGGTTCCATTGGAGCAAAGATGGCCCGGGCGCTGGGGATGGCTCTGTGGCCTCTGCCCCAGGCGCTAAAGTGGCTCTGGTCGCAACATGGCAATGCCCAGGAAGGGCAGAGCATCGCCCCCTGGTGGGCAGAGCGTTGCCCCATGGTGGGCGTGCCGGGTGGATCCCGGTCGGGGCGCATGTGGGAGTCTGTCTGACTGTCTCTCCCTGTTTCCAGCTTCAGAAAAATGCAAAAAAAAAAAGAAAAAAAAGAAAAAAAAAATTTCTTCTGCATCCTGCCTTGGTGTCTCTGTGTAACCCACAGATTAAAGTACACTACTTTAGGCCCTGGCCGGTTGGCTCAGCGGTAGAGCGTCGGCCTGGCGTGCGGGGGGCCCAGGTTCGATTCCCGGCCAGGGCACATAGGAGAAGCGCCCATTTGCTTCTCCACCCCCCCCCTTCCTCTCTGTCTCTCTCTTCCCCTCCCGCAGCCAAGGCTCCATTGGAGCAAAGATGGCCTGGGCGCTGGGGATGGCTCCTTGGCCTCTGCCCCAGGCGCTAGAGTGGCTCTGGTCGCAGCAGGGCGATGCCCCGGAGGGAAAGAGCATCGTCCCCTGGTGGGCAGAGCCTCGCCCCTGGTGGGCGTGCCAGGTGGATCCCGGTCGGGCGCATGCAGGAGTCTGTCTGACTGTCTCTCCCCATTTCCAGCTTCAGAAAAAAAAAAAAAAAAAGTACACTACTTTATTACAGAATAAGTACAAGATCTCTGGATTTTTTTATTTTTTTAAAGGATGTGCTAGAGCAAAGGTTGAGAGGTAGATAGATACCTAAAATGTAACAAGTGCTCAACTCTGAATCATAGGATTATAGATGACTCCTATTTCTTTTTTGTATCTCTCATATTTCCTAAGTTGTCTACAATGATATTGTATGACTTGTTTAATAATTTTAAATTTTTAAATGAAAGAATTAAAAAAAGCATTCTTGTCATCCACCCCTGCCCTGCTCACATTAGCAAGGCTGAGCCAAAGAGCCCACCAAAGTGAAGCCAGGGTCCCTTACCACTTCCACTCCAGGGCAGTGTTGGAATCTGCAGGGTCTGGGCCACGATGGTGGATGCGATCTTATCTCCCAGGGCCCACATGGCCTCACTGGGAGGGCCTGAAGGGTCAAGAACAAAGTGGGGAAGGCAGAATTGAGTCAGCTACAAGACCCTCACAGCCAAGTGCTGACCAAGTGCACAGTGAGAGTAAAGTATTCAGGTCCAAGCTCCCAAGGAGTTGAACATCAAGTCGGGGAGGAAAACGTCTGTTAGTCTGCTGCTTCATCAGTCAACTTTCAACACATGTGGGTTGTAAACCTAGTCTGAGTTATAACCTAGCTATGTGGCATACAACACAGAATCCACTTTTGGGGGTAGGCAAAAAGCTAGACCACAAGGGCCAGCTAGCCCTTTAACAAACTAGATCATGGGTAAGCAAACGTTTCCTGTAATGAAACCCATAGGAAATATTTTCACCTTTGTGGGCCTGCTGGTCTCTGTCGCAAATATTCAACTTTGCCAGTATGGGTGAAAGCAGCCATAGGCAATATATAAATAAATAAGCAGGGCTGTGTTTCAATAAAACTTTGCCCTGGCTGGTTTGCTCAGTGGTAGAGCGTCGGCCTGGAGTGCAGAAGTCCCGGGTTCGATTTACGGCCAGGGCACATAGGAGAAGCGCCCATCTGCTTCTCCACTCCTCCCCCTCTCCTTCCACTCTGTCTCTCTCTTCCCCTCCCGCAGCGAGGCTCCATTGGAGCAAAGAGGGCCCGGGCGCTGGGGATGGCTCCTTGGCCTCTGCCCCAGGCACTAGAGTGGCTCTGGTCGCAACAGAGCAATGCCCCAGAGGGGCAGAGCTTCGCCCCCTGGTGGGCGTGCCGGGTGGATCCCGGTCGGGCGCATGCGGGAGTCTGTCTGACTGTCTCTCCCCGTTTCCAGCTTCAGAAAAATACAAAAAAAAAAAAAAAAAGTAAAACTTTATAAAAGCAGGCAATGGGCTGGGTTGGGCCTGTGGGCTATAGTTTGCCAGCTTGTGGGCTGAACCATCAACCTCCAGAGGAGCTAAAACTGAAGGATAAGGAGAATCTTGTATGACAGTCAATCAAAGACCATAGACAAAAAAAAGCATCAGTGGGCACAGGTCACCAGGCCAACCCTTAGACTATCAGGTATTGGTTCTTACACAAGTCTGTTGTGGGCCCAGAGGTAAGTAGATGGCAAATGACTCCCCTAAACCACACAAGGATGTCAGAGAGCATAATTAAACAAAATATACAAATATAAGTTCAAATCCTGAAACAAAAGAGGAATGAATGAATGAATGAAGGTAGTAAGTATCATTTTACCTAATAAATATTAGAGATGAGGAGCTCTAGTCCCAAGGGGTCAGGTCCAAAGGCCTAAGAACAGCCCAAGTAAAGGTGTGGCCTTATCAGAAATGTAACTTCCAAACCTAGTGATAAATCTGAACATAGCTGGCATCTTAGCATCAACAGGAAGGAACACTAGCAGAGGTCTGCTCGCCCCAGTATCATTCCACGGCAGTAACCATGGCAACACCTCCAGGTCCCTGGGCTGAACAACCTACCCAGGTGCCCTGGACTCTCTCACACCTAACAATGAATTTGTGAGATGGAAATAACAAACTGACCCCCACCGGAGGAGTGTCCCATCAATGCCCCAATTCCCATGTATCTGATGGAGACACTCTACCTAAGAAAGCAATCTCGTGCTTGCACAGGAGCTCCGGAAGTTTGGGGTTTTCGGAAGCATGGCCCCAGCCAGCCCACACCGCCTGCAAACACAGAGAGACATGAACAAAGATCATCCTTCACAACCCACTTCCCAACGCACTCCTAAAGCTCTTTGCTGCGTCCTATCGACCCTGGACTTCAGAGTCTCGCAGGACCCGGCTCCTCTGCCCGCCCGGAAGAGCAGAACCAAGCTGCTCCAGAGTCCAGGGCATTGCTGCTAGGGGCAGACTGGGGCGCCCCGTCCAACTTACCTGCACGGGGATTCTCTTGGCAATGTCCACGATCAGCTCCACGTTGGCATAATTGTTGTTGTTGGGCCCCCCTGGGACCGGGACATACTGATCTGCCATCTTGATGTACTCTGTAGTTAAACAGGAGAGAATAGAAAAGAACAACAGAGACTGAAGTCGACCGTGAGAAATCTGCAAGGCACAACTGCGTATGGCCATTGAAAGAAAGACCCCGTGATGACTCCAGGGCAACGATGGACAAACGTGTGTGAGAATTAGAAGAAAACCGAGTAGGACTTTAATTATAGAGATATGTGTGTCTGGACCAGGCCCGGAGGGAACAAAAAGAGAAATAAGCAAACTATCACAACAGAGGGATTAGAGGTAAGTTTGTTGTTGTTGTTGTTGTTGTTACTAAACTATCTTAACATTGTTTTGCCATTAAAGAATGCAGTTTGTTTTTAATCATGAAGAAATAACATTTACCACCTTACCCATTTTTTGAGTGTACAGTTCAGTAGTGGGAAGTATGTTCATATTGTTGTGAAACAGATCTCCAGAACTTTTTTATCTTCTCACAAATCCGAGATTTTGTATCCCTGACACTTCTCCCCTTCTCCCCCTTCCCCGCCCCAGGCACCATTCTACTTCCTGCCTCTAACATTTTCACTACGCTATGGACCTCAAATAAGTGGAATCAGACAGTACAATGGTACCTTGACACACAAGTTTAATTCGTTTCAGGGCCGAGCATGTGACTCAATTTGCTGGTATGTCAAATTGAATTTCCCCATTTAAATTAATGTGAATGCAATTAATCCTTTCCGGTCCCCAAAAACCACACAAATTTTTTGTTTTATATGCTTTTAAATATAAAACAAAGCATCAACCTCATTCACCAAGGTTGTGGGTTTATAAATATACTTTATAAATAACAAATACATATACATAATAAGAGAGAATGTAAAGAAATAAACTGGTTTATGAAGTGTATTTACCTTCAAGGTCAGGCAAAGATGCTGGTAGAGGGGGGAGACATTAGCATAACAATGGCTCTTCCCAAGCAGGAAAGTAATTAGCAATTTCACAGACAGCTGCCCAGCACCATTTTTTTTTTTTTTCATTTGAGAGAGAGAGAGAGAGAGAGAGAGAGAGAGAGAGAAAGGGGGGAGGAGCAGGAAGCATCAACTCCCATATGTGCCTTGACCAGACAAGTGCAGGTTTCAAACTGGCGACCTCAGCATTCCAGGTCAATGCTTTCTCCACTGCACCACCGCAGGTCAGGCCCAGCGCCATTTTTTTTAATATATTTCATTTATTTATTTATTTATTTTTGTATTTTTCTGAAGTTGGAAACGGGAAGCAGTCAAACAGACTCCTGCATGTGCCTGACCGGGATCCACCCGACACGCCTACCAGGGGGCGATGCTCTGCCCATCTGGGGCATTGCTCTGGTTGCAACCAGAGCCATTCTAGTGCCTGAGGCAGAGGCCACAGAGCCATCCTCAGTGCCCGTGCCAACTTTGCTCCAATGGAGCCTTGGCTGCGGGAGGGGAAGAGAGAGACAGAGAGGAAGGAGAGGGGTAGGGGTGGAGAAGCAGATGGGTGCTTCTCCTGTGTGCCCTGGCCGGGAATCGAACCTGGGACTCCTGCACACCAGGCTGACGCTCTACCACTGAGCCAACCAGCCAGGGCCCCCAGCGCCATTTTTAACAATAAAAATGAGCAAACTCAGAAAATACAAATTTACAAATTCATTTGCCCAACAATCATTTTCTTCACTGACTTGGCTTTTTCACCACACTTTCCTCACTTTCATTTAGAGGCTGTTTCAACAAAAACCTTTCCATGGAAGTTTGTTTCTTCCTCCCTTTCAGAACATTTGGCAGGCTTTCTAGTGGAAGGTGGTGGAAGCTTGTGATTCAAATATCCGCTCGTGACTTAAAAAATCTCGTGAATGACTGCTCATCTCTCAAATTGCTCGTGATTTAAAGTGCTCATGTGTCAAGGTACCACTGAATTTGTCTTTCTGTTAACTGGTTTATTTCATTGAGCATAATGTCCTTAAGTTCCATCCATGTTGTAGAATGTGACGGTAATTCCTTCCTTTTTAAACCTGAATACAATACAATAGTTTGATTTTAAAATATTTATGCTTTTGGTCCTTGCCAGGTAGCTCAGGTGGTTAAAGCATCAACCTCATTCAACAAGGTTGTGGGTTTGATCCCTGGTCGGTCAGGGCACATATAAGAATCAACCAATGGCCTTGGCCGGTTGGCTCAGTGGTAGAGCGTCGGCCTGGCGTGCAGAAGTCCCAGGTTCGATTCCCAGCCAGGGCACACAGGAGAAGCGCCCATCTGCCTCTCCACCCCTCCCCCTCTCCTTCCTCTTTGTCTCTCTCTTCCCCTCCCGCAGCGAGGCTCCATTGGAGCAAAGATGGCCTGGCCGCTGGGGATGACTCCTTGGCCTCTGCCCCAGGCGCTAGAGTGGCTCTGGTCGCGACAGAGCGATGCCCCGGAGGGGCAGAGCATCGCCCCCTGGTGGGCAGAGTGTCGCCCCCTGGTGGGCGTGCCGGGTGGATCCCGGTTGGGCGCATGCAGGAGTCTGTCTGACTGTCTCTCCCCGTTTCCAGCTTCAGAAAAATACAAAAGAAAAAAAAAAAAAAAGAATCAACCAATGAATGCATAGATAAGTGGAAAGTGGAACAACAAATCAATGTTTCTCTCTCTCTCTCTCTCCCCCCCTTCCTCTCTCTCTAAAATCAATAAACAATTTATTTTTATTTTTTTTTATTTTTTTATTTTTTAATTTTATTTATTTATTTTTTAGAGAGGAGAGACAGAGAGGGAGAGAGAGGAGAGAGAGACAGAGAAGGGGGGAGGAGCTGGAAGCATCAACTCCCATATGTGCCTTGACCAGGCAAGCCCAGGGTTTCGAACCGGCGACCTCAGCATTTCCAGGTCGACGCTTTATCCACTGCGCCACCACAGGTCAGAAATTTTTTAAAAATAAAATAAGCCCCAGCCAGATAGCTCAGTTGGTTAGAACGTCATCCTAATGTGCAGAGGTTGCTGGTTCAATCCTTGGTCAGGGCACATACAAAAACAGATTGATGTTTCTGTTTCTTTCTTGCTCTCTCTTCCTTCCCCTCTATCTGAAATCAATAAGTAAAAATATTTTTTAAAAATTAAAATAAAATGGCTCTGGACAGTGGCTTAGTGGAGAGAACATTTGCCCAGTGTATGGATGTCCCAGGTTCAATTCCCAGTCAGAGTACACAGGAGAAGTATTCTGTTTCTCCCCCTTTCCTTTACCCCTTTTTGCCCTCTTCCCCTCCCATAGCCATGGGCTCAAAATGGAGCATGCCCCAGGTGATGAGGATAGCTCGGCTGGTCAGAGAACACTGGCCTCAGGCACTTAAAATAGCTCGGTACTCAGAGCATCAGCCCCATATGGGATTGCCTAGTGGATCCCAGTCAGGGCGCATGTAGAGGTCTGCCTCACTGTCTACCCTTCTCTACCCTAAAAATAAATAAATTAATTAATTAAATATTCATGTCCTTTAAGCCAGAAACTCTACTTCAAAGAATATGTCCTAAAAAGAAAGGCACTGGAGAAGTCTCAGAGATTATAAAGTGAGAAGTCAGACAAGCACCCTCCCCTCACCAAGGTTTACTCTAATGCCGAGGAAGATAAACAGAAAACAAATGGGATGCCTACAGACTGGTCAGCAGCTAGGCTCTAAGACAGTGCACAGGGAGGGCGGTGAGACCCGAAGGTCGGGACAGGGAGGGGTAGAGGCCACTGGACAATGAGCTGCCAGGGTAAACACAGTCAGCAGAAGGTCCAGCACATCCCAAGGCTCTGCCACAGGGAAGAGTTCTAGAACCTACGAGGCCAGAGTGACTGGGACCCAGGAAGTAGGGCGAGAGGCATGAGGTGAGAAGAGCAGGCCAGCTGGTCCTGTGGGGCCCTAACTGGCCTATTGAGGCTCTAGAATTTTAGTCTGAGCATGGTGGGAGATCCCACAGGCTATGGCTGTGTACTCAGACAGCACTGGGTTCCAGCCACATCATGTCAAAAAAAATAAATAAATTGAGCCACTTTAAAACAGAGCTGGAGCTGCCACGCCAGAGGAACTGCCTTGTACGTCTTCTGCCTCAAATCTTTGGAATGTTAAAAAGGGCAAAATAACCTTTGGACTGGGCCTAGGACAATACTGTGTCCTTCCAAAAAAAACTGTTTGCAAAGATAACAAGAAAGTGGTTATGACTACTGGACTAAAAATTAAAAACATTGCTTTGAATTAGCATCACTATATTATCTGCACCAATAGAAATGCCTTCCTTCTATTGATGTAATTGTTCCCCTTCTCTTTCTTATAAACATTGCTTGATTTTGTCCCCTAATCAGAACACTGGTTGGGCTTCAGCCTGAATCAGTGCATCCAAAATAGTTATTCTTATTGATCTCAAATGCATTTTGCTTCTTGCTTTGAAATGCCTTTTTATTATTATTTTTATTTATTTATTTTTTGTATTTTTTCTGAAGTTGGAACCGGGGAGGCAGTAGACAGACTCCCGCATGTGCCCAACCAGGATCCACCCGCATGTGCCCGACCGGGATCCACCAGGGGGCGATGCTCTGCCCATCTGGGGCATCACTCTGTTGCAACCAGAGTCATTCTAGCGCCTGAGGCAGAGGCCATATAGCCATCCTCAGTGCCCGGGCCAACTTTGCTCCAATGGAGCCTTGGCTGCGGGAGGGGAAGAGAGAGAGAGGAAGGAGAAGGGGAGGGGAGGAGAAGCAGATGGGCGCTTCTACTGTGTTCCCTGGCCAGGAATCGAACCCAGGACTCCTGCACACCAGGCCAACGCTCTACCACTGTGCCAACTGGCCAGGGCCTGCCTTTTTATTTTTAATAGTCACATACTAGTGTATGATACCTGGGCAAGTTATTTATGAACTCATGCCTCAATTGTCTCATCTGTAAAATGGGGCTAACAATCAAACCTGTCCTCACAGTTTGTTGTGAGTTAAAAGGAGGCTGCATCCATGTAGGACAGAGCCAAGGGCCTGTGCCCAAGGAGGGGGGTAGGGGTTCAGGGGACAGAGCTGAGGTTGCTGGTGCTAGGGACAGCATGGCAGCCTCTGAAGCATTTAAGGAGGGGCAGATAGGACCTAAGCTGTGTTTTTAAAAGATCAGTTTGCCTGCTGTGTGGAGAAGGGTCTGTAAGGGATAAGACTGTGCAGGGGAAAATACAAATTGGCCCACAGTTACAGAATGGGCTAGGCTAGTAGATATAGAGACAGTAAAAGAATAGAAAAATGATGAAAGAATGACTGGAATACAGTATACACACCTGAAAGGAAAAACATCTGGAGGAAGAGACACCAATCTGCAGTAATATGGACATTGCTCAAAGAGGGGATTTGCACTTTGTATGTTAACCATTTGCACTTTTATAAGGCACAGGGGTCACTCTTGTTATCAGCAAACATTTTAATTAAATGAAGAAAGGGCAAATAAACACAGGCCCATGAGAGAGGTACTCTGAACTCTGTTTGGGGTCCAGAATGGACTTGCCCAGGTAGGTGCAGGTAATAGCAGGTAAGAATGGGGTATGGATGGGTGGGAGGGGGAGAGAATGAAGGTCCAAATACCTGCATTGGCCTTAAGGTCCTCTGGAGTCACCATAACTACAAACCGGATGGCCCGCTCATTTCGGAACATCTCGTAGGCCCACCTGCGGATGGAGCGCATGCACTTCACAGCGGCGATGCCATTGTTGGCGATGAGCACCTGGACAGGGAAAAGGAAGAAGGGATCAGAGCTGCACATCTACCTGCAGTGGAGGCTGTGTGCTAACCTGGGGTCCATCTCATGGCTGTAATACCTGAAGCACATCATTCCTCTTTGTATTTCTACAGCACACAGGCCAGCACAGAACAGGTGCTCAAAGTCTGCTGGCTGTATAAATGGATGATCAGCTGGATGGGTGGGTGGGTGGGTGGATGGGTGGATAAGTGGGTGGGTGGGTGGATGTGTGGACAAATGCATGGACAGATGCATGGACACATGGATGGATGCATGGACACATTGATGGATGCATGGACAGACGCATGAATGATGCACGGATGGATGGATGCATGGATGAATGGATGCATGGATGGATGGATGGATGGATGGCTGCATGGATGGATGGATAGGTGGATGGATGGATGGTTGGATGCACGGATGGATGCATGCATGCAAGCATGCATGTGTGGGTGGGTGGGTGGATGGATGGATGGCTGCATGGATGGATGGATGGCTGCACGAATGGATGGATGGCTACATGGATGGATGGATGGATGGATGGATGACTACATGGATGGATGGATGGATGGATGGCTGCATGCATGCATGCATGCATGCATGCATGGATGGCTGACTGCATGGATGGATGGATGCATGGATGGATGGATGGATGCATGGATGGATGGATGGATGGATGCATGGATGGATGGATGGATGCATGGATGGATGGATGGATGCATGGATGGATGGATGCATGGATGGATGCATGGATGGATGGATGGATGGATGCATGGATGGATGGATGCATGGATGGATGCATGGATGGATGGATGGATGCATGGATGGATGAATGCATGGATAGATGGATGCATGGATAGATGGATGCATGGATGGATGGATGCATAGATGGATGCATGCATGGATGCGTGGATGGATGCATGCGTGGATGGATGGATGCATAGATGGATGCATGCGTGGATGGATGCATGCATGGATGGATGGATGCATGGATGGATGGATACATGGATGGATGGATGGATGGATGTATGGATGGATGGCTGCATGGCTACATGGATGGATGGATAAATAATATTTGATGCCTTTGTTTGGTGTCATCATGATCACAACAATTTTTGAGTGTTTAGTATGTACCATGCTACAGGATAGTATATTTCATTTCACCTTCACTATGGCCCTCTGGAAGACGTTGTATTATTACCCCTATTTGGGGCTGAAGACATTAAAAACTCGCCTGACCTGTGGTGGCGCAGTGGATAAAGCGTCGACCTGGAACACAGAGGTCCCCGGTTCAAAAAACCCTGAGCTTGCCCGGTCAAGGCACATATGGGAGTTGATGCTTCCTGCTCCTCCCCCCCCTTGTGTTTCCCTTCTCTCTCTCTCTCTCTCTCAAATGAATAAATAAAATCTTAAAAAAAAAAAACTCAAGGAGTTAAGGTACTTAACTCCTAAGGTCACACAGCTGGTAAGTGGCAGAGCTGGGACTCAAGCCCTCCACAGTCTGACCTGTGCTCTGAACTCCACCCATTCACCATAACTGTTTCTGCATCCTGAAAGTTAAAGGGCCCAGACTTGATAATGAGGAAAGGCAGTGATGCTGGCTGTCCCCAGAGATACAGAGCAACAGAAGAGGCCCTGCTTTCAATACTTGTTTGTATCATGACCTTGCTGTGTGGCATTGGACAATTCCTTAAAAAATCAGGTGCATGGCTTCAAAGCTCTGACTTACATATGATATGGGAAAAAGTAGGTTTACAGTTGTGAGACATGAAAAACAGTTTATTCTTGTATTAATGTTTATTATTATTGTTAACCTACTTTTGCCCACCCATGTATTTTAAGGCTCTTACATCGCTGACTCATCTTCACCACAGCCCTGAAAGACAAATCTCATTAGAGATTTGGGATGTGATTGCCTCTATTTTACAGAGGAAACTGAGCCCAGAGGCCGTATCCCATGAGTGGCCATAGCAGACAGAACCCCAGAGCTCCGGGCTCAGGTGCAACATTCTTTCTCCACTTTCAAAAATGGCAAATTTTAGCTGCTTCTTTTCAATAGTTTATGGGTTATCATTCTAGTATAGGGGTCTCCTCTCCTCTAAGGAGCTGTCAACCTCGGGAAGAGAAGGCTGGGTTTTATGCTTCCCTCCCAATAACCTAGAAAGCATGAAGTCACATCAGGATCCTTTGCAAAGCCTCCTGATATTGCTCGGGGGTCATGTACCTGCTGTTCCACGCTGTCGTAACTGTGAAAAGCTCATGGCCCTCACTCAGCCTTTCTCTGCAGCGTGAGAACTCAGTCTGAAGCTGGTTCTCCCACCCCACCCTACCTGGCCTCTCCAAGAGCCCTGGGACCCCATCTGTACCTTCTCAATGACGCGATCCCCTCCAAAGCGCGTGACAAACTCGGCCGGGGAAGCCACGGTGAAGTCTCTGTGCAGGTCCATCTTCTTTTGTTCTCGGCCCCTCTTCACCAGGTGGAGTCCAGACATGCTGGGCCTGTAGAGGGAATAGGACAGGCATGCATGAGCAAGGGAGTGTGGCACGTCAGGGAGAAAGTCGGGTGCCCAGCATCTAAAAAATCAATGTCCACACAGAGAAGCTGAAGCCCATCAGAACCTGCTGCTTTGTGGTTACTCTCTGGGGACCCTGAAGCATTCATATCACAAGGAGGACTCCAGAAGAGGCAGACACATGAATAAAGCAGGAGTGATCCCCTGACCTGCTTCAAGCTGTATGTTTAGATTTTTAATCTTATATTGATTTTTAGTTTATCTGCCTATAATTTAGAAACTGAATACTAAAAAGCTTATAACAGATGGAAGTTTATGATCAGGGAGGAAGTCACACATTCTAAAACTTTAGACATGTTAAATAGTAGTGATACCCCTGGCCAGGTAGCTCAATTGGTTAGAGTGTTGTCCCGATGTACCACACTTGCAGGTTCGATCCCCAGTCAGGGCACATATAAGAAGCAACCAATGGGCCTGGCTGGTTGACTCAGTGGTAGAGCATCAGCCTGGCGTGCAGGAGTCCTGGGTTCGATTCCCAGCCAGGGCACACGGAGAAGCGCCCATCTGCTTCTCCACCCCTCCCCCTCTCCTTCCTCTCTGTCTCTCTCTTCCCCTCCCCCAGCCAAGGCTCCATTGGATCAAAGTTGGCCCGGGCGCTGAGGATGGCTCTATGGCCTCTGCCTCAGGCGCTAGAATGGCTCTGGTTGCAACAGAGCAATGCCCCAGATGGGCAGAGCATCGCCCCCTGGTGGGCATGCCAGGTGGATCCTGGTCGGGCACATGCGCAAGTCTGTCTGACTCCCCGTTTCCAACTTCAGAAAAATACCAAAAAAAAAAAAAAAAAAAAAAAAACCAAAAAAAAAAAAAAAAAAAAAGAAGCAACCAATGAATGCACAACTAAGTGGAACAATAAATCAGTGTTTCTCTGTCTCTCTCTCCCTTCCTCTAAAATCAATCAATAAATTAAAACAATAATAGTACTGATAATTTTCATGCACTTTTCATATGTGTGTATCCAAATTTTAAAACTGAAAACAAAAAAAATGTATAATGAAAATAATAGAGCCTGACTGGTGGTGATGCACTGGATAGAGCATCAACCCAGAAGACTAGTTCATCCCATTCTTTCTCGTAGGCTCCCCTACACGTGAGATAATTGATCCTCTCCATTGTTTTTCAGTTGGTGACATCTTTCCTGGAAGCCTCTGCTCTCCTTTCACCTGAACTGGCTGTTCTCTAGACTCCCTACACAACTGTCATTTTGGGACCTCCCTTGGTCAACATCCTTAAATTCCCTTTGCCTGTCCTTGGGATTTGGTCCCCAATTTGGGAGACCATGTGGCTCCCTCTCTCTTGGTGAACTCTCTTGTTTTGCTAGGGCATATCCTCTAGTAGTTTCATCTGGTTAAAAGGAGGGTACAATGGTAGGGCACCTGATGCCCCTGACATGCCTGTCCTGCTCCTGGCTGCTCTGGGCTCCCTTGTCACTGTCACCCTAGAGGTTCCTTTGATTCTATGTTGGATCTCTGTTTCCTGTCTCCCACTGTGTGGCTCTTCTCGGTTTTCTCTCTTGTTTCATTGGAAGACATCCTTTAGTGGCTTTCTAAGAAGACATGTTCAGGGCAGTAAACATTTTGCAGCCATGCATGTTCTAGATCTGTCTTCTGTCCTCACATTTGACCCCACTGTTTGGCCATATGTAGAATTCTAGGAGGGAAAACCTTCTCCTTTAGAATTTTGGAAGCCTTGTGCCATTGTGTTGTGGCTTCCAAGGATTCTAGAATCAGAGTCATTCTGGCCCTTGGTCCTTTGTGGGTGACCAGTTTTTTCATATCCAGAAGCTTATAGTAACTTCTCTGTTCTCTGTATTCACAATTTCCCAGGGGATATGCTCAAATATGAGTCTGCTTCCATCAATGAGGCAGGGGATCTGTTAGGTTCCTTCCATGTAGAAACTCACATCCAGGAATTTGCCTTCAAATATTTCCTTAGTGATTTCCCTGCCTCCTCTTTCTCTATCCTTTTTAGAAGTCCTATTACTTGGATGTTGAAATTACTGGACTAGCCCACCAGTTGATGTATTTTTCCCTTTATTTTCTATCCCCTTTCTTTTACTTTCTGAGCAATTCCTTCTGCCTTTTCTAACTGCTCAGGAGACTTTTTCACTACTGCTACCATATTTTTAACATCTAAGAGCCTGTATTTGGTCTGCAGATGTTCCTTTTTGTGCATCCTGTGTGTGACGTCCTCTCCAACATTCATGGGAGTATTACTGACTGCGTTTTCAACTTCTCTTCTCCTAGTGTGATTTCTGCGTCTTCCGAGTTTTCTGTGTCCCTCTGTTTGTTTGGGGCCTGCCTTCCATGGTAGAAACTGTCCCCAAATGTTTAGTAAGCCTTAGTTACTTCTTCATGACCAGAAGCAGAGACTAAAGGAGGTGATAAGGCCAGTGGACCCTAAGCTCAACGCAGGGTGATCTGGGAGAGCTGTGTTCTGGGAAACCCCGTGTTATCTGTAGAGTCATCCTCCCTCACTGGTCCATCTTCCCTGGGAGAAGTCTCTGGGTCTTCTGCAGGAAAGAAAGGTTGACCAGGAGCCTGGGTGGGGAAGAAGGGGAAGCTATTGGGACAGGTCTGGGGGACAGGGCAGGTTTCAGGACTCAGTACCTACAGAGACCTGTATTCTCATGCAAGGAATATAGGCTTGCACACCCTCTAGTGTGCCCGTCAGTCCCCAGTCACAAGACCTTCTTTCTGCCTTTCCCTCTCAAAGAATAGCCTCCTGTCTTCTATGGGAGTGGAAGTGGGCAGCCCCCAGCTACAAGGAGCAGGCGAAGGGATCTGGGAGTCTTTCAACCAAATAACCAGTAACCACTTGTTCATCTGCTCTTCAACTTCTAAAATGTTGCTCATCTCCCCTCCTGTTCCCCCAGGGTTGATGAGTTTCTATCTTTCTTTTTTTTTAAAACCTTGGCTTGGGGAAAACCTGTCATGACCACCATTTTGATTTCCAAACTGGTGAACAAGCCCTTCTGTCAGGTGGGTCACACACCCGTCACAGTGACAGAGGCAAGTGAAAACACACATGCTGCCACAGTGGCTTTTTTAAGGCCCTGTCTCCAGCCTGGTGGCTATTTTTATTTGTTTTGGACAAAGTCAGAGGTCAACCAACATTGGCTCTGGAGGGCTGACCTTCGGCTGGTGTGGAGGGTGAAATATTCCATGGTGACTTTGGAAAAGGCTTCAGGTGTAATCAACTATGCAACAGAGCTGTCAGCCAAAACACCAAACACAGTCAGCTGCTGAGGCACAAGACCAGGGACAATGATATGGGGAGGGAGGGAACAACATTCTCCGGCATCACTGCAGATCAAGTCCAGGGGACTTCTCACTGATCCCCACAGCCCTGTGCAGAGGAAGCCATGATCTCCTGCTCATGATGAAGAAACCAAGGTTCAGAGAAGCCCACTGACCTAAAGTCACACAGCTGGCAAGCAGAAGAGCTGGGCTTCCAGTGTGACTCAATCTGACCCTCAGAATCTAATTTTGAGGCAGAAAGCTATTCTCTGGACTTTAAAAAACAACCACTTACATTTGCGAGGTACTATGTGTAATGCAGAGTTCACAAGTTGGGGGGCTGCTACTGACAACTAGAGGGTAGAGGCAAGGATGTCACTCAACATCTTGCAAAGCACAGGGCAGCCCCCACCACAAAGAATTATAAGGCTGCAAAATGCAGTGGTCTGAAGCTGAGAAACCTCCTAGGCTTGGAGTCTGGAACCTACTATTTATGACCTGCGCAATCTTGGGAAAGTTGCTTCAATAGTCTGTGTCTCAGCTCCCTCAGGCAATGAAACTATTTAGCAATACTTATGGTATTGCCCTGGCTGGTAGCTTGATTGATCAGAGCATCGTCCCCCTGTGTCAAGGCTGCCCAGTCAGGGCACATTGCAAGGGCTGACCAATGGACGCATAAGCAAGTGAAAAAATAAATGAATGAATGAATATATTTATATATAATCTGCTTCACTGTGCATGTGTCCAGGGTTAAGCACTGGACATGGTCTGCAGTAAAAGGCTTTAGCTGAGGTTTCTCTATAGGGGAGCCATTATAAGAGGCCCAGTATAGAGCCATCATCTTAGGGCCCTGACATCGACCAGTCCCAGAATCCCTTACCTCCCTTTTCTTTCATTTTTTAAAAAACTTTATTTATTCATTTTAGAGAGGAGAGAAAGAGAGAGAGGGGGGAGAGGAGTAGGAAGCATCAACTCCCATATGTGCCTTAACCGGGCAAGCCTGGGGTTTTGAACAGGCGACCTCAGCATTCCAGGTCAATGCTTTATCCACTGCGCCACCACAGGTCAGGCCTTCCCTTTTCTTTTATACAATAGAGAAGTGATGAGCTAACAGAGTGGAGGGCTTACTATTATCACCACACAAGAAAGGACACGGCATAGCCCAGTACAAGGGCGGATAACTCTGAACTCATCTTTGGGCTCCCAGATCAATGGACCCATGAAAATGTCTCAGGCCACCAGTTCCCCTCGGCACCTCTTAGGACTGCCACTTTAGGTAGGCCAGGGGTCAGCCTACTAAGACCCAAGGGCTACATCCAGTCTACCATCTGCTTTTGTACCTCCCACATGCGAATAATGGTTTTTACATTTTTAAAATGTTTGACAAAGAATTGTACTTTGTGATGCGTGAAAATTATATGAAATTCAAATTTCATTGTCCATAAATAAAGGGTGATTGGAATACTGTCAGGCCCATTTGGTTGCCTAGGATCTATGGCTGCTGGTGCAGGAAACAGCAGAACCGAGCGGTTGTGACACAAATCATACGGCCACAAAGCTGAAAATATTTACTGTCTGGCCCTTTATGAAAAGTTTGCCAACTTCAAGTTAGGCAGCGGTTTTCAGTCCTGACTGTATATACCCCATCATATGAAAAGCTTTAAAAAAATACTGATGCCCAGGCCCGACCTGGACTAATTCACTAGCATGCCTGGGGGTAAGGGTTGGGAGGCACCCAGGCATTTACATTTTTCAAAAGTACCTCCAGGAAATTCTGATATACAGGCAGGGGGAGAACCACAGATAGATCCATAACCAGCATTTCGACACTAACTGCTGGCCTTGGTTCTGACCAGGAGTCCCACAGTAGTGATGTCACTCAACACAGGGCATTGTGGACCTCACTGAAGACAAGATTCTTCTGCCTTTCTTTCACCAAGTTTATTTCATCCCATTCATTCACAGTGCCTTTCTCCATTCTCTGCACTCTGGCCCCCTCTGCACTCAGAGGGCTGCTGGTCAGCATTTGGGACCTTGCCTTTCTATTAGTCCTGGCTCCTTAGTAGATGGCCTAGTCTTCGGGACAGGATCCCAAAGGCCTCTTAACTCCACAGACCTCTTTCCCTACAGTACTGTCGTTACTTTACTGCTACTGGCTGTGCAAATGTCTGTGCTGACCTAAGATTGCACTTAATGCTAGCAGCTCCAGGTGCTGGGCATCAGGCACAGTGCTGGGTTCCAGCCCGGGCAGTCTCACAAACCCTGGGAAGGCCTGTTAGAATGAGCACCACTGATAGATGAGGAAACTGAGGTTCAAAGGGTTGATGGCACTTGCTCAATATCACACAGCTCAGTGGCAGAGTGGGGCTAACTCCATCTTTTTAGCAACTCTTAAGCTAAGAGAGGGAACATGCCATGACCTAATAAAGCATCTTCATATTATTATAAATATGGTGATGACACAAGCTGAATTTGCAGGTACAATTCCAATTTCTCACAAGTTTATTCTTTTGGATTAAAGTGGTTTATGAAAGGTATTTTTGGTGGTTAAAAAATATACAGGTTCTGGCTGGTCAGCTCAGTTGGTTGGAGTGTCATTCCAAAACACCAAGGTTGCAGGTTCGATTCCCAGTCAGAGCACATATGGGAAGTGACCAATGAATGTACAACTAAGTGGAACAACAAATGAATGCTTCCCTCTCCCTCTTCCTCCCCTCCTTGTCTAAAATCAATCAATCAACAACAAAAAATTAAAGTGGACAATTAAGTCTGATTCAACAATTATATGTCAAATTTTTGAAGTAAACAACTTTATAGATCAGGAAAATAATATCCTGTGTAGCCCTGTGGCCTGCTTGGGTGTTATTGCCAGAGGAGTTAAATCAGGGCTCCAAATGTGGAAGAAATGTGACCTCCAGGCTCAATAAAAGACTCAGCGCATAAGAAAGATCCAAACCGGTGCTCCCTGCCCCCCGCAGGCCCTTTGCTCAGACACACCCTGAGCGTTCCTGGGAGGGAACTGAACACTCCATTAGTCTCCTCTCAAGAAGGACCAAACAACTACAAGGTCAGCCTCCCTGCTGGCAGGCTGACCACATGTCAGGGACATAGCTATCGCCTTTTCTGAATGCTCCACCAGAGGAATTATAACAACCAGTGAGTTCCTTCCAGCTCCTACACACTCCCTGGCAAGCTCATGAGCTGCAGTAACTAGTTTTCAGCCAACTTCTTTAACCTTTTGACTAGCCCAACATTAGGAAAGGACTCTTATTTTTGAAGCTGTACTCTTAAAGAAGCAGAAACTGGCTACCTAAAAAGATCCATTTGGGCAACAGACTGAGCATGAATCTGGGTTATGTTCTCACTTGACACGGAGACCTTCAGTTAACTGGTCTATAAAATGGGATGACAGCAGCACCCACTTAGCGCCCCCTGGTGGTGGTGAAAAGGTGGCATGCGAGCACGCCTACAAGGCGAAAGCACACAGGAATGATAGCAGTTATTACTGTTGCACCACGCAGGCCTTGAATTTGAATTACTGAGAAAACACCCAGTTCCCTCCCACCTTGGTTCAAGTTCCTCGAAGGCATAGGTCATGTTTCTTAAGCATTCTAAAAGAATCTATAAACCCAGTAAAAAGCATGATGTAGAACAAAGGTTGACAAATATTTTCTGTAAAGGACCAGATAGTATATACTCTAGATTTGATAACCCAGTCTTTGTACCACTACTTACTTAACTCTGCCCCTGAAGTTTGAAAGCAGTCATAGACAATATATAAACGATGAGCATGGCTGTGTTCCAATAAAACTTTATTTGTGGACACCGGAAGTTAAATTTCATGTATGGTTTACATATCAGCAAATAGTACAAATCGCATTCCTCTTTTGATATTTTTTTAACCATCTGAAAGTTAAAACCCATGCTTAACTTGCAAACTGTACAAAATTAGGCTGCGGGGCACAGTCAGCTGAGCCAGTGGTAGAATAGTTAATGTCAAGTGAAAAAGCAAGTTAAGAGTGAATATGTTCTGTATGCTTCAAGTTCATATATTAAAACACCTGCAAGGGGGGGAGGCTGTATTGATGGATACACAGCAACTGTTAAAAAACATCATGGCGGTGGAGGGGGGTATGGGTGATTTTTGTTTCTCCTTTCTGCTTATCTAGAATTGTCTGGATTTTCAACAACAAACATAACACCACTTTGGTAATTTTTTTTAAATGCAAAAAAATGAAAAAGAAAGAAATCTAGCAGGAGTGGCTAAGAGTAACTCAATGCATAGAAATGCTTACACTAACCTGCTCAGAAAAATAACCTTAAATATGATGCCTACTCAGGTGGCTCTTTGATGCACCCCTGTCTTCACAATCACTAGGTTTCAAAGACACCTGCTTTCCACGACCATCATCTTTATCAAGGCTAAGGGGAGGAAGAGGAGGGAACAGTGGCCCCCACCAATCGGTCAACCTTGAGGCACCTGTGTGCTCCTGAGCGACCTCCTCCAATCAACATCACTGTCAAATCCGACCTCCTCTCCAACCGCCAAAACCAGCTTAGTATCTTAGAAGGGCGGCCTCCATCTCCCCAGCCGCCAAACTGAAGCCTGCATTTCTCTGGGTGGAGACGGGGAAGAGGGGGTGGTGCTAAGAGCTTGACTTCACGTGGGACAAGCGGGAAGTAGGGAGAGTGCTGCATAAGTTTGTAAAAGTTAACTTCACGTTCATTAAAACTGCAGGCTTACTTACTTTACTTTGCCATCAGGGAAATAGACCTTGCATTTGGCAGGGCTCATGATGACCGTCCCGCCGGCCAATCCCACCGGGTTCCTGCTGGGACGCAGAGCATTGCGTCCCCCTAACCTCCTGAAGCAGACCCGGGGCCCGGGGCCCAGCGGGGCACCCAGGTCGCGACCAGAAGGCGGAGGAGCGGTCCTAGAGGGCCTCTCAGGCCGAGTTGTGCAGCAGCCTGCAAGCGCCCAACTTGGCGTTGCGCTTCCTCCATCCCGAAATGCCTCCTGCGCGCAAGAGTCAGGGGCGGACGCGCCAACCCAGGCCTCGCCCTCACCCCCGCCCCAATCAGACCCCGCCTTCCCAGGACGGTCCCGCCCACTTGACCCTCCAATGGCGGAGCCGCAGCTGACCTTGGGCGCCCCGCTACAGCTGCCGGTGAAAAAAGACGTCTTGGCTACTTGCCTCCAGATTGGCAGCTACAAAATACTCGCAAACATATGCGCTTGAATTCACATACAATAGGGAAGTGGTGGAAAATGTGGGTTATTTGAAATGTGAGTCAACTGTCAACACGGTGCCTGGTGAAAGCCCCAGAAGTCAACTTTTGGCTTCCAAGTTCCTGCTTTTGCTTATTCCTTCACCCCTACTTCCACGTACATGTTTGCTCCATGCCCCCGCCTCCCCTAGAGACCTCTTTTAGCACATTCTTTAAACCACCGGGGTCCCCTTCTAAAGTGAGGGCCTCCTAGACCGGGAAGACCCCAGACAACCTGTGGCCCTAAATAAGCTTCTTTGTGGTAATACGAACATTTACTGAGTGCTTTTTTGTGTGCTTTGTCTCATTTAACCCTAGCAGCAATCTTATTGTTTTCATTCTCATAATGCAGGGCTGTATGTTGCCCAAGGTGACACCTGGTGACTTGAACCCAGGCAGAATGAAGGAATGAATGCTTCTCCAAGTATTCGCAACAAATCAAAAAGATTCAAAACACTGCAATAATAATAAATGTAGTCTGCTCATAGCAAACAAAAAAATATATAATGTGTTTGTAAATGATTCCCTTCCAAGACATAGCCAGGGCCACACCTCCAGGGGGCGCCATCTACATGACCAGAAAAGGATCAGGGACCTCCCTTTGGAGTTGTATTAGCAGCCCTGCCTAAAGGCAATGGTTAGTAGTGCTTTAACCATATATTAAATAACATTTCAAGAATAGGTTAAAAAAAATAAAACAGGTGAACAAAATTCTCAGTTCTTCAGAGTATCTAGAATGTTCTTTGTGGCCTTGCCTCAGTCTCTCCAATAAAGAAACCCACCTGAGGCTGATATTTTTTTTTTATGTTTCCAACTAAAATCAAAAAGTATTTGTTCCTCGCCTGACCAGGCGGTGGCACAGTGGATAGACCGTTGGACTGGGATGCAGAGGACCCAGGTTCGAGACCCCAAGGTCGCCAGCTTGAGTGCAGGCTCATCTGGCTTGTGCAAAAAGCTCACCAGCTTGGACCCAAGGTCGCTGGCTTGAGCAAGGGGTTAGTTACTTGGTCTGCTGAAGACCCGCGGTCAAGGCACATATGAGAAAGCAATCAATGAACAACTAAGGTGTCGCAATGAAAAACTGATGATTGATGCTTCTCATCTCTTTCCGTTCCTGTCTGTCTGTCCTTATCTATCCCTCTCTCTGACTCTCTCTCTCTGTGTCCCTGTAAAAAAATAAAATAAAATAAAATAAATAAAAAAGTATTTGTTCCTCATTGACCCAAATTTAAATGTAACCACCTTAAAATAGGAAAAACAAAACCAGGAAATGACAGTATTTCAAAACACCCTACTCTACCCAAAGTCAGGATCACACAGGAGAGAACTCTCTCCAGTTTACATGCATTGCTGTAAACGTTTACTCTATATTGACAAAACCCCAACCATCGTTGAACACTGTGTGGCTATTTTAACTTCTCTGCTCATACACCCTAAAACACAGCTTTACTCAGGGCTCTCAAGAAAGGGACTTCAACCTGACCAGGCAGTGGCGCAGTGGATAGAGCGTCGGACTGGGATGCAGAGGACCCGGGTTCAGGACCCCGAGGTCGCCAGCTTGAGTGCAGGCTCATCTGGTTTGAGGAAAAGCCCACCAGCTTGAACCCAAGGTAGCTGGCTCCAGCAAGGGGTTACTCGGTCTGCTGAAGGCCCATGGTCAAGGCACATATGAGAAAGCAATCAATGAAAAACTAAGGTGCTGCAATGCGCAATGAAAAACTAATGATTGATGCTTCTCATCTCTCTTCGTTCCTGTCTGTCTGTCCCTGTCTATCCCCTCTCTCTGACTCTGTCTCTGTAATAAATAAATAAATAAATAAATGAATGAATGAATGAATGAAAGGGACTTCATGCCTGACCAGGCGGTGGTGCAGTGGATGGATAGAGCGTCATACTGGGATGCGGAAGGACCCAGGTTCGAGACTCTGAGGTTGCCAGCTTGAGCGCGGGCTCATCTAGCCTGAGCAAAAAGCTCACCAGCTTGGACCCAAGGTCTCTGGCTCGAGCAAGGGGTTACTCGGTCTGCTGAAGGCCCATGGTCAAGGCACATATGAGAAAGCAATCAATGAACAAAAAACTGATGATTGATGCTTCTCATCTCTCTCCATTCCTGTCTGTCTATCCCTCTCTCTGACTCTCTCGCTGTCCCTGTAAAAAAAGGAAAAGAAAAAGAAAGGGACTTCATGGCTGGGCTTTGCATGTCATTAGAGTGATAATGGCTTGGGTTCCTGCCTGCATTATTTTATTTTATTTTTTTAGATTTTATTTATTCATTTAAATTTTTTTATTTTATTTATTCATTTTTAAAGAGGAGAGAGAGACAGAGAGGGAGAGAGAGGAGAGAGAGACAGAGAGAGAGAAGGGGGGAGGAGCTGGAAGCATCAACTCCCATATGTGCCTTGACCAGGCAAGCCCAGGGTTTCGAACCGGCGACCTCAGCATTTCCAGGTCGACGCATTATCCACTGCGCCACCACAGGTCAGGCCTATTTATTCATTTTAGAGAGAGGAGAGAGAGAGAGAAGGGGGAAGGTGCAGGAAGCATCAACACCCATAGGTGCCTTGACCAGGGAAGCCCAGGGTTTCCAACTGGCAACCTCAGTGATCGACGCTTTATTCACTATGCCACCACAGGTCAGGCTCTGCCTGAATAATTAGGGAATAGATGATAGGAAGGAAAAGACTAATACACACTCCTATGCCAACACCACCATTAATACAAACATCAGTACTTGTGATTTGCAATGAAATAGTTCAAACTTGGCTGTACTTGCAAATTCGTGCTGTACGCCCATCTCCTCAGGTTTGTCAGAGGCTATATTTAACTTGTTGGTATTGCAGAGGAAAAACTCAGGTCAGAGATAGCACACCCAAACAATCAACAAGAAAATGAACATGCAAGTGGCCAGTGGCATGGCGGAAAGACATGAGCAATGATTGACCCCAGGCCTGTTCCTACTCACTGTGTGACCCTGAGCAAAGCCCTTCTCTCTACCTCCTCTTCTGTAAAACCATTGACATGTAATATGATTTTGTTAAAAGATAAAATAAGATTGGCTCTGGATGGTTGGCTCAGTGGTAGAGTGTGGGTCCGGCATAGGGAAGTTCCGGGTTCGATTCCCAGCCAGGGCACACAGGAGAAGCACCCATCTGCTTCTCCACTCTTCCTCTCCTTCCTCTCTGTCTCTCTCTTCCCTTCCCACAGCCAAGGCTCCATTGGAGCAAAGTTGGCCCAGGCACTGAGAATGGGTCCATGGCCTCCGCCTCAGGAGCTAGAATGGCTAGGGTTGCAACAGCCCAGAAGGGCAGAGCATCACCCCTGGTGGGCACGCCAGGTGGATCCCGGTCGGGCTTATGTAGGGGAGTCTGTCTCTCTGCCTCCCTGCTTCTCACTTCAGAAAAATACAAAAATAAAATAAAATAAGAAAATAAATAAGAAAATTCACTTCAGCCTGGCAGATTAGGCTAGTTAGCTAGAGCTATGTACTGATACACCAGGTTTGCAGGTTCTATCCCTGATCAGAAACAACCAATGAATGCATAACTAAGTGGAACAACAATTGATGTTTCTCTCTCTCTCTCTCTCTCTCCATCCCCCCTTCCTCTCTCTAAAATCAATCCATAAAAAGTAATTAATTAAAAAATAACCCCTTTCAATATATGGCGAGAGAAATATTCAATAAGTATAGAGCAGAAGTAAAAATTTTTTCTAAAACATGTTGCTGATGCTTAAGGGGAAGGGAAAATGAGATGGTTAGTCACTCCGTACCCTGTATTAATAGCCAAGCTCCAATGGGCCTCAATATTCATCTCACAAATAAAACCACCAAAAGACAGGGATCCCCTTTATCCCTGGCTCCCAGAAAACATCTTAGGAGCTAAAGAGATTTAAAAATGGGAATCCTATCCAGGTAGCTCAGTGGGTTAGAGTGTTGTCCCAATATGCCAAGGTTGCAGGTTCAACCCCTGGTCAAGGCACATATAAGACTCAAGCAATGAATGCATAAATAAGTAAAACAAATTGATGTTTCTCTCTGTCTCCCTCTCTCTCTCTAAAAATAAAATAATAATAATAATAATAAGCCCTGGCCAGATAGCTCTGTTGATTAGAGCATCGTCCCAATATGTAGAGGTTGCTGGGTTTGATCCCCGGTCAGGGCACACAAAGAAACAGACAGGTGTTTCTTTCTCTCTCTATCTCTCTCTCTCTTAAATCAATCATTAAATTTTTTAAAAAAGGTTTTATTTACTGATTTGAGAGAGAGAAAGGTGTGGGGAAGGAGCAAGAAGCATCAACTTGCAGTTGCTTCTCATATGTGCCTTGACCAGACAAACCCAGGGTTTCAAACTGGCAACCTCAGCATTCCAGATCAACACTTTATCCACTGTGCCAACACAGGTCAGGCATCAATAAATAAAATTTTTAAAAAAAGAAAATGGGGATCTGTGGGCCCCTTCCTAAATCAATAAATGAATAAAGACATTATAGAAAGATTTGTTGCATTTCATTTAGAGACAAATAAAAATATTTACAGAGAGTATAAAGTTTTATGAGCTGCCCCCTACTCAGAACTGATGAGAATAGGTGTGGATGGCGACCATGAACAGGACAGGGCTGGGGAGGTATCGACTGCAAGCCCATGCAAGATGCTATCCGGGACAGGGAGGGTGATGCAAGGCCCCAGGTGACAGTTTGCTTTCCAGTGTGCCTTCATTCCCTGGCAGGGGTGCCTCCTTCACACCAGACCCTACAGACCCTCACTCACCTTCCTAGGATCTGAGGTGTGTGTTGCTAAACCTCTCAAACTCACCCCTCCCAGAGTGGAAATGAGCATTTTGGGAAATGGCAGAGAAAAGACCCAGTGCCTGTGTGCTGGTTTGTATTTTATTCTGTATCAGAGACACTTCACCTGCTTTTTCAAACCCTCTTCCTCCTCCATGAACACAAATTGCCATACCTTACAAGTATAGGCCTGGCAGGGCTTGGGAACAGACATGATCACAGGCAAGAATTAGGGAGATGCCATTGAGCAGATGGCAACCGAGGCAGCCCGGGGCCATCCACTCCCAGCGCTTCTTCCTGTGTGATCGCAACACACTTCCAAGGTCGACCTAGTACTATCCTGCTTCAACAGAGAAGGAAGCTGCAGCTCAGAGAAGTCATGAAACTGCTCTGAGATTTGAATCCAGACGTGTGTAACTGCAGGTCCTGGGCCCTTACTATGACATTGGGCTTTGCACTTAATGGCAATGACTGCACGGTGGGTGCTGCTTTTAAGTGCTGTGCTCAGAGCAACTCAACTGAGCCTGACACTGGCCTTGTGAGGCAGGTGCCACTGTGGCCTCGTTTCAGAAGATGCTAAGGCACCGAAAGGTGACAGCTTAGCCCCAGGTCCCACGATGGCTGAGTGGAGGAGTCAGCAGGCCAGTCCTCAGTCAGCTGGCCTCCAGCGTGAGTAGTCCTAACCACTCCACTCTCCCTCTACGAAGGGAGATGCTCTGGGCTCGTCACCTCTCAGCCCTATCCTGTCCTCCCCTAAGGGCAGAGGCCAGGCCTCCCCATCTCTGTGACCATAACGCCATCTGCAGTGCCTGGCACCCACCCAGCAGGGCTGCAATAAATGCCCCCAAGTCAATAAACAGAGGAGATAAACTTTAGTTTCTCTGCTTGACCATTTTATCTCTTAGCTTGAACTGGCCTGGAACCCAGGCTCTCTATAGTAATTGGCAAAGGAGAAAATGATTATAAATTAACAAGCTTTTTTGCCCTGGCTGGACAGCTCAGTTGGTTCAAGCATCATCCCGAAGTGCAGAGTTTGCCAGTTAGATCCCCGGTCAGGGCACATATAGGAACAGTTCAATGTTCCTGTCGCTCTTTCTCTCCCTTCCTCTCTCGCTAAAATCAATAAATAATTTTTTTTTAATTAACAAGCTTTTTCCAATTTCCAGCTGCTCCCTTTCCCCCATGTCTCAGCCCCCACCTCTCCCTCCACACACAAAGAAGCATAAACAAAGAGTTTCAGAGCCACAAAGGACCTCAGAGCATCCAGTCTGGCCCAGAGAGGGTAGGTAATGGCCCCAAGATCACACAGCTGAGTGGTCCCTTGATAAATTGTCCTGGCACCTGACTCTTCTACTAATGGAAAGAATACATCAGAAGGAGGATGGAGGTGCCTTCGCTGGAGTCCAGATTAGGCGGTAATATCAATATTGGGAGTTTTCAGACCCCCATCTGCTGAGGGTCTGGGTTCAAATGGCGCTCTGGGCCTATGGCAATCTTGCTGGGAAACCTTGGACAGACCCCTGAACCTCTCCAAGCCTCAGCTTCTTATCTAGAAAGTGAGAGAACTGGTTCACTTCCCTCCCCAATATCTTTTATGTTTTATAATTAAACATTGTTAAAACATGTTATAACCATATTTACAGCAGAAAGTTAAAAAACAGAAGAAAATTTAAATTACTAATAATCGTACCACATAAAGACAATGATTATTAACAATTTGAAGACAATCCTTCCCTTCTTTCCCGCCACACACATTTATTAAGCACAAGCATTTTGTGTGTGCTTAACATGTGTCAAGACTGTTCTAAGCACACTACATACACACGTCCACAGTCCTTTTTCTGGAACTCCCAGGGCCTCTATGGACTTCGGAATTGGGAAATTATATTAGGAAGGTAAAACTGTAGTTACACATTTTCATGTTAACATTTCAGCAGCAGAAGACACAAACATTCACATAAAATGGGCTGAACACTATAAATAACTCCACAACTATTTCAGTCCAGTTTGCTGTTAAATGTGTTCACTGCCAACTCATGAACTTGAGTTTCGTAACTTTTAAGTTTCAGGACTGAGTTGCGCAATCCTGAACCCATCCCATCCCACTCGGTCCGCACATGCATCCCACAGGGCAGCATTATTAGGGTAACAAGCTGGTAAGAGGCAGCTTTGGACATGGTATCTCATCCCAGGTACATGGTGCACTAGCCACACTGCTGCTTGTTAAAGAAATGGGACAACCCTGTAACCTTCACTTCACAGTACGTAAGCATCTATTTTGCCACGTCATGTTATGTTTTCATCACCTCTATTTCTGAGGGTTGCATGGGAATTCCAACCCTCAGGGACTGTTTCCAAGTACAAGGAAAGGCCAAGTCCCAACCTCTGGCCTGAGATGAACCAAAAAAAAAGGGGAGAGACCAGGGAGGTGGCAGGCAGGGGAGACCTGGACAGCACAAAGTCACTGGATCTACAATTTTAGCCAGCTCTTGTCAGCTGGGAAAATAGAAGGAGGTGGCGGAGGGATTACATACCTATATTAAAAGCAGAAGAAAAATTCAAAATTGGAGTTTAACCCCAGAACTAGTTCTCAAAATTATAAGATTTAGGCAAAAAAAAAAAAAAAAAAATTAAGAAAACAAATATTCTACTTCTGTTAAAGAGCAACAACAAAATGTCTATTCATTGTTCCTTCAAGCATCCATCCACTCACTGGTCCATTCCCAGACTCATTCGTGCACCATGTGCTCTGCATGTCCCAGAAATACAGAATCCTGTCTTTTACAGGTTTGAGTTGCTCGTTTCATTCCTGCGTTTGTCAAGTATTTATCCAAAGGCAGCCGTGAGTCCACACGAGGCTAGGTAGTGGGGAAAGCGGAGACCCCTGTGTTCATGGAGCGTGCAGGAGACAGTAACATCTAAACAAGTAAGGAAACCGATGACATAATCTCAAGGAGTGTTGTGAAAACAACACATCAGAGTGACGGATGTAGAAACTAGGGGCGCAACAGGAATACTTTACAGGTGGGTGAGGGAGATGGGGAAGACCCTCGGAGGTGGGGACTTTGATAAGCAAAAGCTGGGGGATTGGACAGGACTGGAATTTACAGGGCCCAGGGCCAAACGTAGAGCTCCTTGCTCAAAACTTATTAAGACTCTCAGGATGGTGACAACAGAGCACTCAACCGAGTGCGCACACTGCCGAGTGCGCACACTGTGTGCCCACACAGGTCAAGGCCACGGAGCAGGCCCTGGTGGAAGGTCTAGGACGCAAAGAAGAAAAGGGAGCGTCTCAGCTCACAGGGCTGAGATGGGGAGGGCACAGCAGGAAGAACAAGGGCCCTCCCTTTGCAGACTGCTTCAAAAAGAGCTCCCCGACAGCCACCCCAGCCCTGGCCAGGTTGCACAGTGGATAGCGGCAACCCAGCGCCCCAGAGGTCGTAGGTTTGACTCCCAGTCAGGGCACTTGCAAGAAGCAATCAATGAGTGCACAACTAAATGGAGCAACTAAGTGAAACGAGTTGGTGCTTCTTTCTCTCAAATCAATGAAAAAAAAAAAGAGCTTTCCCCCAGACATTACACATGTGCATTTTCTATCCATGGCCTTGCTAGTCTCCCAGTTGGTGGCCTGGCGGGAAAAGACCCAGGTGGACCACAAGGTGACCTTCAAGTGGCACAGAGACCAAGTGGCTCTGGAGGAAATTGTGTGTGTATGTGGCAGGGGGTAGGGAAGATCCACAGATCCTTCTTTGCTGTGGTTTCCATGTGAGCACAGAGCCCTAGAATAAACTCTCCAGGCCTTTGCTTTCTGTCTGAGAAACAGGGAAGGAGTTGGAGCCAGGCTAGAAGGACTGGTCCAAGCCCCTACTTTCTGTTTCCATTTTGCAGAAACTGAGTCCAAATGGTCAGGAGGTTTGCCTGAGTGTGCAGACCAGTGAGCAGCTTACCAGGAAAAAACATAATAAAGGGAACTTCCTGGAACTAACAGGGACTCTGTCACCCTGTTGGCCTTCCATGACAGGCTTCATTTCCTCGATGCTCCAGCTGGTGGCAGGCAAGCAGCATGCCAGCCTGCCCACCCCCAAACTCGATGAGCCACATATGAAACCGGCTGGAGCATCTGACCTGGGGGGCACCCAGGAAAACGCATCACTACTCTCTATAAGAGAATAGTCCAGCTGTGGCCCTCCACAAAGCAACACTCCTTTGGGGGGAAGTGTTGGGAGTCCCCCTGAATACCACTTCAGAGAGATAGCCCAAGGCCCTACCAGTGGTATGAGCAGAAGGGTCAACAGAGGACCGCCAAAGACCAGACTACTGGGGTCCGCAAAGATGCCAGAATACCAAGGAGAAAACTCTGCAACCAGGTAACAGTACGCAGCCTCATTTTGAGGCATTGTTTCCAACCGGCTGGAACATGGGTTTTGACATCTTTTTTTTCATGCCGCCAACCCCTGGAGTCACCAGCACTAGAACGAGTGTCTAAACCTTGACTCCCCAAAGATACCTCCACATGGGATGATCACTAGTCAGAAACAAGGAACACATGTGGTTCCCCTCCAGTGGGGACTGGAAACGTTCCTCACGGAAATACCAGAACCTGGGCAGCACCAGCAGAACTAGCCTAGTTGCCCCCAGGGGCTAAGATTCTAAATTTCCCAACTTTGAAAAGCACATGGACTGGAGACAAAAGAACTGTGTATTCAGTAAGCTTTGTGACCAGGGCTCATACCTCAGGGGGCTGGTCCAGCCTCCTCACACTACAGATGAGGAATTGGAGGCACAGAGAAGGTAAGAGATCTACACAAGGTCACACAGCACATCAGTCCTCCCTGCGCCCAACACTACCCTATATGTACATTCATCTCAACGTTTGGTGCCTCCAATTTATTAAAAAAAACAAGATTCCTCTGCTCCTTGCCTCCATGCTTTGCTAGGAACAAGGCACAATAAATGATTTACTTACAATGCTAAATTTCTATGCAACGAAAATATCAGGGCTGGCAGAGCCAGGGTTGAACCAGGTGCTCTTTGTACCATATGCTGAAGCCTTTTCTTCCTGTAACCCTTCCAGAAGCTCAAAATAGTCTTCCCTTGGAGATCATCAGCATAGGAAACATGCACATTTTCTTTTTAATTTCTCTTTCTTTCTTCCAGTAACCAGGCTTAAAATTAAGCTCACTGGGAACTTGGGAAGAGCCCATCTCCTTACCCAGGTTTTTCTCATTTTGGTAGAGCATCTACAAGGACTGCCTGAAAGCACAGCCAGTGAGATCCCACCCCCACCCCAGGGAAGGCAAACCGGAAGGAGAAAGGGACCCTGGAAGGGGGCAGAGTCCTTCCTGGTGCCTCTTGTCTCTGCTCTCCTATAGTTCCTGAGTTATCTACCTGGGTCTACTGTATCCCATTTGGAATTTGGGAATGGAGGTGGCAAGTTGATAACAAAACAACACCCCTCCCCCAATAAAGCTACCACCTGCACCCCTGGGACAGTTCCACCTGTGATAGACCTATAGCTACTTGTTTTTAACAATCAGATGGACAATATATGGTTACAGTAATTGATTTTCTCCTTTTGAGGCCCTAGGAGAAGGCCTACTTTTCTGTTGTTAGCTACCTGTTGAATAAATGAATGGAGAAATGAACAAATAAATGAATGTCGATATAGGAGGCAGGGACACTTTCCTGTCCTCCAGGCTCCCATCATCCCTTGTGGCACTCACCAGACTTAGCTCATTGGCTTAAATTATAACTAGTTACATGTAAGGTCATCTTCCCTAACTAGGTTGAGATGGGCTAGAAAGTGTTTCCTGGACATGTGGCAGTTTAAGAAATGATTCTAAAAGGAAGAAAGGAAGGAAGGATAAGGTCTCCTGCTTTTCACACAGCTCCCCTGGAAATGTTGGCATCAGTGTGGATGGCTTGACGAAGCAGGCAAGGGTGCAGACCCCTCCCTAACTCTGCACCTCCTTCCCAGTTATGAGGACAAAGGGCACATTACCTTATAGTGGGGATGGGGGACTCGGAGCCACCTGCAATCCGAGCAGCCTCCAGGGACAGGGTGCCCAGGCTGGCCCGGCTGCCCTTGCGGGAAGAGTCCCGGAACGAGGCAGTGCCAGGGTCCTCATCAGAGGAGTTGTCGTCAAAGGAGCCCAGGATGAAGTTAGTCATCAGCTGCCTCTTAATGTGCTCCTGCTTCTCATCTTCTTTGGAGAGGGGTCTGGCCCGGGCCTGGGATCTGCCTGGCAAGGACAGGCCATTGGTATCTGGGACCTCCAAGCCTTGGGTTCTTGTCCCGCTGGCTGGGGAGGCATCGCGGGAGGGAAGGGGACTTCTGGGGGGATTCCGATGTGGGGGTGGCCGGGAGGCTCTTCGCTGACAGGCATCTTTGGGACCTTTGTGGGAGGCTGGCTCAGCCTGGTTAGAACTCTTCGGCAGAGAGCTGCTGTCCCCATTACTCTGCAGTGGCTCCTCTGAGCTGTCGGACGCCGGAAGGGGCTCCTGGCTCGGGATGAAGCTTGCCTCCGGTTTAGTCTTGGTGATTGGCTGGGAGTCCGTCATTTTCCCCCAGATTTTTAACCAGGAAAAGAATATCAGACAAGATAGAAAAAGAAGCAAGACCATTCAGAAAACCTGTAAGGAGAAAAGAAGAGATAATTTAGGGTCTGTGTTATCAAGTTCTTTCTCTCTTAAAGGAGCCAGTGGGGTGAGAGACAAATGAGGTCTGTATATTCAGCCAAGAGAGCCGGAGGGGAGACGTGCTGGGCAGAGTGGAAAAGGGTCCTCCTCCCGGCTCCTGGCCACCACCAGCTGGGTTCCTGGCTACATTCCTTAACCCCTCTGAATCTGTGCATCTCACCTCTAATTTAGGTACATTAACACATGCTCACCATAAATCATAAACATGCATGCGAGAGAAAACTCCATGAGATCATGTAGGCTAAAGGGCTCTGTTACGGTATCATAATATCCAAAAAGCAGAAACAATTCAAATGTCCATGAACTGATGAATGGATAAACAAAATGTGGTCCATCCATACAATGGGATATTATTAGTCATAAAAAAATAAAAGAATTAAATGCTGATACATACTATGATCCATACCCAGAATAGGCAAATTCATAAAGACAGAAGTGTGGTTGCCTAGGGTTAGTGGGATTGGGGTGATAGCTAGAGGACACAAGGTGTCTGAAGCAATGAAAATGTCCTGAAATTGAGGGCAGTGATGGTTGCACAATTCTGTGGATATACTAAATACCACTGGCTTGTACACTTCATATGAGTGAGTCATAGGGTGCGTGAATGATATCTCAATAAAGCTGTTACCTAAAAAGAGACTCTTCACTGTATTCTAACTTGCAGATATAAAGGGACTGTCACCTTAGTCGTCATCATCTTCATCACTATCATCACCATCATCATTATTATTATCATAATCATCACCGTGGAAAGAAGAAAGGTACCACCTTGCCTTATTTTCTTCATAGCGCTAGTGCACCTGACGTGGGGTGTGCTCACAAACAGAAGGAAAGGTCAACAAGACCATGGTGAGCCTGTCTGTTCTGTTCCAGCATCTAGAACAGTGCCCAGTATAGCGAGAGAGCTGAATGATGGACAAGCGTTCATTGTGTTGAATGCATTAATTCAGATATTCTGATTTCTAACCCATGCTTCTTCCCTCCACACTAACTTTGCCCTACTAATGGGTAGATAATTATTATTTGAAGGAAATATTGTTTAAAAAGCTAACAAAAGCCCTGGCCAGATAGCTCAGTTGATTAGAGAGCATAGTTCTGATATGCAGAGGTTGCCAGTTCAGTCCCTGGTCAGGGTACATACAAGAACAGATTGATGTATCTGTCTCTCACTCTCTCTCTCCCTTCCTCACTCTAAAATCAATAAATAAATTTTAAAAAATTAAAAATAAAAAAGCTCACAAAAACACAACCTGAACATGTTGAAATTTCAGAACCACCATTTTGCTACAATTCTATGACTAAAGCATTTGAAAATAGATTATAAAGCTTACACATATCAATTTAGTATCTAAAAGTTTTTTTTTTCCTCTTTCAGTGTCAACACAACATTCCTATGGGAAGCAGAAAAGTTCTCAAGATTTCCCAGAACTACATGGCCTGCATATTTCTTGCACACTTTGGGCAGCAGAATTTGCCAAAATGTTGTTGTCAAGGGTAACTTCCAGGTAATACACAGGGTTAGAAGGGATTTTGTTTTAAGGTTATCAAGTTTTTCTTTAAAAGAAAGGGTCAGGCCCTGGCTGGTTGGCTCAGTGGTAGAGCGGCGGCCTGGCGTGCAGGAGTCCCAGGTTCGATTCCCGGCCAGGGCACACAGGAGAAGTGCCCATCTGCTTCTCCACGCCCCCTCCTTCCTCTCTGTCTCTCTCTTCCCCTCCCGCAGCCAAGGCTCCATTGGAGCAAAGTTGGCCCGGGCGCTGAGGATGGCTCTATGGCCTCTGCCTCAGGCGCTAGAATGGCTCTGGTCGCAACAGAGCAACGCCCCCTGGTGGGCATGCCGGGCGGATCCTGGTTGGGTGCATGCGGGCGTCTGTCTGACTGCCTCCCGGTTCCCAACTTCAGAAAAATACCAAAAAAAAAAAAAAAAGAAAGGGTCAGTCCAGGATGGTTCAACATCAATCAATGTAACAAACCATATTAATAGAGCAAAGGACTCAACTGACACAGAAAAGCATTTGACAAAATCCAGCACCTTTTCATGATTAAAACTCAGAAAACTAGGAATAGAAAGGAACGTCAATGTAATAATGCACATTTACGAAAACCTAATATATACTCAATAGTGAGAGACTGGATGATTTCCCCCTAAGATCAGGAATAAGACAAGAGTGCCCACTTTCCCCACTGCCATTCAACATTGTACTGGAAGTACTAGCCAGAGAAATTAGACAAGAAAAAAATAAAAGGCATCCAAACTGGCAAAGAAGATGTAAAACCATCTTTATTCTCAGATGACATGATCTTATATGTAGGAAATTCTAAAGAAACAATAACAACAGAAAACAAAAATAAACAAATTCAGTGAAGTTGTAGGATACAAGATCAACACACACAAATCGGTTGTGTTTCTATACACCAAAAATGAACAATCAAAAAAGGACATTTAAAAAATGGAAATTTGCGCCTGACCAGGTGGTGGCGCAGTGGATAGAGCATAGACTGGGATATAGAGGACCCAGGTTCGAGACCCCAAGGTTACCAACTTGAGCGCAGGCTCATCTGGTTTGAGCAAGGCTCACCAGCTTGAGCCCAAGGTCGCTGGCTTGAGCAAGGGGTCACTTACTCTGCTGTAGCCCCGTGGTCAAAGCACATATGAGAAAGCAATCAATGAACAACTAAGCTGCCACAACAAAGAATTGATGCTTCTCATTTCTCTCCCTTCCTGTTTGTCTGTCCCTATCTGTCCCTCTCTCTGTCTCTCTCTTTCTCTGTCACAAAAAAAAACAAAAACAAAAGGAAATTTGCGATTCTATTTACAAGAACATCCAAAAGAGTAAAATACTTAGTAATAAGTTTAACCAAGGAGGTGGAAGACCTGCACAGTGAAAATTAGGTAACATTGCTGAAAATACTTAAAGACCTAACTAAAGGAAAGGCATCCTGTGATTTACTGTTGTTAAGATGGGCACTACTAAAAGCGATGTACAGATTCATATGGAAATACAAGAAGCCCCAAATAGCCAAAACAATATTTAAAAAAAGCACAGAGTTGGAGGACTCACACTTCACACTTTTAAAACTTACTACAGTATCAAAGCAGTGATACCAGCATACAGACAGACATACAGACTAATGAAATAGAACTGAGAGTTCAAAAACAAACACCTTTTTCGACAAAGGCATCAAAATCATTCAATGGGAAAGAACAGTATCTTTAACATATAGTTCTGAGACAAATGATTTCCACATGCAAAAGAATGAGCTGGACTCCTCACTTATACCATATACAAAGATCAACTCAAAATGGATCAGCAACCTGCCTGACCAGGCGGTGGCACAGTGGATAGAGCGTTGGACTGGGATGCAGAGGACCCAGGTTCAAGACCCTGAGGTCGCCAGCTTGAGCAAGGGGTCACTCAGTCTGCTGTAGCCCCCGGTCAAGGCACTCATGAGAAATCATCAGCAAACAACTAAGGTGCCGCAACAAAGAATTGATGCTTCTCATCTCACTCCCTTCCTGTTTGTCACTCTCTCTGTCTGACTCTGTCACAAAATAAATTAATAAATAAAATTAAAATGCTTAAAAAAAATTTTTTTTAAATGGATCAGCAACCTAAATATAAGAGCTAAAACCATAGACCTCTTAGAAGAAAACAGAGATAAATCTTCATGACCTTAGATCTGGCAATGTATTCTTAGATATGACACCAAAAAAAACCATGAGCAACAGAGGAACAAATAGAGAAAATGAACTCACCAAAATTAAGAAGTTTTGGGCCCTTGCCAGGTACTCAGTGGATAGAGCATCATCTGGCATGCCAAGGTCACAGGTTTGATCTCTGGTCAGGACACAAACAGGAAGCAACCAGTGAGTGCATAACAAAATGGAAAGAACTAAGGTAAGTGGAATAAGGAATCAATGCTTTTCTCTCTCTCTTTCTCTCTCCCTTCCCCTTCCTCTCTCTCTCAAATCAATGGAAACAAATTTTTTTTAAAGCAATCTTTTTTTTTTTAATTTTTTTTTCTTTATTCATTTTTAGAGAGGAGAGAGAGAGACAGAGAGAGAGAAGGGGGGAGGAGCTGGAAGCATCAACTCCCATATGTGCCTCGACCAGGCAAGCCCAGGGTTTCGAACCGGCGACCTCAGCATTTCCAGGTCGACGCATTATCCACTGCGCCACCACAGGTCAGGTGGAAACAATTTTTTAAAAATTAAAAAGTTTTGTACATCAAAAAGGTACCAAGAAAGTAAAAAGCCAATGTACAGAACGGGAGAAAAATTTTGTAAACCATATATCTGGTAAGGGCTTGGTATCTAAAATATACCTGTATATAAAGAACTCCTACAACAACAACAACAACAATGTTGGTCAAATAAGTTTGTAAATATGATATATATGTTTGCTCGCTTATGGTTTGTATTGGGAGTGGGGGACAGGCTGTAAACAGGCTGGGTCGTTATAGCCTAAGGCTTAGTTTTAAGACTAAGCTTTTCCCCACACCCTTGACTGATTGCATGATGTAGGGTGGTGCACTCTCATGAGGAATCCCATTATGCCTCAGATAAGTGACTTTGTATCAGAGACTTCCTTGTTTATATATTGGATTAAAGGTTTTGAATCTACACTATAAAGTGGGGCAGACTGGGAGCTTGCTCTCTCGGTTCCTGAGATTAGCATTAGAGGAGAGTGCAGAGAAAGGCCACATGGAGGAGACCAGGAGAAGCAGCCAAGATGGTGGAGTGCTGAGTGAGAAGCCAGTTTGTGCAGAGTTTGTGCAGGGAGAAGGAAGGAGATGGGGAACAGAGGTGAATAAGTTTGGTGAGCTAGAAACCTTTGATTCTAGGAAACTCGCATAAGTCAGTGGCTTTGGGAGCCCTGAATGGAAAGGGAAGTGTTTTCCCACTGTATGTTTTTACTTGCCCGCAGGGTGCAAGCTAGGATTAAAAATGATGGCCCACTGCCCTGGCCGGTTGGCTCAGCGGTAGAGCGTCGGCCTAGCGTGCGGAGGACCCGGGTTCGATTCCGGCCAGGGCACACAGGAGAAGCGCCCATTTGCTTCTCCACCCCTCCGCCGCGCTTTCCTCTCTGTCTCTCTCTTCCCCTCCCGCAGCCAAGGCTCCATTGGAGCAAAGATGGCCCGGGCGCTGGGGATGGCTCTGTGGCCTCTGCCCCAGGCGCTAGAGTGGCTCTGGTCGCAACATGGCGACGCCCAGGATGGGCAGAGCATCGCCCCCTGGTGGGCAGAGCCTCGCCCCATGGTGGGCGTGCCGGGTGGATCCCGGTCGGGCGCATGCGGGAGTCTGTCTGACTGTCTCTCCCTGTTTCCAGCTTCAGAAAAAATGAAAAAAAAAAAAAAAAAAAAAAAAAATGATGGCCCACTAGTTCTTGGCTCCATTGTTTCATTACCAACTGTTTGAATCTAATGCGAACCTGCCTGGGCCAGTGATGGTGGCTGTGATGGTGGCCGTGGCAACTGGCCATACAAACAAAAAGACAAACGACCTGATTTACAAATGAACAAAGAACTTGATTATTTTATCAAGGAAGATATACAAAGGGCCAATAGCTGGTGAAAACATACCCAACCACCTTAGTCATAGGGAAAAGCAAATCAAAATGACAATGTACCACTTCACACCCACTAGGATGGCTATAATCAGAAAGGTAAGGAGGGAGGAGGCTGGAGGGGGGGGGGGAGAGGGACAGAGAGACAGAAAGAAAACAGAAAGTGTTAGGTAAGAATGTAGAAAAATTGGACCCCTTGTACAATACTGGTGGCAATGTAAAATGGTGCTGCTGCCATAGGAAACAGTCTGGTGCAGGGGTCGGGAATCTTTTTGGCTGAGAGAGCCATGAACGCCACATATTTTAAAATGTAATTCCGTGAGAGCCATACAACGACCCGTGTATGTTACGCATTATCCAGTAAAAATTTGGTGTTGTCCCGGAGGACAGCTGTGATTGGCTCCAGCCACCTGCAACTGTGAACATGAGCAGTAGAAAATGAATGGATTGTAATACATGAGAATGTTTTATATTTTTAACATTTTTTTTTTATTAAAGAATTTGTCTGTGAGCCAGATGCAGACATCAAAAGAGCCACATCTGGCTTGCGAGCCATAGGTTCCTGATCCCTGGTCTGGTGGCTCCTCAAAAAATTAAACATGGAATTACTATGTGACCCAGTAATTTCAGTCCTAGGTAGATTCCCAAAGAAATGAAAACAGGACATGTGTTCACAGCACAACTCCAACTCTCTGGTTCCCAAGCCCCTGCCCTTACCCAGGCACTACTGACATTTGGGACTGGAGAATTCTTTGTGGTGGGGGACTGTCCCATGCATTGTAGGATGTTGGACAGCATCCCTAGCCAATGCCCACTAGAAGCCAGCAGCACCTTCCCTCAGTTGTGACAACCAAAAATGTCTCTGGACATTGCAAAATGTCCCTGGGGGACAAAATTGCCCTCAGGTGAGAACCACTGACCTTAACTCCTATACCTTCACCTCAACTCCCTCCTGCTTCTAGCTGGGGAGGTGGGAGCTTCGGGGACAGGGTCTATTTCTTACTCATTTCTTACATATAGTAAGTCCTCAGGAAAACCTTTAAAAGCATAGTCAAGAAAGGTCAGAGTCCTGAAATTGCTAGGCTTACACAGCCCTCAGGATAAATTTTGAAATCTGGCAGAGGACATCACTAACAATGTAGCAAAGGTGATCCTGGCTTCTCCAGGTGCTCCTACAGGTTCAAGTTCTGCATCCACCCCAGAACCACTCTCCGCTCATGCCCTCTGCTGATCACTCGGCCGAGCACTTGCACAACTCTGCAGCCAGCTCGCCCCAGGCTCTTTGCTTAGCCCAGGGGTCCCCAAACTTTTTACACAGGGGGCCAGTTTACTGTCCCTCAGACCATTGGAGGGCTGGACTATAAAAAAAAAACTATGAACAAATCCCTATGCACACTGCACATATCTTATTTTAAAGTAAAAAAAAACCACGGGAACAAATACAATATTTAAAATAAAGCACAAGTAAATTTAAAACAAACTGACCAGTATTTCAATGGGAACTATGCTCCTCTCACTGACCACCAATGAAAGAGATGCCCCTTCCGGAAGTGCGGCAGGGGCCGGATAAATGGCCTCGGGGGGCCACATGCGGCCCACGGGGCCATAGTTTGGGGACCCCTGGCTTAGCCCCGGGACTGCCAAGTTGACCTGTAAGTACAGACCTCTATTGTGGGAACATTGACACACAGCGTGGAAACAGCCTGTTCACTGGTCTCCCCGGCCCATTTGGAAGACCCTTGGGGATATGAACCAATCATCATTTATTTTGGATTCATTGTGCCCAGCTAGGTGCTTGGGACCTAGTAGGTGCTCAAAAAGTGTAAGCAAATGAATGATAAATCCATGCACATGCCCTTAGCACCAACTGATGGCTTGAAGTGAGCTGGAACTTTGATTTTAGGATCTCATTTCCAAAACTGTATCAATGAATGCCAGGGGAACAAGCTGGATGTCTCCACGGCAGTTCTGAAGTTCAGTGGCGAGCAGGACACATTATACCAATGTGGCCAATTTTAGGCACATTTAAAAATTTTTTTTATTTTTAAAAAAATTTTTTTACAGAGACAGGGAGAGAGTCAGAGAGAGGGATAGACAGGGACAGACAGACAGGAACGGGGAGATGAGAAGCATCAATCAATAGTTTTTCGTTGCGCATTGCAACACCTTAGTTGTTCATTGATTGCTTTCTCATATGTGCCTTGACCATGGGCCTTCAGCAGACCGAGTAACCCCTTGCTCGAGCCAGCGACCTTGGGTCTGAGCTGGTGAGCTTTTTTGCTCAAACCAGATGAGCCCGCACTCAAGCTGGCGACCTTGGGGTCTTGAACCTGGGTCTTCCTCATCCCAGTCTGACACTCTATCCACTGCGCCACCGCCTGATCAGGCTAGGCACATTTTAAATGTACACATCTGCCCTGGCCAAGTAGCTCAGTTAGTTAGAACATCTTCCCGATATGCCAAGGTTGTGGGTTCAATCCCTGGTCAGGACACATATAAGAGGCCACCAATGCATGCATAAATCAATGGAACAATGAATCAATGTTCTCTCTCTCTCTCTTCTTCCTCTCTCTAAAATCAATCAACAAATAAATATGCACATCTAAAATAGTAAAACACTTGAGCTATTGCTGAGAAAACAAAAGAACAGCATCAAGCCTGACCTGTGGTGGTGCAGTGGATAAAGTGTCGACCTGGAAGGCTGAAGTGGCTGGTTTGAAACCCTGGGCTTGCCAGGTCAAGGCACATACAAGGAGTAACTACTATGGGTTGATGCTTCCCACTCCCTCCTTCCCCACTTTCTCTCTCTCTCTCTCTCTCTCTCTCTCTCTCTATACTCTCCTCTCTCTAAAAAAAGAACAGCATCAAGGCAAAAGCATGTTCCAAGGGTTTGGGGCTTAGGATACCTGAGAATACATTCGTTATTTTGGCTCAAACTGGAAAACCAAACTATGCAAGCTCTTCATTATGCAAGCTCTTTGGGAACTTGCTTGGGAAGTCCTGGCTGGTTGGCTGGCAGAAAGGATGGCTGACTGGGGCTGTGGGTGGAAGGATGGAGGGGTGGTGGGTGCACAGAGAGTGGGGGGAGTGGATGGGCAGATGGGCAAGACGGAAAGACACATGCGCGGTAGGGATGGGCTGGTGGGGGTGAAGCTGCCAAGCTCTCCATTGGTCCCCTCTCTGTCTGCAGTCCTTGAAGATCTGCTGGCATTCTGATAGGGAACAGTGACACTAACACCCCAAAACTACCTTGCAAGAGTCACCTGCATGAAAACCTCAGGTTCTGTCCCTTTTCTTTGTCAAATAATGACACAGGACCCTAGGGCCACCCCATGTGTAAGTACATAGAGGCAGATGAGGGAACTGTGTGAGGAAGCTCCCAGAGAAACTCTCTGGGCCTCAGTTTCCTCATCTATAAAATGGGGATGCTAATTCTTGCCCCATTTTCCTGCCTCACAGTTGCCCTTCAAATAACATGTAAAACATATGTAGCATTTACACTCAACCGTCAAGAGCACAGAGCACCTTCAAGCTTCAATCCTCAGAACGTGATGGGCATTATTGCTGCTGTCATTACTTTAGTCCCATTTCGCAGTCGGTAGAGTATGGTGCAGGGAAGCTCAGAACCTTAAGTATGGTCAAATCAAGGCCCGGCACCCACACCTTTCCCCCTGCCCCACCCTGAAACTGGATGTAGATGAAGCCCATAAAATGGAGAGTGTCACTACAAGCAGAAGGATACGATCCTAAAACCAGAAACCTGTCTGTGCACCGGGAAGGAATGGCGTGGCAGCATGGAAATCAACAATGCCGACGTGCACAGTGGGCTAGGAGCACTATGTGGTCTGATCCCACGGGCAGGAAAGGCCAGAGGAGATCATGGGAAGGCCCACAAATGTCTAGGGACCACGCCATGCCAAGCTGTGGCCCTTCACTGACATAACCCAGCTGACCCAAAACCCAAGCACCTGCCACCGCTATTTTTATTTCTTGCAAACCGAACCCAAGCAACAGCTGCTGGGTGCCAGAGCAGTCATGGCCCTGGCCACAATGAACACAGGACACTGCGTGGCTCCAATAAGTGCTGGCCAGCAGCCAGATGAGGGCTTGAGAGCGAGGGAGTCATGAGAGTTTGTTTTCCAGCTCCCCCCGCCAGCATCTATACCTGCCAAGGTGTTTGAGGGGCAGAGGGGCAGAATGTCAGCATTAAGCCAGTAATCCCGGTCCCCACTGGGACTTCTCCTCCCACCAACATGACCGCCCGAGAGCTTGCTGCTGCCACTTACCATCGCTCTGGACACAGCCACTAGCTGCATTCTCCTCTGGGTCTGACAGGCGCCCACAGTGACTGAGGGAACCCAGCCCGTGCAGTGTCACCTTTCAACAGGAGGTTGGTGGCGTGCCTCAGGCCACGGGGGAGGAGTTTGGACGGCCAGTGCTCCGACAAGGGTAAGCTTTCTCCCAAGTCAGCTGTGTGGCACATGCCCTTATTTGTCACCAGCAAATAGAAACCATTTGTGAAGGTCCTTGCAAGCTCAGGTACTTAAGAGGCTATCCACGCTCTCGGGGGCTTGCCTGCCCACAGAGCCACCTCCCTCCGGCTTGCCACATTCCTGTACTTAGGCCTACTTCTCTGCTCATGCAATCACCCCCTTGCCCAACTCTGTCTCTAAAGTAAAACTCTCATGATCAAGAAAGCCCGGTGTAGACAGGAAAACCAGATTGAGGCAGCTTTCTGTTCCTACGTGGTCATCTGTCAGACACCTGCCTGGAGGGCAGGGTGAGTCTCCGCAGACCCTGTGTTTGGCCAAGTTGGGCAAATGGAAAGAAAAGCAAAAGTGTCCGGAGGAAGAGTGGGTGGTCAAGGACCCTCCGGCTGGCAGGCAATGGTGCAACGTCCTTTTGCAAATTCACAGATAATTAAGGTGATAGGCACAACCACGTGAGGCTGCCAGGGCGTTCAAAGTGGACTGGTGGCTATCTTAACCTGTACCCCGGCCCAAGGGGCCAGGGGTGTCACAGGTCAGTATTTCCCAAAAAGCCGCATGCTCCAACCTACAGCCTGAAACAGGGAACACTTGGCAAGTCCGGTGTCCCTGTTTTATAGATGAACAGAGGCCAGAGATGGCATATGAAATTAATGACAGCCACGCCCAGCACCAAGGTCCCAGCTTCAGGCCAGGGCTCCTTCTCTATGGAGGCATCAATCACAGCAAATCCCTCTCTCCTTGGGCACCCTGGAAACTGACCTGCGTTGCCATCTCAGCTCTGCCACCCACAAGCAGGGTGAGGCTCAGGCAAGTTCAATATCCTCTCCAAGCCTCAGGTGGCTCATCTGCAAAGTAGGATTAGGACAAGCCTGAGACAGAGCTGTCGGGAGTTTGCTGTGATCACCTACACGGGGCACTGAGCGTCACTCATCTTAGCAACCGCTGTGTCCTTCTCAAGGAATGAACTTATATTTGGCTAACAGGCATCAAGCCACTGGTCAGGCATGAGGTCACTCTCTAAGGATCGGCCAGCCCAGATGGGACAGGCAGCTCCTCATATTAGAGACATTCCCAGGACTCACTTCTGCTTCTCAGGCTCCAGCCATGAGCAGCTTGGGGAGGGATGTTACAAGGGGGGCACTTCCCCAAAGGAGAGAAATCTCTGGGGCTTCAGCATGATCCTGACTGGACTAACTCCTCATGTGTCCCCTGATCCAACAGGGACGTTCCCAAGGACTGTGTCTTGACTATATTCCCTAGGTTGTATTATATATATCCTGTGACTTTTCTTTTGTGTGTGTGAGAGAGGGACAGACAGACAGGAAGGGAGAGAGATGAGAAGCATCAATTTTCATTGCACACCTTAGTTGTTCATTGATTGCTTTCTCATATGTGCCTTCACCAGGGGTCTCCTGCCAAGCCAGTGACCCCTTGCTCAAGCCAGGGACCTTAGGCTTCAAGCCAGCGACCATTGGGCCATGTCTATAATCCCATGCTCAGCCAGGTACCCTGTGCTCAAGCTGGTGAGCTCGCGCTCAAGCTGGCAACCTCAGGGTTTCAAACCTGGGTCCTCTGGGTCCCAGTCCGATGCTCTACCCACTGCACCACTGCCTGGTCAGGCCCTGTGACTATTTTTGTTTTAAAATTCTTTAAAAGATTTTATTTCTTCATTTTAGAGAGGAGAGAGAGAGAGAGGGAGAGAAAGAGTAGAAGAGAGAGAGAAGTGGGGGAGTAGGAAGCATCAACTCCCATATGTGCTTAACCAGGCAAGCCCAGGGTTTTGAACCAGCAACCTCAGCATTCCAAGTCGGCGCTTTATCTACTGTGTCTCCATAGGTCAGGCCATCACAGCTCTTAAAACATTTTAATCCAGGCTTGCTGATGGCAGTGTGTGGCAAAGACTGCCTTGCAAGGCCAGATTTAGGCACTTTCTTCTGGCAAGAGGCAAACAGCAACCAAAGTGCCCTTAAGCCAAAGATGAGAAAAAGCAGTGAACATGATGAACTGTGACTACTTTGTAACTACTTTTTTCACCCAGTTCCCCAACCCCCATCCTCTCTGGCAACCGTCAGTCTGTCCTCTGTGTTTATCAGTCTCTGTTTTTTTTTTTTGTATTTATTTATTTTTACAGAGACAGAGTCAGAGAGAGGGATAGACAGACAGGAACAGAGAGATGGAAACATCAATCATTAGTTTTTCGTTGTGACATCTTAGTTGTTCACTGATTGCTTTTTCATATTGCCTTGACGGGGGGGGGGGGGGCTACAGCAGACTGAGTAACCCCTCGCTCAAGCCAGCAACGTTGGGTCTAAGCTGGTGAGCTTTGCTCAAACCAGATGAGCCCGTGCTCAAACTTGTAACCTCGGGGTCTTGAACCTGGGTCCTCTGCATCCCAGTCCAACGCTCTGTCCACTGCGCCACCGCCTGGTCAGGCTATCAGTCTCTTTGTTTTGATTGTTCATTTATTTTGTTCTTTAGATTCCACATACCAGTGAAACCATATGGTATTTGTCTTTCTCAGTCTGGCTCATTTCACTTATACCCTTTAGGTCCACCTATGCTGTTGCAAATGGTAAGATTTCATTCTTTTTGATGGCTGAGTAATATTCCATTGTATATATGTACCACAACTCTTTGATCCACTCGTCTACTAGAAAAGGGTTGCTTCCATTTCTTGACTATTATAAATAATGCTGCAATAAACATAACTGTTCATATATTCTTTTGCATTAAGTATTTTGAGTTTCTTATTTTTTAAGTTGTTTTTTTTTAAATTTTTTAAAAAAATTCATTGTAGAGAGGAGAGAGAGAGAGAGAGAAAGGGGGGGAGGAGCAGGAAGCATCAATTCCCATATGTGCCTTGGCCAGACAAGTGCAGATTTCGAACCCGCGACCTCAGCATTCCAGGTCGACGCTTTATCCACTGCGCCACCACAGGTCAGGCCTTAAGTTGTTTTTTATAAGTTTTTTTTAAATTTTTATTTTACAGAGACAGAGAGAGAGATAGATAGGGACAGACAGGAATGGAGAGAGATGAGAAGCCTCAATCATCAGTTTTTCGTTGCAACACCTTAGTTGTTCATTGATTGCTTTCTCATATGTGCCTTGACCGTGGAGCTACAGCAGACCGAGTAACCCCTTGCTCCAGCCAGCAACCTTGGGTCCAAACTGGTAAGCTTTTGCTCAAACCAGATGAGCCTGCGCTTACGCTGGTGACCTCGGGGTCTTGAACCTGGGTCCTCTGCATCCCAGTCCGAAGCTCTATCCACTGCACCACTGCCTGGTCAGGCAAGTATTTTGAGTTTCTTCAGATATAAACCCAAAAGTGGAGTTGTTAGATCATAAGACAGTTCCATTTTTAATTTTTTTGAGGAACCTCTATACCAGTGGTTCTCAACCTTTCTAATGCCGTGACCCCGCAATACAGTTCCTCATGTTGCGGTGACCCCAAACCAAAAAATAATTTTGGTGGCTACTTCATAACTGTAATTTTGCTACAGTTATGATTCGGAATGTAAATACCTGATATGCATTATGTATTCTCATTGCCTCTCCGCCTCCTAGGCTTCTGTCCTCTGGCGCTTGCTGCACCTGCCCAATGATGACGTCAGCAAGCGCCAGACACACGTAATGTGCTGCTATGGATGAGCAGCAGCGCTGCTATGGACTGTGGAGCTCCCCCCCCCCCCCTTAGGCCCCGATGGATGATGTAATCACATCTGCGCATGACCGCAGGCATTCAGTTTGGAACGCCCGTCCATAATGGCGTGCATTCAAGTTGAAGAGCGCTGCTGCAGACGGTAGCGTGGCTTCTTAGCGGCTAAAGCCATCGGAAATATGTATTTTCCGATGGCTTTAGGCGACCCCTGTGTTTTGGTCATTTGACCCCTGCCGGGGTCGCGACCCACAGGTTGAGAACCGCTGCTCTATACTCTTTTCAACAGTGGCTGCACCAGTCCGCATTCCTACCAACAGCGCAGAAGGGTTCCCTTTTCAGAGACAGGATTTTTTTAATGCCCACACAGAGGTTAAAGAAGGGAAGAAAGGAAACATTAGTAGTGCCGCAGGGAATAGGAAGTGATTCCTAATAAGTCATAGGGAGTGTTTTTCTGCATTGTTAGTTTCTATTGAGCATGCAGCTGTCACCACCAGAGTGTTACAGGCTTTATATGTGTGATCTCAGCTTCTCCCTCTGCATAGGTACCATTTCTCATCCCATCATAGGAGAGGAAACAGGCCCTGCCACTCCCCAAGTTCATGTTTAGGACCCAGGTGACCTCACGTGGAAGCCCACACTCCTCATCCTCATGCTTTCTTACTCTATGTGTACAATTTCCCTCCATAGATCTCTGAGAAAAGTCCGTCAGCAGAACTGAGATGTGGCTGTCACGATATACGGCTTGGCTTCTTAGAGCCGCAGGCTTGTATTTAATTCTGTGTTCTGTGTCCACTCTTTTTTTTTTTTTCTTTTTTACAGAGACAGAGAGAGAGTCAGACAGGGTTAGACAGACAGAAACGGAGAGATGAGAAGCATCAATCAGTTTTTCTCTCTTTTTTTTTTTTGTTTTTTTGAAGCTGGAAACGGGGAGAGACAGTCAGACAGACTCCCGCATGCGCCCGACCAGGATCCACCCGGCACGCCCACCAGGGGCTACGCTCTGCCCACCAGGGGGCGATGCTCTGCCCCTCCAGGGCGTCACTCTGCCGACCAGAGCCACTCCAGCGCCTGGGGCAGAGGCCAAGGAGCCATCCCCAGCACCCGGGCCATCTTTGCTCCAATGGAGCCTTGGCTGCGGGAGGGGAGGAGAGAGACAGAGAGGAAGGAGGGGGTGGGGGTGGAGAAGCAAATGGGCGCTTCTCCTATGTGCCCTGGCCGGGAATTGAACCCAGGTCCCCCGCACGCCAGGCCAACGCTCTACCGCTGAGCCAACCGGCCAGGGCCGCATCAATCAGTTTTGCATTGCGCATTGCGACACCTTAGTTGTTCATTGATTGCTTTCTCATATGTGCCTTGACCATGGGCCTTCAGCAGACCCAGTAACCCCTTGCTGGAGCCAGCGACCTTGGGTCCAAGCTGGTGAGCATTTTGCTCAAACCAGATGAGCCCACGCTCAAGCTAGTGAGCTCGGGATCTCGAACCTGGGTCCTCCGCATCCCAGTCCGACGCTCTATCCACTGCGCCACCGCCTGGTCAGGCATTTGTGTCCACTCTTGAAGAACAAAAATGCAACCAAGAAATAAATAACAAAAGCACTTCTCTAGATCTGGGGTTCTTCTCTGGGAGAGGCTTTGGGGGAGACAGGGAAGCTCTGTCCAAATAAAGAACAAGCCTTTCAAATCAATATCTAGCCACTAGAATACCGGAATCAGGAAGAAGGAACAGCACAATGACATGGAGACTAACAATGCCAGATGTGCACAGTCGTCTAGGAAAAGCCACATCTGGAAGGCAGTTTGGAGAGAACTACTTTCAGGGGTGGAGATGAGCGTGAGGGAGAGGTAAGAGACGGAGACATCTGCTCTGGGGCTTTGAAGGCTGCATAGGAGTTCACCAGCTTGCTAAGGAAGCAGGACATCTCAAGCAGAATTTGCTCTTAGCACGATGCTAGACAGTGTTAATAATTCTACTGGAGAGATGAGGGTAGGTGGAGGTGGGCAAAGGGAAGCAAATAGGACAGAAGGAAATTTTGCTTGAGACAATGGGCGCACAATGCAGTATGCAGATGATGTTTTACTGAGTTGCATGCTTGGAACCTGTATGGCGTTGTGAGCCAATATCATCCCAATAAATTCAATTAAAAATATATAATGTAAGATAATAGAATTTTAAAACATAATTCTATTGGTTAAACATGGGGACTCTGCCAAAGGTACTAAGCCAAGATCAGTGATTAGCAAATTGGTTCTATTGTGAAGGATAATCATTTGTTCTCGGAAATACTTTGCATCTGAAGCTATGTGTCAACCTTCAGGTGATGGTGGAGAGAGGTATACCTCCTTACAAACTCTCAGACTGTAGAAGGCACCCACCTTAGTAACCTAAGAACCTTGCCTTTCCCTGCGACTGTGAGCAAGGGTGCTGATGCAATGTCACACTTCCTTACCCCAGAGGACAAATGCTCGTGGAGAGCAACAAAATGGCAACCTTCACCTCTAGAAAGAGACTCAGCTCTCTGTTACTCCCAAACTACCAGCACTAACTAAAGCGCCCTATCCTAATAGTGACAACACCTTCACTGTAACAAGCATCTTGCATCCAAAAATTTCAATTTTGCTTACTCCACGCAGCAGAACCAGCAGGATAGTATTATTCTTATCCATTAACATTATTATCATCCAATTTCACAAATCAGGCATGAAAAAACCCAATGCCTAGAGAGAGGAGGTGAGTTGCTCAAAGTCACACAGCTTGGAGGGACATGAAATTCAAACCTGTTCTGCTTGACTCTAAAGCCTAGATTTGTAACAGAGGGAGGTGAGCAAGCTGTTGACTCAACTGATTAACTGGCAACCCTCTTAAATGGGTAATCTGCTCTGGCAGGGTAGCTTAGTTGGTTAGAGCATTGTCCTGACGCAAAGGCTACAGGTTCAATCCCAGACAGGGCACACACAAGAATCAACCAATGAATGCACAAACTAATGGAACAGCAAATCAGTATTCTTTTCTCTCTCTCTCTCCCTTTCTCTCTCTCTCCCCCAAATCAATCAATAACAAAAAAAATTTTTTTAATGGGTGGAATCAGAAACACAAAAATAAGACCCAAGCAGAGTCAGCAGTTCTCAAACTTAATACATTTCTCAGCATCTGGGTCTTTGGAGACTGCCAGCAAATGCTGTTGAATAAGCATAAAATGTCAACAGCCCTGTGCTTTTGTGCCAAACCACTTGATTTTAGAGGCCAGCCAGGTACAGGCAGTTGCAGGGACCACCAATCTGGGAACAACTCTATAGAGGAAAACACATTTGAGAAAAGTCTGTGAATTTCAGAAAAAGGCTCAAATTACCAAAAGTCCCAGAGTCTTCCAGCAGTGTTGACCTAGAAAGGTGCACTTTGGCAGTGCCTGGCACACACTAGGTGCTCAATTAATGCCTCTGAGCCAAAGTGAACTTTTGATGGAGGTTGATCTGTCAGCCCAGGCAAAACAGGCCCAAATGGTTCCAGACCAGACCAGACCAGCCCCTGCCTTGGAGAAATGTAAGAGGAACGGGTCTCCTACCTCCAGTGGAAAATTTGTTACACCATCTCAAAGGCTAATCTGGTGCATCTGTTCCACTAGCGTCTCACTTGAGTCATCCTTGCAGAAACTGCTGAAGTGGACTGTCCCCCACACACGCAGTCCTGGTCCCCTGCCACCTTTGCAGATGGAATTCCATCCTCCTTCCCCTCTATCCCTTCTGTGCTGGGAACCTGCCTTCTTCAGCCATTCATTCAGCGGCGGGTATTTCCCTGAGCACCTGCCAGGCCTGGTGTGGGCTTGGGGACACAGAGCAGACAGCACAGGGATGGCCCTGCTCTAGTAGGTTCACCCTCTCACTGCCTAGGACCACAGATGAACGTAAGGGCACAGCCTGGAGAATTGTCTCAAAGGGGAAGCCCGTGCCAAGCATGGAAGAGGGACCCAGCCTTGGTCTGCGAGGGGAGGGGAGGTGTTCTCAAAGCAGGATGCTTCTGCTGAGTCCAGGAGTGTGGCTCAGACAGAAGGAGGTGCCGGGCAGGAGGTGGAGGAAATGTTGGAAGCCGATGGAGCAGGATATCTCACAAGCGTGGAACCACAGCCCCCTGCCCACCCTGCATGGGTTATCATTCCAAACAGGAAGGTCCCAAGAGCCCCACTATGTCGGAAGTGTGGCAATAGGAGACCACAGCTTTCCTGAGAACAGAGTGGGAGAGCCTGCGAAGGGGGGCATTTCCAACAACAAGTTATTCCTGTTACTACTGGAGCCCGCAACTCATTTACTTCCAAATAGAAAGGAGAGTGTGCTCAGGGTTGTCCTGCAATGTCACTCTCACCTATGATTTAATCCGATTTAAAAACCTGGAGAAACCTCAGTGAGTCCAACAGGAGTGGCCCTAAAACCCAGGCTACCTGAAGAGTGGGGCTCGGTCTCTGAGTCCCGGAGCATGTGAGGGTGTTCGGGGTGCTGGGACCCAGAGAGGCTAAGAGCAGCTCTTCTGCTGTGGGGCTGACCTGATTGGAGACTCTGCTGTTTGTCATCTGATTGACCTGAGCCTGTCACGGAAGTTCTCTGAACTTTGACTTCCTGGTCTGTGTAATCGAGTAAATACCCGCCCCCCCCCCCCCCCCAGCCCAGGAAAGTCTTAGCGTGTAACCACCTGGCATGTGCCAAGTCTCAATAATTGAGACCTTGAGTTACCTGCTGTGCCCGCCTGGTCTGGCCAGTACAAGGAGTCCTGGACTCCAAGAATAAAGGAACATGGCCTCTTACTCTATGGTGATGAGTTTACTGTTAGAACAGAACCGGATCTGTGCATGAAGTTTGCAGACAAAATGTGAGATTTTTGACCGCACTTCCAGGCCTGCCCCGGCACAGAGGCACTCGTCCCTGAAGTTCAGGGTTCCTGAGTTAAAACCTCAGAAGCATTATTAGAAGAAGGGACCCCAAAGTTATTACAGGAATAAGTTTCAGAAAACCTCCATTTCAGAAGATTGAAATGTTTATTTCACCATAAAGATTGAGTATCACGTGTAATTTTTTTTTTTAATTTTAGAGAGGAGAGAGAGAGAGAGAGAGAGAGAGAAGGGGTAGGGAGGAGCAGGAAGCATCAACTCCCATATGCGCCTTGACCAGGCAAGCCCAGGATTTTGAACAGGCGACCTCAGCGTTTCCAGGTCGAGGTTTTACCCACTGCGCCACCACAGGTAAGGCACGTGTAATTTAATACTCGCATCTCTACCTCAGATCTAAAGGTGATCAAAGTAGGAGAGGATTTACCTGAGCAGGAGCAAATAAAACTGCTTTCATAGACATAAAATGCCTTCTCTGAGCTTCTCAAATACAGGGCATGTTTGCACTTCTAACCACCTGGCTTAGAACTGGCTGGGTCTCTCCAAGCAGAACTTGGAGTGGTCAATAAAGAGATCATATTTTACCCAGGCTGGTTAGCTCAGTCGGTTAGAGCACTGCTCTAAAACACAATAAGGTTGCGGGTTCGATCCCCGATCAGGGCACATAGGGAAAGCAACCAATGAATGCACAACTAAGTAGAACAACAATACAATTGCTTCTCTCTCTCTCTCCCTTCCTCTCTCTGTCTCTCTAAAATCAATAAAATTTTTAAATGCTAAAAAAAAAAAAAAAAAGAAAAAGAAATCACATGTTGTCAAGATCTCCCAAGACACTGTTAGAAGAAAAGCATTGAAAAAACATTATGCCTCGCAGTTTTTAAATGGAAAGACCTGCTTCCTGGGAAGTTCCCTCAGTTCTGGGCAACACTGGGTGGTGGGTCACTCTACCTGTGGGAAAGCCCGTTCATATTGAAATAATAATAATGACCAGTGTGAAAGATATAGTTATGTACCAGGTAAATGCAAAGAACAAGAGGTCTTTGGGAAATAAGGTGGGAAGTTTTACACCAACCAAACCGCACAGCAGCTCCCTCAAGGAGGAGGAACAGATGGACGGTACAAGAGACCTCCCATTTTCCTCTGGGCTGCTTCCGTCTTTTACTTTGTAACACGACTTTTAAAAATTAGAGAAAACCATGTCCTTCTAGCAACACCAAAACACTGTGAGTGCTTTACTCTTAAAGTTTGCTTTTTTAAAAATCGAGCAAGTTTGCCCTGGCTAGATAGTTTGGTAGGTTGGAGCTTCATCTGGAAGCACAGAGGTTGCTGGTTTGATCCCCAGTCAGAGCACCTACAGAAATAGATCGATGTTCCTGTCTCTCTTCCTCTTACTTCCTCTCTCTAAAATTAATAAATAAAAATTTTAAATAAATAATAAATGAAAACTGAGCTAGTTTGAGAAACAGAATAGTTTTTTTCTTGAGACAAGTTTTTGAGGAAAAACATCACAGAACTGCCTTCTAGTTAAATGAAAAACCTAAAGCATTCGGGTTTTAGGGAGCCCCAGCAACATAACCATTTATAGAAGCAAAGAAAGACACTTCTCCTTCATCTGTTACATTCAGAGCCCTCAGGGTCAGCATCTGGCATCTGGCAAACAGGACAGGAAGCTCTGTCCCCCTAGAAAGCTGGAGAGCTCATGTGCAGGTATCACTATGCTCTGAATCCCGTTCCCTTGGATGCTGGCTTTAGGCCCCTGACCCCAGGGAGGGGCGAGCTCACTTACCACTTTTCTCTCCGCCTTTTGTTTTCCCATGTTCTCTCAACTGTGCACTCAGGAGGACGTTGTCCAGGTTCCTTGTTTGCAGGAGGGCTCGTCTCTAAGCCGGCTCTCTGCTCCCTGCAATGACTGTAAATGTAACTTTTAGATTAACTGGCCCTGGCCAGTTTAAAAATATCCCGGGTGCACTTAACCTTTAAGGCACCAAAGAGCAATGACAACCCAGGCAAAGTGCTCAAGGATCTCGCAGCCAAGCCTTTTCACGGTGTTTTCCTCCTTTCAATCCCCTAACTTGCTTTATTTCAAAATTCTCAGACACCTAAGCCACGGGGTATCTAAAGTCCAAGTTGTCGTAAGCAATACAAAGTCATGTCGGCCCTCCTCTGACATGCTGAAAAATCAACCGCACACAGGTCATCTGAGAAATGGCATCTGGAACAAGCTCCCAGTGAATGGGCTCAGGTGATCACTAGCAAAAGATCACCTGGCTTCTCTCCCTCCCTCCTCACCCCCGGTGAGATTTTGGTAAAACCTTCTCAACGCAAACACCACACAGGGAAATGTTCCTATTTCTGGGACTTGGGGGAAGACAATACCAAAAGAGCTCCATTCCCACGTGGGGTCGCTGGGCTGGCTCTCTGTGAGGGCTGGGAGGGGAAACCCAGCAGGCTGGGCTCTTACAGAATGTTCTGCCCTGTGGGGAGGGCTGGCAGCATGTGGGACAAAGGTCACCTCCAGGTCCAAACAAGAGCGGGTGGCAAGAAAGCAGAGGCCACACAAAAAGGCACTGTGCTCCAGTAAACCAGGATGCAAGAGGGCTGAATTTATGCAAAAACAGTTGACATGGTGTCCGTGCCAGGTGCAGCCTTCACGCTGCTGGAGGAGCCATTACTGTTGGTGGGCTTATTTGCCAAGAGGGAAGTCATCCAACAGTGGACTTGGGGGAATTTTCTCCACTGGACTGATAAGTAGGAATGCACTTCTTGTCTGCCTCCTGTGTCCTCTTGAAGCCTTGGTATCATCAGCTGTCTGTCACCTGAAAGAGTGCCACATTTGTTTTAAGGAGTCGAGGATGAAACAATACAGGTGGAGGGCTTAGCACAGGGGTCCCCAAACTATGACCCGTGGGCTGCATGTGGCCGCCTGAGGCCATTTATCCAGCCCCTGCCGCACTTTCATTGGTGGTCAGTGATCTGCAATCCTGTGCTCCTGGAGTACTGTATGTGGCAGCGCCATAAAGCACGGCATCGCTCAGTACAGTATGTACTACTTCCGGTGATGCGGGATGCACGCGTCATGGCTCCGGAAGCGCGTCATATCACTTGTTACGGCTAGCAGTGACAAATGTGGAACCAGACATTGACCATCTCATTAGCCAAAAGCCGGCCCATAGTTCCCATTGAAATACTGGTCAGTTTGTTGATTTAAATTTACTTGTTCTTTATTTTAAATATTGTATTTGTTCCTGTTTGTTTTTTTACTTTAAAATAAGATATGTGCAGTGTGCATAGGGATTTGTTCATAGTTTTTTGATAGTCCGGCCCTCCAATGGTCTGAGGGACAGTGAACTGGCCCCCTGTGTAAAAAATTTGGGGACCCCTGGTTAGCACAATGCCTGCCTAGTTTGACTCCTGGATAATCAGCAACCCCTGTGACTGATTAGATTATTTATTGAGACTTCACTTTCCAGCTCATTCAATCCTTTTAAAGAGACACCCCCTCAAACTACAGACACATCCTCCCATGATTCCTGGAAGAGCCATCTGTGAGTCAAAAAAAAAAAATGTAAAGCCCATTTAAAATTGCTCTGGATGACAGCAAATAATTAGGATCTGGGCAGAGTGTCATGACACGGCTATTGGGCTTCAAAACCAGGGGGACATGGGGCTAATCCTAGCCTTTACCTGCGGCTCTGGACAAACGGGCAAGTCAGTTTCCTCACCCAATTGCTTCACCGTATGGGGCAGAAAATGAAATGAAATTACAGTGTGTTTCGAGCATAGTGCCTTGCATAGCACCAGGTACTTAGTAATAAAATCTAATGAAACTTCTTACTTTCAAAAGGACTAGAAACCCTCCCCACTCTCTCTCTACACACACACACGCACACGCACACACATGCACACGCACATGCACGCTCAGATAAAAAACTCTTTCTGGTGGCTCAGCTCTCGCGACACTTTCTTTAAGCCAAAGGTATTTTCTAGAAGACTATGGAAGGCTTGTAACCAAAGTTATTCACAAACTTTTCCCTCCAAACGTTAGAACATTAATAAAAAAAATACATTTCTTCAAACAGATTCAGAAAGTCATATTTATCTAGTTTGCCCAAACAAGAAAAAAAAATCAACTGACCACGTGGTCTAAGGAAACAGGGCTTTGGGAAAGAAGTTGCCAGTCCTGCCGCAAACTGGACACTTTATAAACATGCCTGTCTCCTCTCCCCTTCCTCCTCCTCCTCCTCCTCAAATCCCATTAAATCAGAGTTTCTGGGAGTCAGCCCGGCATTAATATTTATTTTAAGGTTTCCCCCAGGTGACTCCATAGTGAGGCTTGAGGAACACTAATTGCTTCTTTGAAGCCCCCAGATACCCATCACCCCAAATATGAGGACAAAGGAAATACACAATTTAGCAGCAAAGAATGCAAGGTATTGATCTCCTGGCCTGCCCCACTCACCAATATCTGTATTTCCAAAGCATACTTCAAAAATTTAAAAACTGGTTCCAAATGAGATAATCAATCAGCAACTTTAGGCTGTAAGACCCAGATTAAAACTGTCAAGGCCCTAAATAGGGAAAGCGGCCATTTCTAGCAGGTATCCATTCCCACTTTTTCTCAGACTGAGTCACCACCAGTCTACATGGCAGGACCCTCCAAAGTATCCCAGAGCCCACACCTAAGGCGTGACAAAGACAAAAGCCACTGCCACACACAGACACACAAAATGTTGGCTTCTCTGATCCAAAACCCTTTTTAAGACTTTATCCCAGGAGCAAACCAAAGCAAAGTGAATTTTGAAAGGCAGAAAATGTATTATCTTATTTAATAAGGGATGTCTATTAACATGCTGAAGTCTAAGAAAAGAACAACTCATATTCCCCTACCTTGCCCCACTGGACTCCGATCAGATAAGTCGTTCCACTGATTATTTTATAACTTGGGGTTCCAAGTTATAACACTGCATAACTTCCTTGTGTTTCCAAAAGCCCTCAGTGGATATACTCTTCTCCTTACCCTAGATGGGAGGAGACAGGAATAATTTTTGGCCAGGTTCTCACATGCTCCCACAGAGCCACAAACTTCCCAGACAGTGGGAGGACACAGCAGCTGGGCTCTGTGTCTGCCGGTGTGTCTAGGAGCACCCGGAACAGGGCTCTGCAAACTATGGCCCCCGTTTTCCTATGGCTCCCGAATGAACAGTGGTTTTTATCTTGTTAAATGCTTGAGAGAAAATAAACAAGATTTCATGGCACGTGCAAATCATATTAAATTCCGATTTCAGCATCCATAAACTTTTATTGGAACACAGCCACACCTGTTCACTTTCATTTTGCACGTGGCTGTTTTCTCTGTAAGAGTTGTTCCCAGAGAGGATGACTGTGCCAAGCTTAAGTATTTACTATCTGTCCCTTTACAGAAAAAATATGCTGACCCCTGACCTAAAGGGCCAAGGTTGCCTTTCATTTTGGTATACCCAGTGCTAGAATTGCAACAAATCTGGAAACAGGAAAAAGTTTACAACTACATAGCTAGCTAAAAGTTCATCACAATGAGCCTTGTTCCTAAAAGATCAGTGATTAAACTCATAGTATTTGGGGGTTGGGGGAGGGAGTCATAGACCGTTTAAGATGCTGCTCTGTGTTGTGTTTAAAGTATCTCTATACTCTGAAGATTCAGTATGGTTTTTAAAGTGAGTTTGCTTTTGAATTCTTTACGGCAACTTAGACCTTACTGCTCCCTCTCTGCTTACAGCACTACATTGGGAGAGAAGTGTCAAAACCTGACACAGAAATATTAACCCCCTCATTTCTCCCTCGGATAAGGGAACCCATTGTAATGCTGAGGGGAGGAGGGCCCCTCAGTTACCAGATGACAAATGAAGAATGTCTTTGTTCTGTCTTCCTTCTGTGAAAGCCGGCCGGCTGATGGTAGAACGTTGGACCACAAGCCCTTCAAACATAAAACTAAGCCTCAGAGGGAGGGCAATACTGTATTCTCAAGCGCAAGGAAGATTCCAACTCCTTGATTGCATAAGAAACGTTGGTGCTGGTCTAGCAGTCCCCACTACAGCCATCCTTTCTAAGCCTCTTAAATGCAGGCACGTGTTACCAATCCTTTCTGATCCCTTCTACTTCCTTCATCTGTACCAGGGGCGTCCATCCAGCCTTTCATCTTGATAGGCCACCTCGCCAACTCCAGCCAAGTGCTGGCAGGTCAGAGGGCCATCGCAGCGTTTTCCCAGAGTCCTGGCCTTACACCTCAACTCCGGATTCCCTGGAAAGCCTGCAAATGCTAGCAGAGGGAGGTGGGGAAGCTCCCCTTGCACTGTCCCAGGGTTTGGCAGGACACTGCCTGTGACAGGCACACCACGATCCCGGCAGAAATGTTTTCCAGCCGATCCCTAATTTTTGGCCCCGTTAAGGTCTCAGCAGACCCAGTCCCCGTCTAGCCTCCACACAGGGTTCGGAGCCTCAGCTCCAGGCTGGAATCCGGCCCGACTTGGAGACCCCCGGCTGCTCCCCAGTTCGCACCCCTCCCTGGAACCCCGCCCAGCGCTTACCAAAGCGGAGGGGTGGGCAGCTCCATCGGGGCGGAGGGAGGGGGGAGGGCTGAGGAAGCGAGGGCAGCGCGGAGGCGGCCCTTCCTGCCCACAATGGTTGCCATGGCGACCACAGCCCAAGGGCGGCGCAAGAGCGTCCGCAGATGCCGATGCCTAGTCCCAGAAGGATCTGACCGGTTGAAGGGCACGCAGCATAAAGGGCACTAGGCACAAAGCGAATCTTCAACCTTTTATTACCAAACTCAAGCGGGTTTAACTTTGAACCCAGCTAACAGCAAAATAGTATCTCACAGGCTTCAGGATGGAGTTGCAGACCTAAGAAAGATGGTTTCTTCAACAAAAGATTAAAAAAATACATATATACATCCGAGTAAGTATTTCTTAAAAGAGCAAATTTCTCCAGTGGTGCAGAAAAAGATATCCCAAAGTGATTCAGTCCATAAAAACAAAAAAAGTTTTGGCACTATGCTGCCTTAAAAACCCAATTCAGGATACACCAGGAGAAAGGCATTTCCTCTCCAAAAAAACCCCAAAACAAGACAAAAAAACCCCCACCTTTCTCCTTCCTGTCCAACTTCCACTGCTTATTCCTAGAAACACCCCAAGAATATAAACAAGATTCTCAGCCCACTGCTCTTGGCCTTTGCCAGTCTGAAGGCTCACAACGAGGACTGTTCTCCTGAATTTTCACCTCTGCTACAATCAGGAAATTCACCCATTTCTGGGAACTGTAAAAAAAAATCCTATTTCCTCCAAGGAGGGGCCTGAGGGTTCTGTAAAGGTTCAAAGGGGCAGTGGACCTGGCCCAGATTAAACACCAGGATGTGCAAAGGGGGCTTTTCTAAATAAAACACCCATCACCTTACAAGTGAAAACTGAACCTGCAGGTAAAAACAAGTAGTGGTGGACTCATTCGCCACAAAGGTGCTTATCTCCCCATCTTTAACCAGGAAGGAATAGAGAAGAGGAGTCAGAGTATTTGACCTCTCCTTTCCAAGAACTTTGAAATGTGTTATTCTAGACCAAAGACACATTGCAAAGACAGACATGCGGTCACATGGTAGTCTTTGCAGAATAAAGCCACCACTCCAGGGCAACCTGGCTCATGGCCACTTTACCAAAACTTTCTACCCCAGTATGCAGAGTGCTTATGAATCACTAGGGAAGTTATTTTTTCAATTCAACTTTGTCACTGACAAATATTACAATAGCAGCTTCTAGAAACTGCCCGGAGACCCTCCCCAGTTCAGGGTCATAGATCCTTCCAGTTGATAGGCTTCTTGCCAGACTTCTGCAGCAGCTCATTGGTTTTAGAGAAGTGTCCGCATCCAAAGAACCCTCTGTACACCGACAGTGGGGAGGGGTGAGCAGTCTGCAGCACGTGGTGGCGCTTCTGAAAGAGAACAAGAGAATGACTGAAAGGTGGCACATCTTAGGGATGTGATGGCTGGCGCCCTTGAATGAAGACAGCCGTGCTGTTCCCTTTACCCTCTACCCTCTGCATTCTCCCACTTTGCTGTTTACTGGCTTTCAGCATTCATACCAGCACATTAGTGCACTTACTCATTCATTTGTGGAGCAACTACCTTTGCTAGGCTCTGAGGCTGCAGAGGACCAGGCTCAGCCTCCAATTTGGCACCATCTATGCAATTTTTAAGTGCCGTACACCTTATGATCCAGCAATTCCACCGCTGAGAATATATTTGCTAAAGGACACCATGATGCACAGACTGACAAAGATGCAGGTTTAAGGAGTTCACAGCAGCACTTCTTATCCATGTAAAACCTAATATAAATCCAGTGTTATGCAACTGGCTAAAATATTTTTCTGAAGTTCTTACAATGGAACACCACATGGCTCCTAGAACAAGGCCAAGCTACATATAGCTGCTATGGGAAGCCCTCCAAAATATATAAAGTGGAAAAAAAAGAACTGCATTAAAAACTTTTTGGAAAAAATACCCAAAACACTATTTGGGTGGAAAGTATTGACTTCTGTTTTGTACCTCTTATGACTATCTGAATTCTTATCATAAAAATGGAATACTTTGATTTTTAAAATTTCAACTGTAGTTTCTAGACTTTTTCTTCTAAATTTATTGGTTTCTGTATTTAAATAGAAACTACCTAACAAATAATTGTTTTCAAACATCCTTGCCTTTAGTTTCCTGGTCCAGGAGGGGCCTTAAGTAAAGCCAGGCAGCCCAGTTAAAGGCGCAGAGCCTGGAGCTGGAAGGCCTGAGTTCAAGCCCTAGCTCTGCCACTTAGTTGTATAGCCAAAGGGATGTTGCTGAGCCTCCCTAAGCTGCATTTCATTTTTAATTTGTAAACTGGGAATATCAACAGCGCCCACCATCTAGTCACTGTGAAGGAGTGAATGAATGGTCACATGTACAGAGTATCATGAGAAATAAGAGGTCAAGTGCGTATTAGTACTCTGTCTGGCATGGCGTACAGGCCTTGGAAAATGTGACCTGTGCTGAGCTTTGAAGGACGAGTTAGTCAGCCTCTGGAGAAGGGAGAGGCCTCTATACTCTACTATACTATAAAGAAAGCAGGGTGTTCAAGGCAGGCAGGGAAGTGGGGCACAGGGAGGTGCAGTCAGCCTGGAGTTGAAGGTGAAGAGAGGGGAGCCATGGCTGAATGGCAGACCAGGGCCATGCCCAAGACCCTTGTCTTCAGGGAGAAGGCACCAGAATGCTCCAGGCAAGGTCAGAGGAGGGTCGAACAAAGGCAAAGGTGTTCAGGTGGGGACGGTTTGAGACAGTAAAGGAAGTGGGTGACCTATGACTGACTGACTGCACATGGGATGGGGAGGGGTCAACGCGAAAGCGGTAGAAGGGGGAAAGAGAGAGGCAGGGAGGCATTATGAATGATATCTGAATTCTGGCTGGACAACCTGGTAGGTTGGCAATTTTCAATCTTTTTTATCTCATGGCACACAAACTATTCTGGCAGTGCACCAAAAAACATATTTTTAGCTGATTTGACCAAAAAAAAAAAAAGGTATAATCTTGATTCATTCACACCTAATAGCTATTGTGTTGGCTGTTGTCATTTACAGTATACTGTTTGTGAAATGAATGGTACCCAGGGATCTGTTACCTTCCTATGTATACAGCAGGCTTATGCCTGTATTACTAACTGCATTAAATCAGAAGTTGACCAGTTGCTTCACTCATACACTACTAACCATTCTCATTTGTCTAAATTTTGTTCATTGGGAAACCTAACTAATTACCAGTCTTAAAGGAAATTAAGCTTCATTTTATGAAGCGATTTTCAAGGACCAAACTCTGCAAGGATTCCTAGAAACCTCTCAATTAGTTTAAACTGTTACAAACCACGTACCCTATCAATGGCGATGCCCTTCTTCTGAGCATAAGAACCCCAAAGCAAGAAGACAAGGCCACTTGAGTTATGATTTAGCCAGGACACAACCGCATCAGTAAATTGCTCCCAACCTCTCTCCTTATGAGAATTGGCCTGATGCGCCCGGACTGTGAGGACAGCGTTGAGTAGGAGAACACCTACGGACACACATCAGAGAAGCAGGTTAAAGGCAGGCTGAAACGAGTCAGCCTAACACCCAGGCACAGGGCTGAACACACGAGGAAACCATTCTCAGGAGTCCAGAGCAGCTGTCTGAGATTTGGTCACAGAGAAAGCATTACAACAGACTGCTGGCTACCTCTTGGTGAGATTAGAGGGCATTCAACTCTCACCTCTGCACTTTCAACACCTTCTCAGTTTGCAACAGTGAACAAGCATTATATAACAGCAATCAGAAAGAATTGTTTTCAAATCAGATATTAAATAACCCCCCAAAATAAAAGGAAGCCAAAGCGTTTCATTAAAAAAAAATTCAACTGCAAGAAACCAGAGTAAATATTCTTATCCTGATTATAGTTTGTCTAACTGGAACAACAAATGGACACCTCTCTCCCTCTCTCAAGTCAATTAATAATTAAAAAAAAAAAAAAGCCCAATAGATGGGTATTAAACACATACAACATAACCTATGTTGAAATGACAGAAGTGAGGCCACCTTTCTAAATGGTGAAAGTTAGGTTAAATGGACAAATGTAAATAATAATAAAAAGGAACACACTTTTCAAATTATGATTAAAACATTGGCTGCAGGATAAAAGATACATTTTCTGACATGAGTTTAACCATTTTATTAGATAGAGCTCTCTCGTTCTTTACAGCTGTTACAAACATAAGCAAGTGGATAGAAACAAGACTGAATTCCGCCCGAAACACATGTATCAGCAGCTGGTTTACCTTGCTTGGCCCACCCAGATAGATCTCCATGACCAGGATGAACAAAACCATCTATGTCTGTAGACAGCTCTTTATAAATGTTTTCCAAACTGAAAGCAAGCCAGAAGAAAAAACATCTTGAGCACAATTCTGAAAGTTCAGTAACCTCCAACAGACGTGGATTACAGCATGTAAGGACAGCCCGAGGGGGAGGAGGCAACAAATGGCACTGGCTCAGGAGGAGCTACAGCCATGCCTTCTGACAGGTAACCCTGCCCATGCCCTTCATTTTGGTCTGTTTGGATTTAAGGAGCAGCATTTAGGAAGACTTAGGTAACAAACTGCCCTCCCCCACCAAACTGATGATTTGTTACACTTTTTAAAGATTTATTCATTTTTAGATAGGAGAGAGAAAGAGGAGAAAGAGAAGAGGAGAGAGAAAAAGGGGAGAGGAGCAAGAAGCATCAACTCCCACATGCGCCCTGACCGGGCTAGCCCAGGGTTTTGAACCGGCAACCTCAGCATTCCAGGTCGAAGCTCCATCCACTGCACCACCTCAGGTCAGGCATGTTACACTTTTATATCTTTATATATTTATTTGCAACTGGTGGGTAGAGGCCATGGGTGCTGCTAAACATCCTCCAGTGCACAGGGCCGACCCTCTCCCCCAGAGACCCAGATCTCAAATGTCACTAGTGCAAAGACTGAGGAATCCCACCTCAAAGGCTAGCGAAAACCCCCCACACAAGGCACACACGTGATTTGCAAAGTACACATCTGAAAGCAACTATAATTGGACCAGGGCCATCTATAAAGCAATCGTACCTGGGTGGAGGTGGAATAGGCCTTTGAACACTAAAGCAGAGCCCGTGAGCTTGATTGGGTCCATGATATGGATCCTGTCCCAGGATGACAACCTTCACCTGTGAATAACAGGTGGCAAATTAAACAATACTCTAGTGTAGGCAGTGTAATAAATACCTGGCTGACCAATGACCTATTCAAGGGACAGGACAAGGAGAAGGGCAGCCCCCCTGCTGACCCAACTAAGAAGCCCCAGAGAAAAGCAGGTGACCTGGCATCATTTTTTTCATCACCAAATTCTCCTGCACTCAGTCACCTTGCCACACTGCCCCCTCCCTTCAAACATAGGTATTCGGAACAAGCTGGGGTCAACTTTGCTTTCACCCCTTTCATTTTTCAAATTACGCAAGTAAATACATCCTTGAAAACAAGAAGTACAACTGTCCAGAGACACACAAAGTGGTTAGTCATTCCAGGCTATCCTATCCCATCCCGCTTCAACCAGTTTCAATTACCTCTAAAACTGGGCTTATTGTCTTCATTCCCCTACATTTTTGTGCTTCTCACACCACACATTTTGGGAATCCTTCAAGTCAATAGAGCCTGTCCACTGATGGGCAGTCAGCCTGTTTCCATTACAAAATGCCATGCAGTACACACCCTAGTACACAAGAGCTTTCCACACTGCTGCTTTTATTTCTATGGAATGTTTTAATAGTGGAGTTGCTGGTCAAAGGGTAAATATATTTTAAATTTTCAGTCATCCCAAATTGCTTTCTAAGTGAATCAAAGCAATTCAAATTCCCCACCAGCAGCATAGGAAGGTGCCTGTTCCCCTATACCCTTTAGAAGGAAACCAGGAGATAATGAGGTCAGGTCAAAGAGCAAGGGGAGTAGGCAGCCAGAGGCTGTGAAAAGTAATCAGATCATTGTCACTGAAGGTATAAAAACACCGGATGGTCCTTTTGATCCGGGGGCCGCCCACTTATTCATTCTCATGCCTCTGCTCAAGGTGTACCTTCTTAAGAGTCTTCCATAGTTACATACACCTTATCCTTCAAAATCCAGTGTTAGACATTCCCATAATCAGGAAATTTTCATAGACCTCTCCCTTCCTACTGCTGGTGCTCACCCTGGCCCCAGCATAAAACAACCGGTCCCAGCAGGGAAGTTTTCCAGTTCTGGTCCTGGATAAGAAACAACCCTGGAGAAGTCAGGTAACCTCCCAGTCCCTCTATATGCTCATTTGCAAAGAAGCCATGCCTGGCCATCTGATTCTCAGTTTCATGCTCTTTTCTTAAATTTTCATTTACTGATTTTCAGAGAGCGGGGAAGGAGAGAGACAAAGAGAAAAAAAACATCGATTTGTTGTTCCACCTATTCATGCCATCATTGGTTGATTCTTGTGTGTGCCCCGATGGGGGACTGAATCCGCAACCTTGGCGTACTGGGACAATGCTGAGCTACCCAGCCAGGACTCATTCTCTTTTCTTATTCTTAATTATATTGATCACTGGTATTCAAAACAGGACATACAACTCAAAAAGGCTCAAAATAGTACTGAATTTAAAAGGACTTGGTGTTGGGAAAAAAAAAAAAAAAAAAAGACTTGGTGGTGGTGTTTTTTTTAAACTTCAAAAATGAGGCACTATATCCAAAGTCCTTACTCTAGCCCTGGCTGAGTAGCTCAAGTAGCTCAGTTGGCTTGAGTGATGCCCTGATAAGCCAAGGCTGCGGGTTTAATCTCCAGTTAGGGAACATACAAAAATCACCAATAAATGTATAAATAAGTAGAACAACAAATTGATCTCTCTCCCCTCCCTCTCTCTAAAATCAATTTTAAAAATGTCTTACTCTTAACTGAAAATTGTTAAGTTTGCTAAGTATGAGAAGTAGCTGCGTGACAAAGACGGCATATTCACCTACTTCACTTTTATGTAACAGACACTTGTTAAATCACCGGATTCCCGCTCTCCACTTACAGATGGGGGGAGGGCAAAGGGTAAGAATAAAACATAAAAACCTCCAGTGTAAGCAGACATTAAACATACTGGGGGGAATTAGAGGAAAACCAGATCATAAATGTGGTGGGGAACAGGCACTAGCAAGGTGCCCTAGATCTAGTTGGATTTCAAAAGACAGAAGCGAGGAGACGACTGCCACACTGTTCCATTGAGTGGGGGATGGACATAGGCTGGTAAGTGGGATGTGGCCATAATCACGTTCAACTCTCATAGTTCAGACAGTGGGAAGCTACAGAAAAGCTTCTGAACAGGAGACTGGCATGACCAGAGCCTCTAAGCAGCAGGCCTTGTGGATAATGAATAGAAGCAAAGGGAGTTGTTAACAGGGTGGCAAAACCATCTGGGCCAGAAGTTAAGAGATTGAAGGTGTGAACTATAAAAGACAGGGTGGTCAGACAGAAAGAGTGCTGAGCTACAAGTCAAGGCAGGGTTGACTATAACCAGGTGAAAAAGACTCAACTGCTTCATGCCACAGTTTCCTCATCACTACCACGATAATATTTAACACTGGCCTGGGATTGGTTTCAAGATTAAATAAAACACAAGAAATGAGAGCAAGCAGACACATGTGAAAAATATACATATTTTCCTTTCGTGCTGCATCAACAGCACATAGCAAAAGTTAAAAAACAAACAAACAAAACACGTTTAAGTAGGTTAAAATTTGGCTTGACCAATCTCACAATTTTAGTGTTTTACTTATTACTGAATTGTGAACAGTGACTTAACTCCAGTGTCCCTAATTAATATTATTTGATACCCACCCTCTTTCACTAAAATTCATCCTCAACTTGTACTTACATCTCTTATGTCGCACATTTGGGTCCATGTGAAGACTTGGTGTGGGGGTGGGTAAACGGTGTAATGTCTTCTTTCTTCTGCAACAAATCCCATTAGCTGATTGAACGAGAAACTAGCTTTACAATCGGAGTCTCACCCGAAAGCATAAAAATTCAAAAAGAAAGTTAGTTGAAGTATTATCTCTTTGTTATGTTTTATATTCAAATTCTTAAAAAAAAAAAAGCAAAAAAACAGTACCAGCTCCCCACCTAATAGTTACTCAATCTCTTCAAGCCCTCCCTTTCTTTGGACTGGGTCAATGCTGATTGGCCTACAAGCTTTGACTTGCTGTTCATGCCAACCCTCCCACTTCTTTCTTAAGGTGGAGCTAGGTCTCATGCACTCTGCTTTGTGGTTTTACTGTCACCCTTTCCTGGATAGCAGACTAAATGGATTAAAAGAAGTCAGGATATTATCTTAGTCTTTTAGAAATTTTAAGTAACATAAATGTGTGGATTCAAAACACCATGGTTTCATTTTACCCCCGTAGCTTAAGAAGCACTTGGAAGAAGGGAAAATAGGATACTTCGGAAGCAATAACCTATAAACGTAGCCTTGGCCTGCTATATTAACAAGACAAAGGGCTCGCTACCTTCCCGTTTACCTTTTCTTTTTATTTATTTATTTAAAAAAATTTTTTTTTTTTTTTACAGAGACGGAGAGTCAGAGAAAGGGACAGACACAGACAGGAACGGAGAGATGAAAAGGGTTAATCATTAGTTTTTCATTGATTTCTCATATGTGCCTTGACTGTGGGCCTTCAGCAGACCCAGTAACCCCTTGCTGGAGCCAGCGACCTTGGGTCCAAGCTGGTGGGCTTTTGCTCAAACCAGATGAGCCCACGCTCAAGCTGGCGACCTCGGGGTCTCGAACCTCGGTGCTCTGCATCCCAGTCCGACGCTCTATCCACTGTGCCACCGCCTGGTCAGGCCCGTTTACCTTTATAAAGTACGGTTTTCCGAACTCCCCACTGAGGTGCTTCTTCCAACTCTCACCGAAACCCACCGGCACATTGCGAGCCGCGAGTCTGAGCAGGGCCGCGGCCTTGTTCTTCTGGATGCGGACCAACTGCTCGGGGCTCAGCGGCGACGAGGGCGGTGTGCCGGGCTCCTCCTGCTCCGACCGGGCCTTCTTGGCGGGGCTGGCCTGCAAGTGGACCCCGCAATGACGGGTCACGAGGTGCAACGGGCCTCTTCTAGGCATCCGTAGGTTCCACCCCCAAACCAAAGGCCCAAAGCTGAAGATGCCCATTTGTGGGTCTCGGCCCCACTCGACTGTCGGTGCAAAACCCAGACCTTAGCCCAGACACGCACTAGCAAGCCGATGCCCCCAATTTCGTGTTTGGTACTAAAACTTGGCAGAGAGGAGCGGTTCGCTGGAGGGGTGGCCCCACAACCAGGTGCCCCGCCCCACCGCCCCGCCACTCGCACCCCCATGCGCTCTTTTCGCGGCAAAAGCCCGGAGGAAAAAAAAAAGCTCTCGAAGCTCCGCCCCTTCCCTCCGATTGGTCGGCACGCCTGGTGACGTTGAGGGTGGCCCCATTGCTCGCCCCTATTGGCTGCCTCCTCAGCATGGCGACGGACAGCACCGGCTGTTTTGAACAAATTAAGGCGGTTTTGAACACGTGAAAGCTGTTTGAACGCGGGACCCCAATTTAATAAGTCAGGGGCGCATTTCTGCAACTCTTTGGTCGCTTGGGGTCCGCCGCCTCTCTCCTTCTCCCTTCCCCCTTCCCCGGCCGCACTAGCGGTTCCCGCTGTGCCCTACCGCTGCATCCCCGTTCTCTGCTAGAGCCGCCACGCCGGTTCCCCGGCCAGCTGGCTCAGGGTTGCAGGCACGTCGCTTCCCGGCGGGGCTCGGAGAGAAGAAGGAGTAGAGCGTCTTCTGGCCGATCATCCCGAAGCCGAGGGGGAAGCGAACGCCCGCCGCCCTGGGACCCGCGAACCTGGCGCAGGTTCAAGTAGTCTGTAATTCGCGCCAAACCGCGCGCGCATGCTCCAACCGAGGGCGTGGGCTGGGCAGGGGGCGACTGAGGGCCTAGTACGCATGTGCGGGAGGGGCTGCTGTGGGCTAGGTTCCCTAAGGCGGTTCGCTTTTTCACTACTCTTCCATTTATTCAAGCATCATACCTATGCCTTGGGGCAAGTCCCTGCAAAGATAAAAGTACCTGTCCTGTTGAGTAGTTGTGGTAGTGAAATTAGCATTAAAATAGTACTTGTTGAGTTCTTGGATACTACTTTGACTTTGGGCCTGACCTGTAAGGCTGAGGGAGACTTTGAGGAGTCTTGTCTGTCAGTCCCTCCCTCCCCACATCCAAACCATCAACGGGCCCTGGGTTCTGTCTCCACAATAAAGCCTGAATTCAACTGCTGCTCTCCATCTCCTGCTACAGTTCTGGCTGGTCACTTCTTTCCTTCCAAGTGATGCGTTTAAAATGTAAATTATATCGTGATAATCCCCAGGTGTTGGTCAAATAAGTTTGTAAATATGATATATAGGTTTGCTAGCTTATAGCTTGTACTGAGTGTGGGGACAGGCTGTAAGCAGGCAGGGTTGTTATACCCTAAGGCTTAGTTTTAAGACTAACCCTTTCCCACTGTAAAGCCAGTAGACGTGTGTTGGGCGGATAAAATGTATTATGCTCACTTTGTTAAAGATAACACGAGGAGGCAGTCGCCCAGGTGATATTAATGTGTGTTGGAGATCATTGTAACCTGGGGCTTGGTTTTGGGATTAAGCCTTTCCCACCCTTTTTGCTGTAGGGCGGTACAATCCTATCATGCCTCAGAGAAGTGACTTTGTATTAGAGACTTCCCTATTATGTATATTGGATTAAGGGTTTGGATTTCTACACTATAAAAGGGAGGCAGAATGGGACTTGGCTCTTGGTTCCTGAGATTATCATTAGAGGGGACAGCAGAGAGGAGAGCAGAGAAAGGCCACGTGGAGGAGGCCAGGAGAAGCAGCCAAGATGGCGGAGTGCTGAGTGAGATGCCAGTTTGTGTAGAGTTTGTATCTGGGATAAGGAAGGAGATGGGGAACTAAGGAGAAGAAGGCTGGTGAGCTAGAAACCTTTGATTCTAGGAAACTCGGATAAGTCAGTGGCTTTGTGAGCACTGAGTGTGACTGGGTTTTGGAGCCCAGAGTGTATTTTTACTTGCCCGCCGGGTGCAAGGTAGGATTAAAGGCTATGGCCCACCAGTTTTTGGCTCCGCTGTTTCTTTACCGACTGTCCGAATCCAATGGGAACCTGCATGAGCATGGGCCGGGCTGCTGGCTTTACATTTGGCGTAGTCTGTGGCAGGATTCGATACAGATCGGCAAGGAGCCTTTGAGCGGTGGAGTAGAGGACTGGCTAGTGTTAGGGTTCCCCATGGCTGTCCTTTTGGGGATTGTAGGCTGGCTGACTTTTACAGCCATGCGTGAGGAAACTGAAAGCTCTGTGGAAGAGGCTGTCCGAGCAGTGGAAGGAGATGGAGCAAACGCAGGAGAAACCGATGTTGACCCTGGAGCTGGAGGAAGCACTGGAGGAGGCCAACCAGGTGTTCGAGATTTGCCTGGAAATGGAGCAAACGCTGGAGGAGGATTCAGAGGTTCGTGAGTTGCAGCTTGCCCTGGATGTTGCAGAGAGCCAGCAGCGGCAGGAGGCCGGGGCTGAGGCTGAGGCTGAGGCTGAGGCTGAAGCTGAGGCCGGGTCCGGAGCTGCAAGGTCTGCGGAGCAGAAGGCGGCGGCAGCCCGGGGCTTGAGCCTGGCAGCAGGAGCTGATGTTTCCAGTTCCTCTTTGGAGGATGAGGAGAATTGGGCTGGAGTTGCAATCCGCAGTCTCCAGGAGATGGAAGCCCAGCTGGAAGGAGCATCTACTGCGGCCCCGGTAGGTCTGCGATTTTGGGAACATAGGATGGACGTTAACATGTTCTCCAGAGCAAAGATGGAAATGCTGACTGCCATTGCCACGTGCTCCTCTTTGGGACAGTGTAAGACCTGCGAGGACGGCAGGGATGAGGGGGGTGGCTGATGCCCCATGTGCGTGGACTGATTTCCTGGACTACGACCGGAGTGGGCATTGGCTCCTTTGTTGGATGGACTTACGGATTATGGATTTTGGACAATGTGAAATACCCTGATGGGGGTGGGGGGTGGCTTTGCTGGAAGCGCTCCCCTGCCCCGGGAAGCTTTTCCCATGGCTAGGAAGAAGGCCGAGGACATTTTGCGCTTTGGGCAAAGTGCTCAGAGACTGGTGAAGTGTACCTTTGTAATTGTTGAAACTGTATGATTTTTGCTATTGTAATCTGTGTAATGTTCTAATTTCCTTGCACAGGAATGCTGGTGATGTAAATTGTGGGTAGTAAAGTGAGCATAGGGGTGGATTGTTGGGCGGATAAAATGTATTATGCTCACTTTGTTAAAGATAACACGAGGAGGCAGTCGCCCAGGTGATATTAATGTGTGTTGGAGATCATTGTAACCTGGGGCTTGGTTTTGGGATTAAGCCTTTCCCACCCTTTTTGCTGTAGGGCGGTACAATCCTATCATGCCTCAGAGAAGTGACTTTGTATTAGAGACTTCCCTATTATGTATATTGGATTAAGGGTTTGGATTTCTACACTATAAAAGGGAGGCAGAACGGGACTTGGCTCTTGGTTCCTGAGATTATCATTAGAGGGGACAGCAGAGAGGAGAGCAGAGAAAGGCCACGTGGAGGAGGCCAGGAGAAGCAGCCAAGATGGCGGAGTGCTGAGTGAGATGCCAGTTTGTGTAGAGTTTGTATCTGGGATAAGGAAGGAGATGGGGAACTAAGGAGAAGAAGGCTGGTGAGCTAGAAACCTTTGATTCTAGGAAACTCGGATAAGTCAGTGGCTTTGTGAGCACTGAGTGTGACTGGGTTTTGGAGCCCAGAGTGTATTTTTACTTGCCCGCCGGGTGCAAGGTAGGATTAAAGGCTATGGCCCACCAGTTTTTGGCTCCGCTGTTTCTTTACCGACTGTCCGAATCCAATGCGAACCTGCATGGGCCGGGCTGCTGTGATAGTGGCCCCGGCCCTGCCTGCTGGCTTTACAACGTGGACACCATCACAGTCGCCTGGCCCATGCAGGTTCGCAGTGGATTTGGACAGACGGTAATGAAATACCGGAGCCAAGAACTGGCGGGTCATCATCTTTATCCTAGCTGTGGGAGGGGCTTCTGTCAGAGAGGGATGCAGCCTGGCCAACAGAGTAAGAGTTGTAAAGTGCTGTACCTTAATCCACAGGTTACATAGAGACACCAAGTCCAAATGAATTTTTGAGATTTATTAATTAGCCAGCTGCATATGACTGTAAAGCCAGTAGCCACAGCCATCATCACAGCCATCTGGCCCATGCAGGTTTGCGTTTACTCCGGCGGGCAAGTAAAAGCACACACTGGGCTCCAAAACCCACTCATTCAGCGTTCACAACACTACTGACTTATCTGAGTTTCCTAGAATCAAAGGTGCCTACCTCACCAGCCTCATTTTCCTTTGTTCCCCATCTCCTTCTCTCTGCACAAACTCTGCACTAACTGGCTTCTCTTTCAGCACTCCACCATCTTGGCTGCTTCTCCTGGCCTCCTCCATGTGGCCTTTCTCTGCTCTCTAACCTGCTCTCTCTTCTAATGCTAATCTCAGGAACAGAGAGAGAGCAAGCTCCCAGTCTGCCCCACTTTACAGTGTAGAAATCAAAACCTTTAATCCAATATACAAACAAGGCAGTCTCTGATTCAAAGTCACTTATCTGAGACATAATTGGATTCCTCATGAGAGTACACCACCCCACATCATGCAGTCAAGGGTGTAGGGAAAAGCTTAGTCTTAAAACTAAGACTTAGGCTATAATGACCCAGCCTGCTTACAGCCTGTCCTCCACACCCAATACAAACTATAAGTGAGCAAACATATATATCATATTTACAAACGTATTTGACCAACACCACCCTAAGTGACTTTGTTTTTTATTTTTAATTGTTTTGTTTGTTTGTTTGTTTTCATTTTTCCGAAGCTGGAAATGGGGAGGCAGTCAGACAGACTCCTGCGTGCGCCCAACCGGGATCCACCCGGCATGCCCACCAGGAGGCGATGCTCTGCCCCTCTGGGGCGTCACTCTGTTGCATCCAGAGCCATTCTAGAGCCTGAGGCAGAGGCCACAGGGCCATCCTCAGCGCCCGGGGCCATTTTTGCTCCAATGGAGCCTCAGCTGGGGAGGGGAAGAGAGAGACAGAGAGGAAGGAGAGGGGGAGGGGTGGAGAAGCAGATGGGCACTTCTCCTGTGTGCCCTGGCCGGGAATCAAACCCCAGACTCCTGCACACCAGGCCGACACTCTACCGCTGAGCCAACCGGCCAGGGCCCTAAGTGACTTTGTATCAGAGACTTTCTTGTTTGTATATTGGATTAAGGGTTTTGATTTCTATACTATAAAGTGGGGCAGACTGGGAGCTTACTCTCTCTTGGTTCCTGAGATTAGCATTAGAGGAGAGAGCAGAAAAAGAAGAGCAGAGAAAGGCCACATGGAGGAGAGGAGAGGCAGCCAAGATGGTGGAGTGCTAAAGGAGAAGTCAGTCAGTGCAGAGTTTTTGCAGAGAGAAGGAGATGGGGAACAGAGGTGAATAAGGCTAGTAAGCTAGAAACCTTTGATTCTAGAAAACTCGGATAAGTCAGTAGCTTTGTGAGCACTGAATGAGTGGCTTTTGGAGCCCAGTGTGTGTTTTTACATGCCCAATGGGTACAAGCTAGGATTAAAGATGATGGCCCACCACTTCTTGGCTCCATTGTTTCATTACCATCTGTCCAAATCAAACGCGAACCTGCATGGGCCAGTCAGCTGTGATGATGGCTGTGGCTATTGGCTTTACAGTCATATGCAGCTGGCTAATTAATAAATCTCAAAAATTCATTTGGACTTGGTGTCTCTATGTAACTGGATTAAGGTACAATATGTTACAACTCTTACTCTGTTGGCCAGGCTGCATCCCTCTCTGACAGAAGCCCACAGTGGCATTACTGAATCTGGATCTCAGCATTCACTGGACATAACCAGATTGACCTTTGTGTTGTCTGGACACCCGTGCATGCATTGTCCTCCTACCTGGAAGCTTTAGATCTCAGCTTCCTCTGAAAGGCCTTCTGCCCCGTCACTATTTATAGTTTCTGTGTTACCTAAAATCATCCTCTGTGTTCTTTCCTTGTTTATTTCTGTCTCCATCTGCATAATGTTGTAAGGTACTGTACCTTAATCCAGTGCTTGGGCAGGTGTCTCCCAGGAACAGCTAAGGTCATGTGCCTCTGGGAACTTCTGCAAGAGAACTACCTGTATTTCTTAGGTCACAAAATAAAGGTTAAGGTTTGTGAACTAAGCTCTTAGTTATATACAGTGCCTTAACTAGTTGCAGGAAATTCTGTGATTCTGCCTTTACAATAAATTATTGTAACTTAACCCCTTACACTTATACCCACTTTGAAAACACAGTTTAGCAGTTTTTTCTTTCTTTTTAATTTATTTATTCATTTTTAGAGAGGAGAGAGAGAGGGAGAGAGAGAGAGACAGAGAGGGAGAGAGAGGAGAGAGAGACAGAGAGAGAGAAAGAAGGGGGGAGGAGCTGAAAGCATCAACTCCCATATGTGCCTTGACCAGGCAAGCCCAGGGTTTCGAACCGGCAACCTCAGCATTTCCAGGTCGACGCTTTATCCACTGCGCCACCACAGGTCAGGCCAGTTTAGCAGTTTTGTATAAAGTAAAACATACACTTACCAGGTGACCCTGCAATCCTCTTAGGTATTTACCCAACTGAAATTAAAATCTATGTTCACACAAGAGCTTCCACAGAAATGAGTATAGCGAGTTTACTTGTAATTGCCCAATACTGGAGACAATACAAATGTTCCTTTTTGGGTAAGCAGGGAAACAAACTATGGGGCGCCAGTACAATGGAACACTATTCCGAACACTACTCTGCTATCAAAGGAACAACTTATACAAACAAGGATACATCTTGAAAAGATTATGCTAAGTGAAAGAGGCCAGAAATGAAATGGAAATCACTGGGTCGGATTGCAGGACTCCTGCTTCTACCTGCGACAATATGCTGGTAGCCCAACTCCCCGTCGGGACACCAAATTAATCCCCAGGGAGAGGTGCACTGAACCACAGATGATCCTTAACAGTTGAAGAGCAAATACTAGTAGTTAAACTAAAAACACAGTAGTGCTTGCAACACGCCCAAAAGGCCAACAGGTGGCGCCCGGAAGCCGCTCCCGCCTTGTTTTGCAAGTTTGCCTGCATTTCCCAGCTTGCTGCGGGACTTAACCCGGAAGCAGTTGCTGCAGCCCGGGTGAGTGTTTGCTCCTTCCCGTCCCCGTTTCCGACAGTGTTTGTAGGATTCGAAACTGCGCGGTCTGATATTTTAAAGACGACCCTTGGTACCCCCACTCCACGCATATGTTACAGTTCTTGTTTTCTATCTGAATTCAGAGTGCTTGCCTGTGGATCCACGTGTAATCGTTTTACATGTAGATTTAGAATCATCCATGTGAGGATCGCCGTACTGTTTATTCATTTTAATAATTTTAATTCTGGTGTGGGAGGGACAGTCAGCTATGGGTGAAAGGGAGACAGACACACTGCTCCTCTGGATAACCCTACTTTCTCCCTAGTGTCATTTTCCCCATATGTAAAGTGAGGATTTGGGTTGTAGTTTCATAACTTGCCGGTGGTGTGTGAATTCCGGGGCAGGGGGTGTCTTTAAATGTTCAGGTGATTGGGGGTGGAGTGCAGGCGTCTGGGTTTTTGCAAGCCTGCCAGCCGATTCTAGCATAGCCAGGTGTGGGAGACGCTGGGCAGAACCCATCATCCTAAGGGACCCTTTCCAGCTTTAATCCTATACTTACTTCCTTTCTAGGACTTTAAAATGGAAACTTGGAAACAATAAGGTAGAATGCTGCTGTGAGTCACTTTGCCATAGAGCAATTTTTTTTGCACCTGAGACAGAGCCTGGGTAATGTCTCTTTCTTTGCCCCACCACTGACTTCTGAGTCTTTACTTTGTGGAGACAGGATGGACAGATTCCTGGTGAAGAGGGTCCCAGGGGGCATCTTGGAAAAGAGGGAGGAAGAGCAGACAGAAGGCCCAGCAGAGTTGGGAGAGAACGAGGAAAGCAGCAAGAAAAGGCCCAGGAGAGAACCCCCCGGGAGTAGTGTTAACTTGGCAACCCCCAGCTGGAGATGCATCCGAGCCGAGGGCCTAGACTGCGGTTACACGGTCCTGTTTGGCAAAGCCGAAGCAGACGAGATTTTCCGAGAGTTGGAGCAAGAAGTGGAGTATTTTACAGGTAAGCAGAGGTGTACGGTGTGTATTGAAGGATTGTTTGATAAACCTAGTCTATGTTTAGAGAAATCAGAACTCAGGAACCATTAATTACTGATGAGTTTGTTGATTGAGTCAACACATATTATCTGGGCCCCTGTGTGCCAAGGCCCCTGATAGGCGCTTGGGAAATAACTTAAACAAAAACAAAAACAGAATTGCCTGCCTACTGGGAGCTGACAAATGACTAGAGTGAATCTCCACTGGAAGAATTATTTGGGAAAGTTGAAAAAACAGTAAAAAGATGCTGAGTTCTGACCAAGATCAATTGAATCGGAATAGCTGGGGGTACAACCTGGGCATCATTGTTTTTAGAATGCTTCCAGGGGATTCTAACATGCAGCCAGAGCCAAGGAACACTAGTCTAGTAGGAGAAACAGCACATGCCAGGTAATTCACCCAGAGGATTTTGTTGCATGTGTTAACTCCAGTTGCTGGGCCCTCCCCCCACAGTCTAGTGCAGTGGTTCTCAAAGTGTGCCCTGTGGTATTCCAGAGAAATATGTGCCTGTTGGAGACCAAAAAACCAACAGGGTTTTTGGAGTTTAGATTTTTGGGGGACAGAGGTACCGGGAATTGGCTGTAAGCTGACAGTCTGCCCAACCCCCCACCTCACTTACCTGAGTAGGTTGCAAAAGGCTGTTAAGCTGTGGTGCTGGATTGTTTACACTATCCCCCATGTTCCCCAGAAAGACTGGAGGCAAGTTTCTTCTATCCTTTGTTTGGTGTAGAGTTAAGGTGATATGTATGGTGGGGGGGTTTGGATTGATGATTAAACATAAGGAATTGTCTCTTGAAGCCTTCTGGATTTCTATAAAAGAAGAATATGTGGCAATATCTAAAAAAAGTTTTGAACATTTTACTACAATTTTCAACATCCTGTTTATGTGAATTAAGATTTTCTACCCTCAACACAAGAGTAAAGAGAGAGGAATTCTTCAGTGTATTGACGAAGAAATGAGAGTTTTCCTTTCAAACATATGCCCAAACATTGAAGAAATCACTAGGACATATCAGGCTCATGTTTCTCATAAACACAAGAATGAAAAAACACATTCACGCCGGGACCTGCCTAATTTACTAAATCTTACTAAAAATGTATCTATATATATAAAAAGATAACTTTTTGTCATTTTTAAATTTTTTAACCCCTCTTTCTTATGAATTCTATAAAGCATAACAAAAAATGTAACATAAAAATGTTTTTTAATGTCAGAATAAATTTAATTTTGTATTTATTTTGTTTAATTACCATAAAAGCACGCTTGGACTTTATTTTTTTAATATTTGACTGAATTATTATAACATATTTCTCAGAAATTTGTATATAGTGCGCCTACAATTATTTGTAGGATTTTAAATGCGCCCTTACTTCAAAAAGTTTGAGAACCACTGGTCTAGTGCTTGAATGTTCAGGTCATGCTGATGCTTCTTCTGGGGACCACACACTGAGAACTACAGTACTGCAAAGCTGTGTTAACCCCATAGGGCCCTATACCCTTAGTCAGTCCCTACAGTTGGCAAAATCACCTAACTTTATCTTACTCCCCTTTGAACCTCTTCATTCTGTTCCTACTGTATGTAGTTAAGGCAATTAAGTTACGGTGTTTTTTAAAAAAATTGGGCATAGGACAAGAATCACTGTTCCTACATGAAACTTTGGGGCAAGCCACAGTGACTTCTGAGGAGGGGTCCTCGGTCAGGTTAAAAGTCACTCCTATTTTACTTCTCTTTCTTCACCTGCCTGGTTTTCTGAGCTCCTGTGTTTAATCTGCACAGGTGCACTGGCCAAGGTGCAGGTGTTTGGGAAGTGGCACAGCGTGCCAAGGAAGCAGGCAACGTATGGCGACCCTGGCCTGGCCTACACGTTTTCAGGCCTTACTCTGTCTCCGAAGCCTTGGATCCCAGTACTGGAGCGAGTCCGGGATCGTGTTTCTTTGGTGACTGGACAGACCTTCAACTTTGTGCTTGTTAACAGGTGACACCCTATTTATTTATTTATTTATTTGTATTTTTCTGAAGATGGAAATGGGGAGGCAGTCAGACAGACTCCCGCATGAGCCTGACCCGGATCCATCCTGCACGTCCACCAGGGGGCGATGCTCTGCCCATCTGGGGGTTGCTCTGCTGCAACCAGAGCCATTCTAGTGCCTGAGGCAGAGGCCATGGAGCCATCCTCAGTGCCCGGGCCAACTTTGCTCCAATGAAGCCTTGGCTGCTGGAGGGGAAGAGAAAGAGAGGAAGGAGAGGGGGAAGGGTGGAGAAGCAGATGAGCGCTTCTCCTGTGTGCCCTGGCTGGGAATCAAACCCGGGACTCCTGTACGCCAGGCCGATGCTCTACCACTGAGCCAACCGGCCAGGGCCCCTACTTATTTTATTTATTTTTTATTTTATTTTTTTTTAAGCTGGAAACGGGGAGAGACAGTCAGACTCCCGCATGCGCCCGACCGGGATCCACCCGGCACGCCCACCAGGGGCAACGCTCTGCCCACCAGGGGGCGATGCTCTGCCCCTCCGGGGTGTCACTCTGCTGAGACCAGAGCCACTCTAGCGCCTGGGGCAGAGGCCAAGGAGCCATCCCCAGCGCCTGGGCCATCTTTGCTCCAATGGAGCCTTGGCTGCGGGAGGGGAAGAGAGAGACAGAGAGGAAGGAGGGGGGGGGTGGAGAAGTAAATGGGCGCTTCTCCCATGTGCCCTGGCCGGGAATCGAACCCAGGTCCCCCGCATGCCAGGCCGACGCTCTACCGCTGAGCCAACCGGCCAGGGCCTTATTTTTTTATTTAAAATTTTTTAGACTACTGCACTGAATTTTATCAATCTTCTGCCTCTTCCAAAAGGAAGAGTTTAGGATTCCACCACATTTTATCCATTTCACAACAAATAACCCTTTAGTGAACCAGGGCTGCGGTAGTGGAGTGGCGTGGACAGTCAGTCCTCATGGAGCTCGCCCGCAGTGGGAAGTAAGAAGCGACTCACTGATGAATAAAGAAGATAATTTTAGACGTGGATATGTGTTTGCTGACCTGATCAAGAATGGCCGGGAGGAAGGGATCTGGGTTTAGGGAAGGGTTTCTCTACAGCAACACTAGTGACGTTTTGGATCTGGTAATTCTGTGGTGGGGGCTGTCCTGTGCACTGTAGGAGGCTGAGCAGCATCCCTGGCCCCTCCCCCCACTAGATATCAGTAGCAACCTCTCCCCAGTCAATAGCAACCAGAATGTCTCCAGACATTCCCCAGAGTGGGGCAGTACTGCACTGGGTGACAACTCAATTTAGGGATGGCAGTTAGAGGAGGGCTCACACAGGCGCTGTTAACTAAATGGAGAGAGCATGCCCCGCACAGCCTGTGGGAGGAAGAGCAGAGGTATCTCGGACTTTCTTGGAGTGAAAATCCCATTGAAATAGCTGGAAAGCAGTTAATGAGGGAAAGGGGTGTGGGATGAGCTGAGGTGGGCAAGATCCGGACTGTGCAAGGAGTATGAATTTTATTCTAGGTGCCGGCAGAGGCCTTTTCATGACAGAGGTTACAGAGGTGAACCAGAACCAGGAGATAGGTTTTTGGCTTCTACTGGTTGTTGAGTTTTAAAGCACGTGACCGACCGGGACTGGATAACAACGCCAGGCTTGGCTCGCCTGTAGACGCAAGTCGGGTTCTCCAGCCTTGCAGCACCCGGCCTGCAGGGGGCAGCGTGTCACACCGTGGCAAGATGAGGATGCTGCAGTGGTGGCGCACTGCAGAAGGCCGCTCTGTGAACTGCGCATGCTCTCTCGTTGCAGGTATAAAGATGGCTATGACCACATCGGGGAACACCGAGATGATGAAAGAGAACTGGCTCCTGGGAGCCCCATCGCCTCCGTCTCCTTTGGGGCCTGCAGGGACTTCTTCTTCCGGCATAAAGATTCTCGAGGGAAAAACCCCTCCCGGAAGGTGGAGGTGGTCAGGCTTCAGCTGGCCCACGGAAGTTTACTGATGATGAACCACCCGACCAATGCACACTGGTATCACAGTCTCCCCGTCCGCAAGAAGGTTCTGGCTCCACGGGTCAATCTGACCTTTCGTAAAATACTGCCTACCAGAAAGTAAACATATTTTTCAGTTAGTACTTCTGTTTTCTCCTTTCCACTTGAAGAGGAATCAGGCATTTCCTCTACCAACAGAGAAAGAAAAGGTTTGATATTACATAACAGTGCAGAGTTCAGAAAGGATGCTTGCATCAACTCAGTAAATTATGAAAGAATACCCCTTGATTTTTTTCCTAATAAAATGATTCTTTTATTGCTATAATACACAGCAGATACAAAAGGTACCTTTAGCAAGTACATAAATCAGTTATGGCATAAACTACTACTTTTAACTTAGGCTTTTTGCAAAAAGCAGCTATTTTGTAAATAACTTAAAATGAAAAAGATTATTTGGCTGCTATTTAATGCCTAATAATTTACAGAATGAGGAACTTGGCTTTAAGTCTGGTTAAGAGACCTTGCACAGGTATCATTCACATTTACAACCATGGCTCAAACCCTAGCCTCTGACCAGGGTCTGTTTACAGCACGTTCAGAGGGTTAGCCCCTTCAGGGCCTGACATCCTTCTTCAAAGGTAGATGTCAAACAAAGAGCGAGCAGTGGCAGAACAGCAGGTACTCAGAGCTACAACTTTGCAGTGCAGGTTATGGTCACGCAGTTGGGTGTTTATTCTACCAGACTTGGGCCACACGGGTGCACTCGTTTCCATGTTAAAGCCCGGGTCTGTGATGGAACCGGAAGGGAGCAGCAGTGAATGGATCAGATGCCTCTAGCGGCCCCTCTCGCCCTGCTGTTCAGGGCCTTGAGAACCTTCACAGTATGTCTGTAGTTAGCAAGAGTTCATGAGTCCTCGTGGCGCGTGCTGGGCCTGGTGGAATGGCGGTCAGCTGGGCCTCTTGCACTTTTAGCTGACCCCAAGACACTGTCTAGAAGTGTCTGCAGCTCACCCCACCAGGGGAAACATGGTTCTCAGCTTTACCTTGAGTGGCCTCTTGGGTAGGTCTGAACCATATCTTATCTCTGTATACAGAGTCCATATGAATTTGGTACCTTTTTTTTAAAAATAAAATACAAAAATTTAGCTAAAACATAGATACTCCTGTATTATCACAATGCCTTGGGCCGTGGGCTGCATTCATGAGACTTACCTGAAGAGGGAAGAGAGTGCTCACTATAGTCTTTTTGTATTAGGCTATTGGAAACAAATACATTTAGAATACAGATCTACACTGCTCACAAAAATTAGGGGATATTTCAAAATGAATATGAAGTGATAAAGAAATATTTGATTTTCTTTATTAAACAAGAACATCAGAAAAGCAAAAATCAAACAAAGTTTGATTATGCAAATGTGATGCAAAACAAACATTTCATTGGTGAAAATACACTATGCAAAAGGGTTAAAGTACTGGAGTATCTGCACGTTCCCCGATCCCCTAATTTCTGTGAGCAGTGTTTAACAAAATGATACTACTAGGTGTCTGCTGTAGTTCTAGGTTTAAAAAGTAATTTAACCTTTTTGGGGAAAAGCCTGGCCTTGAATGGTCATCAAACCCCTAACCCTTCACTTTACAAATGAGGAAACTGAGGTCCAGAGAGACTGCAGCCCTGCGGTCAGTGCCCTTCCTTCTGACACATGCTCTCAGATCAACGCTGTCTTCATACACAGCCCTGGCCCCCTTAAGAGCTCTACATGAGCAATAAATAAATGAGATAACCATCCAAAGTGGATCTTTGTATAAGAAAGGGTTGTCTAAAGAATATAGGAGTCGCAGGTGCTGTGCACAAACTGCTCAGTTCTGGCTGTCCACATGGGTTGATGACATCATCACATCTCTCAGTCCGTATACAAAAGATAAAAGCAACCAGCGAGCAGTTCACGTGGAACTAATGAAGTAGTTAGAGACTCTTCCTGAGGGGCAGATTTGGCAGGTGAGCTTTTACTCTATATATAAAGAATTGAAAGATTAGAAAATGACATACAAAAAGGGAAGGCAGGTGTTCGTTAGGCATCTTGTAACTTCTGTTGCTATCCATTGAGAAACCTGGAAGAGCTTTTCAGAAAGTGTTTCTAGGACTCTTAGAGAATGTACGTCTTCTAGAAGGGACGTGCTACAAAAGCAATTGGAAAAGAAAGGCACTTTTTCTTCTAAATTGTTGCCTTTAATAATTTCACTAATTCTTGTCAACAATTTTTATATGGGCCTGCTTATTAAAAAATAAAAGCTCTATGCTGAAACATCAGAGGATTTGACAAAGTTAATTCCCCTCTGAGAACACCTAGCATATCAGAATATAAAAAAGGTGGCTTATTTTAGAGTCTGATTTCTTTTAATTACCTGTATCAGGTGAGTAAAAAGACGCTCTAGACATAACGAATGCTTTCCTAACATGACGACACCTTCCAGTGCACACTAGCAGAGCTGTCTAGGGAGCCTGATTAGGTTTGAATCGGGGCCACTGGCTCCCTGGTGGAGCCCACTCTTAGAACACACAAGAAGGCTGAAGGACTCCAGTGGGGCTGCTTGCACACACACACGGTCTGTTTGCGGGACAGTCTGGATCGTACGCTCAGGTCTGGCTTGGGGCCGGGCACAGTCATTCTTCAGACCTGTACTCCCGGGTCTGGTGCTGCATCTTGGAAAGAACACGCTCGTAGAACAGCAGGTATGCGCTGGAGGACAGGACCTCCTGCAGGCTGGCCTTGCGGACAGTGTCATCAGAAATCCACAGCCACTGACTGCTGGTTGAGAGAGGGTTCTTGGCTGAAGGTGGGGACCGTCGGTAAGTCACAAAGTGTCCAGAGTGCATGTCTCCATGGTGGACAACAACTGCCATCAGCCGGAAGAGGTACGTGGAGGAGCTGAACAATAGGAACAAATACCAGTGGTTTACAAATACAACAAAGGTTTACAGCCAAACGCAACAAGTAAAACGATCCTAGATTTTCCACAATAGGGGGTTAATACAATGGCACACCCGTACAACTAACTACTACACAACCATCACAACACAGACCTACATTCACGGGCATGTTGTCTATTCTGTGAGCACGTGTATATGCACGTGCATGCACACATGTTTATAGAGTGGAAGACCTTAAGGGTTTAACTGGTGATCTCTAAGTGGTATCCCATAAAATTTAAAATTTTCTGCTTTATGCTTTTTTTTACATACACTCATACATATATACAGATGTACACATAACATATATTTAAGTTATATGTGCTTTTATAATCCTTATATTCAAAGTGACTTCCATTCTGGACAAAAATAAATAGGAATGCATAATAGTGAAGTTCCACCTTAAAATGAAAGCAAGCTACCTCTACACTCATTTATTTCTGTGAACAGCTAATTTTAGACACCAAGAAAAAGCGCAGCCTACAAGGAATGAAGAAGGTGTGTCTCAAGATCTGCTCACCTATAGTCCGGAACGACTGGGAGGGGGAAGGGCACTGGGGCTGGCAGGGCAGGCAACAAAGACGGGGAGCAGGCACCATTCATAAAGATCTGGGTTTTGGGGGCCCCTGGCTGATTCAGAACTGCAAAAGAAAAAGAACTGAGGCAATGAAAATTAGCAGTGGCTTTGGGTAAATCAAACATAGTTTTGAATATCCTGAAATTACCCAATGTTACAAAGGACAAATATTTCTTTTATGCTGTAAAATTTCTTACCTTTCTATCCATTTTAATCTCTATAGGAAAGGCATAGGCTCTGGCCAGGTCGCTCAGTGGATTGAGTGTTGTCTTGGTGCACCAAGGTGGTAGGTTCAATTCCCGGTCAGGGCACATACGAGAAGCAACCAGTGAGTGCACAACTAAGTGCAACAACTGAGTGGAACAAGTTGCTATTTCTCTTTCCCTCTTCTCCCTTCCTCTCTCTCTCCCAAATCAATGGAAAAAATTACTTAAAAAAAAAAAAGCACATCAGGCTCCTAGTCCATTGTTCTCATTGCCAGCTTTGTAAATCTTTGAGATTCCTATCCCTGTTTGCTAAAAAATTATGTCAGAGTTAAACAGTAGCTAATGTACTGGCATTTTTACCTAAATCAAGGTTTCTCAGCCTGGACAAGACTGACATTTGGGATCAATAATTCTTTTGTTGAGGGGACTCTCCGATGCATTGCATGATATTTAACATCTCTGGCCTCTAAGTATTAAATGCCAGTAACACTCCTCTCTCCGTTGTGACAGCCAGAAATGTCATCAGCTATTGCCCAATGTCCTCTGGGAGGCAAAACTCCCTGCTACGATCTGAACATTCTTCTTTGATTGTCAACTTCTAAGGGTTACCAACATGTAACAGTGTTAATAAATGTTTACATTAAATAATTAAGGAGAGAGTTACATCTCTTTTCAAGTGTCATATGTGGGGGGCTTTAAGTACCAAGTAGTTCATTGTTGGCCTCTTTAACCATAGCCACCATGCTTTGAATGTAAGCAGAGCTGCACACCAGCCCAGGACAATAGTTCGCTGGAGTAAAGAGGTTCTTGATTTAAAAGGGGCCAAGGACTGAGCCCTTTTCCCACCCCAGCTATTTGCACTGTTAATCTACTGATCCACTGAGAAAGGGCAAAAGAGTCTCCGTGAATGATGTCCTGCCAGGCCATGCAAATGTGGATGTGAAAAGAATAAAAGCAGTAAGGGCACCAAGTGGGGAAAATCTGGGTGCAGGGGGACAGTTGTGACTTAAGTGGGAGCAGCATACAGGTGGTACATTCAGGCTTGGAGCCCTCAAAGGCAGCAGGTATACAAAGTACATTTATAAACCTGCTCAACACTGCCTCCTAGTGCCAGTAACCCAGTTGGTTTTTGCCCGTGGACCAAGCATTTAACCTCATGAAGCTGTGATTATCTCCTTAGTAAGACGGAAGGCAGTAACAGCCACCTGCTTCACTGGGACCCAATGCAGCAAGTGACCTCAGGTGAGGATGGTAATGGAATTAGATAACAAGTCATCAGTAAAGGAGATGCATCAACTCCAGCAATATGTTTAGTGACTTCTAGCCAGGACATTTCCTCCCATCTGCCGTATAAATGAGATGACTGAACTGGGGTCAAGAAATAGAAGAAATTCACTGGAATGATATTATGTGAGCCAACTACTGCTTAGAAGACCAGACAGAAATCTTAAGCTTTTCTTCCCATATTTTTCAACTGTGATAGATTTTCTCTTCATTTCTTTTTTAAAAAAGATTTTATTCATTTTAGAGAGAGGAGGGGGGGAAAGAGAGAGAGAGAGTGGGAGGAGAAGGAAGTATCAACTCATAGTTGCTTCTCGTATGTGCCTTGACTGGGCAAGCCTGGGATTTCAAACTGGCGACCTCAGCGTTCCAGGTTGATGCTTTATCCATGGCATCACCACAGGTCAGGTGATAGTTTTTTTTTTGTTTTGTTTTGTTTTTGTTTTTTTTTACAGAGACAGAGTTAGATAGGGACAGACAGGAATGGAGAGAGATGAGAAGCATCAATCTTTAGTTTTTCGTTGCAACACCTTAGTTGTTCATTGATTGCTTTCTCATATGTGCCTTGACCGTGGGGCTACAGCAGACCAAGTAACCCCTTGCTCGAGCCAGTGACCTTGGGTCCAAGCTGGTGAGTTTTTGCTCGAACCAGATGAACCCACGCTCAAGCTGGCAACCTCTGGGTCTCGAACCTGGGTCCTCTACATCCTAGTCCGATGCTCTATCCACTATGCCACTGCCTGGTCAGGCCAGATGATAGTTTTTGTTTGTTTGTGGGACAGAGTCAGAGAGAGGGACAGACAGGAAAGGAGAGAGATGAGAAACATCAATTCTTCATTGCGGTTCCTTAGCTGTTCATTGATTGATTTCTCATATGTGCCTTGACCGGGGGCCTACAGCAGACCGAGTGACCCCTTGCTCGAGCCAGCGACCTTGGGCTCAAGCTGGTGAGCCTTGCTCAAACCACATGAGCTCGTGCTCAAGCTGGTGACTCTGGGGTCTTGAACCTGGGTCCTCCGCATCCCAGTCCAATGCTCTATGCACTGTGCCACCACCTAGTCAGGCAGTCAGGTGATAGTTTTTAAAACTATACATCTCACCCTGGCCAGAAAACTCAGTTGGTTAGAGTACTGTCCCTATATGTAGAGGTTGCTGGTTTGATTCCCAGTCAGGGCACATACAGTAACAGATCAATGTTTCTGTGACTTTCTATCTCCCTTCCTCTCTAACGTCAATTAAAAAAAAAACCTCTACATCTCATTACTGTATAATTTTTACCTCGTTTTATTTATTTATTTATTTATATTTTTCTGAAGTGAGAAGTGGGGAGGCAGTCAGACAGACTCCTGCACACACTGGACCAGGATCCACCTGGCACACCCACCAGGGGGCGATGCTCCGCCCATCTGGGGCGTTGGTTCATTGCAACTGGAGCCATTTTAGCACCTGAGGCAGAGGCCACAGAGCTGTCCTTAGTGCTGGGGCCAACTTTGCTCCAATGGAGCCTTGGCTGTGGGAGGGTAAGACAGAGATAGAGAGGAAGGAGAGGGGGAGGGGTGGAGAAGCAGATGGGCACTTCTCCTGTGTGCCCTGGCCGGGAATCAAACCTGGGACTTCCACACACCAGGCTGACGCTCTACCATTGAGCCAACCAGCCTGGGCCTAATTTTAACCTCTTTTAAAAAATCTTACCTCTCCCACCCCCCAACCCTGCTGACTCAAGAATTTCAGGACCACCAGACAAGGCTTCATGGCATAAAGACCCCAGAAGTTGGTGATGCCGAATTCCCCTTCTCTGTGCTGCAGGCTCCTACTGCCCTGGCTCCTCGGGTACATACCTGACTTGGGGGCTGCCGGCCCATCCTGCAGTTCCAGTGCGGGCCCTGCCTTCTCGTTCACTTTAGGGCTGCACTGACCAGGTTTGTGTCCAAGGAGGTGATACTTGTAGATGTCCATCATCAGGAATTCATTGAACTGCACGTGCTCATGCCGCTTCAGGGGTGTGCCGTGGCTGGACCAGCTCAGCCGCTGCAGGTGGATGCACAGACACTGCGGGAGCTGCGGGTGGGGACAAACAGAGCCTGAGTGTCAGGTGCGGGCCGCCGGGAGCCCTGAGACCAGGGCCGGCAGGGTGTGTGGTGTGGGCTCACCTTCCCTAGTTTTAACTGCTTAACAAAAGTGGTCCTCTGGTGTTCCACCTTTTCCCCATTCAACGTCCCTTTGGCTTCAATCTGAAATAAAAGAAACAACATCTCTCTGCTGAAATTCTTGAAAGGACATCATGGAGAGTTGCCCATCAGGTTGGTGTTATCTGTACCTGTACTCAACTGGCACTTGACTTCTACCTGCTGAAATGAGCTCAGCTGCCAATTACCAGTGGGCTGAGTTCACTGTTTGATTCCTTAAGGAAGAGTGAGAGTGGAGGAAAAAAATGCAGAAGCTCTGGCCCTGGCATGTGATCCATTCCATTGTGTCTCCATAAATTGTTCCACACAGTCCCTCTTACTTCAGAGGATGAAATTAAATTGCTTAGGGTGGCAGGCAGGTCAGGCGGGGTGAGAGACAGGTGGGAGTGGAGGGACTGAAGCAAATCAGGAGGGCATGTCCAATCTCAAAGCATTGTATTCATATTTCTTCTTTAAACATTTGGTGGATGAAACAAAACTCATCAGAGAGAGAGATTTGGTCCAGGGGCGGCCAATTTTTCAGCCAGTTAGGCAGAAATAGCTGTAGCTGGAAAGGGCCTCTGGGAATAACCAGAAAGCTCAGGGCCAATAGTGTGAGAGGCGCTATGTCAGGGCATGCAGCCCATGGGGGAGATGACACTCGGGGGTAAAGGCATACCTTTGTACAGTTGTCACATACAACATCCCGCACTGACTCTGATGAGATAAAGTGGTGAAGGCAGTGGTCCAGGGTCAGTGGATGACCCTATGGCATGAGAAGAAGAAAACTCATTTTTACAACTCAAAGGGGAGCTACACTGGAACAACTAACACATGGCAACATGAATCCCAGAGCTTTATTTTTGCTTATACAGGCAAAAAAGCATCACAGACACAGCTGGATGCATCCCGAACAAACATGGATTTCATTTCACCGTAGACTCACTACTGTGATAGATCCAAAGGTATGATGAGCACACAGTGTAATTATGGAGTCCACATTGTTTTAGATACTTTTGAATTTGAGATTAACACTTGTATGTTAAGTATTCAAAAAAGCCAAAATTTCTGCAGCAGAAAAAACCCAGCCACCTCTTCTCCCCCCAAATTGGGCCACAGTACCACACATTAAAACTGGGATGGGGATCTGGCCTATTGGTTCTGTGGTAGAGTGTTGGCCTGCCGTGTGGAAGTCCCGGGTTCGATTCCCAGTCAGGACACACAGGAGAGGCAACCATCTGCTTCTCCACCACTCACCTTCTCTCTCTCTCCCCCTCCCACAGCCATGGCTCGAATGGTTTGAGCAAAGTTGGCCCCAGGCACTGAGGATCGCTCCATGGCCTCGCCTCAGGTGTTAAAACTGATTGGTTGCTGAGCAACAGAGCAGCAGCCCCAGATGGGCAGAGTATTGCCCAGGTAAGGGCTTGCTGGGTAGTGTATCCTGGTCGGGACAAATGTAGAAGACTGTCTTTCTGCCTCCCTGCCTCACACTTAATAATAAAAAATTAAAAAAAACTAAGATGGGTTCAACCAACCATGTGCCTGAGTAACACATGGCACCTGAGCTACACAAAATGCCTCAGAGCCCTTTCAGATTCAAATGTCTCTGAAACAGACCCCAATAGACCACAGATCAGTACTTACCCATGTGGCAGCTGGAATACTTAGTGAAAGGCTATCAAAGGTATCGAATCGAACAGGACTCTGAAACAAATATTACAGAAAATCCAGAAAGGACTGAAGTTCAATTCAAACCTTTGTGTTTATTCAAGTTTAATATTTAAATGTTCAACATTAACGTAAGGAAACATAATGTACTTACCTAGAAGCAAATTCTGTTAAAAACAACCTCTTGCCAACATAAGAGAGACAATATGCTAAAGGACAGCTTGGAAAAACTAAGATGACATAGCTGACCCAGTAATTTTTGGATTCTGTCCTATGTAATGACCATGGACATAACCACAAGGAGGGTCATCACAGCATTATTGATAACAGCAAAATGTGAATAGTTGAAATGATTAAATAAATTATATCATGTCCATAGAATGGAATACTTATTAAAAATAGTGTAGCAAAATGCATGATTATGTGGAAAGATGTGCATGTTATATTATTAATTGCAAAAAAACATGATAAAGTAGGGTAAGAGTTCCTGCTTTCGGTGATGGCAGAGTACCCTGGCTAGACTAACTCTCCTTGAGATAACAATGATAAAATCTGGACCAAAACAAAACAAAACTATGTGAATGACTGGAGAACTACCAGAAGCAGGAAGAAATGGAAAAGAAGTCAACTCTTGGAAACATAGGAGTTTCATGGGTACGATTTGCATTGTGTGGCTTTTGGTCTGAAGGTTCTCTCCCAAAACAATGTACAAATTTGGTAAAAAACATGAATGGACAGATTTAAGAAAGTCAGCAGGCCATGGCTGGTTGACTTAGTGGATCAAGTGTTGGTCTGGTGTATGGACATCCTGGGTTCAATTCCTGGTCAGGGCACACAAGAAAAGTGACCATCTGCTCCTCTTCCCATCCCTCTCCTCCTCCCACAGCCAGTAGCTTGACCAGTTAAAGCATGGCCCTAGGCCCTGACGATAGCTCAGCTGGAATAAGTACATCAGCCTCAGGCACTAAAAGTAGCTCTGTTGATTGGAGCTTTGGCCCCAGACAGGGGTTGCCGGGTGGATCCCAGTATGGGGCACATGAGGAAATCTGTCTCACTATCTCCCCTCCTCTCACTTATAAAATTTTAAGAAAAGCATAGCTATGCACTGCATGGACAAGCTGCTGAAATCCAAAAATAAAGAGAAAGTCTTGTAAGCAGCCAGAGAAAACTGTCACTTTATATACAAAGGGATGGCATGAATGATGCTGACTTTGCAGAAGAGAAAAATGCCGGCCAGAGACAACAGAACAGTGCCTATAAAGTGATGAATTTAAAATGAAACAAAACGGCCCTGGCCGGTTGGCTCAGTGGTAGAGCGTCGGCCTGGCGTGCGGAAGTCCCGGGTTTGATTCCCGGCCAGGGCACACAGGAGAAGCGCCCATCTGCTGCTCCACCCCTCCCCCTCTCCTTCCTCTCTGTCTCTCTCTTCCCCTCCCGCAGCCAAGGCTCCATTGGAGCAAAGATGGCCCAGGTGCTGGGGATGGCTCCATGGCCTCTGCCTCAGGTGCTAGAGTGGCTCTGGTCGCAACAGAGCGACGCCCCAGATGGGCAGAGCATCGCCCCCTGGTGGGCATGCCGGGTGGATCCCGGTTGGGCGCATGCGGGAGTCTGTCTGACTGCCTCCCCGTTTCCAGCTTCAGAAACACACACACACACACACACACACACACACACACACACACACACAAAATAAAATAAAATGAACCAAAACCACAGCAACACTGTCAACCCAAAATTCCATCTTCAGCCAAAGTATTCTTTTTAAAAAGGCAAAACAAAAACATTTTCATATAAATTAAATCTAGTAAATTTGTTGCCAATAGCTCTGCAAGAAATGTTAAAAAAATATTTTTAGGCTGAATAGAAGAACATCAAATGGACTTGGATCCACGGAAAGGGCTGAAGAACACTGAAAACAGCAGATGTAAAATTGTTTTCTTTTTATTTTTTTTAAACACATTTAACTGTTTAGAGCAAAAATTATGATGGTGTTACGGGGTCTGTAATGTATGTAGATATAAACAGATGACAAAAATTACTCAAACAATGTAAGCGAACTATACTTTTGTAAGTTTTCTGTATTTCATATAGAATATAATTAAATGACCGTGAAAAGTTAAAATTGCATGATTTCATCATACACCCTCCAACTTTAAAAACATATAGCTAAAAGGCCCTGGCCGGTTGGCTCAGTGGTAGAGCGTCGGTCTGGCGTGCAGAAGTCCTGGGTTCGATTCCCGGCCAGGGCACACAGGAGAAGGGCCCATCTGCTTCTCCACCCCTCCCCCTCTCCTTCCTCTCTGTCTCTTCCCCTCCCGCAGCCGAGGCTCCATTGGAGCAAAGATGGCCCAGGCGCTGGGGATGGCTCCTTGGCCTCTGCCCCAGGCCCTAGAGTGGCTCTGGTCGCAGCAGGGCGACGCCCCGGAGGGGCAGAGCATCGCCCCCTGGTGGGCAGAGCGTTGCCCCTGGTGGGCGTGCCAGGTAGATCCCGGTCAGGTGCATGCGGGAGTCTGTCTGACTGTCTCTCCCCGTTTCCAGCTTCAGAAAAATACAAAAAAAAAAAAAGAAAAAAAAAGAAAAACATAGCTAAAGCCAACAGGGGAAATAACAGCAAAACACTAAAAAGTATTATAAGGAATCTATAATAATTCTGGAACCTTTAAATGAATTTTTGCAAGATATCAAGATATAAGGTCAATATACAATTATATTTCTATATACTAGAAAAAGATATTTAAATTCCATCTACAATAGCTTCAAATATACAAATAAAATGCAAGAAAAAATAAAATAGATGAATGGACAGTTAAAGATGAAAAGATATTTAAGACATATGAATTATAAGCTATGGATCTGACTTTTTAAAAAAGAAATCACAATGGATACCACTTCACACATATTAGGATGGCTGGAACTAAAAAGTCAGATGATAAGTATCAGTGAGGATGCAGAAAGACTGGAACCCTTGCTCACTGCTGGTGGGAATGCAAACAGTGCAGCCACTCTAGAAAACAGTCTGGCAGCTCCTTAAAAAGTTAAACAGAGGCCCTGGCCGGTTGGCTCAGCGGTAGAGCGTCGGCCTGGCGTGCGGGGGACCCGGGTTCGATTCCCGGCCAGGGCACATAGGAGAAGCGCCCATTTGCTTCTCAACCCCCACCCCCTTCCTCTCTGTCTCTCTCTTCCCCTCCCGCAGCCAAGGCTCCACTGGAGCAAAGATGGCCCGGGCGCTGGGGATGGCTCCTTGGCCTCTGCCCCAGGCGCTAGAGTGGCTCTGGTAGCGGCAGAGCGACGCCCCGGAGGGGCAGAGCGTCGCCCCTGGTGGGCGTGCCGGGTGGATCCCGGTTGGGCGCATGCGGGAGTCTGTCTGTCTCTCCCCGTTTCCAGCTTCAGAAAAATACAAAAAAAAAAAAAAAAAAAAAAGTTAAACAGAGTTACCAGAAGTCTACTCCTAGGGCTATGCCCTGGAGAAATACATATGCCCACATAAAAACCTGTACTTACATATTTACAATAGCCAAAAAGTAGAAAGAACCAAAATGACCATTAATGAATGAATGAATAAACAAAATGTGGTCTATCCACAAAATGGCATATTATTGATGATAAACAGGAATGAAGTGCTGACACCACTACAACATGGGTGAGCCTCGGAAACACGCTGCTGAGTAAAAGTCACAAATAACTACAGATTGCGTGATTCCATTTAAATGAAATGTCCACAACAGGCAAATCTATACAGACAGAAAGTAGATTAGTGGTTGCCTAGAGGCTGGAAGAGTGTGTGTGTCTGAGAGAGAGAGAGAGAGAGAGAGAGAGAGAGAGAGGGAATGAATGGGGAAGAACTGCTAATGGGTACAGGGTTTTTTGGGGGTAGTGAAAATACCCTAGAATTGTTTGAGGTGATGATTGTACAATTCTCTATTTTTGTATTATGTTGGAAAATTTTCAAATTAAAAATTATTTTAAAACCTCAAAAGCAAAAATACCCCCCAAACAGCCCTAGAATCTGCTGTGTCCACCAACAGTATAGACCCAAACTCAGGACTCGAATTCCTGCCAGTCCGGAGTGGCTCTGCTGCTCTTGTTGCAGAAGATGCCATCTGACGATGAGACATGTCAGGACTGACCACAGGAGGGAGTCCGTCCACTAAGTGTACAGAGCCCAGGCAACCAAAAGGCCATATACCGATGTCAGTCTGCACTCTCACAATCCTTCATGAATCAACTTAAAACCTCGCCAGAAAATATAAAGTACTGGTATTGTATTTACCTGGTGTTCACAGTGTTTGCAGATCATATTACTAGTAAGTCTTCCATGAAAAGGATGCTGAGACTTCCAGTGACTGGACGTGGGATGAGGTGCCCCTGGAACACACACCATCGTTTGATCTGCCACCACCAGCCCTTTGGCACCAACCTCAAAATTCACCCTGCTTTTTAGTATCTGGTAGCCAACTCCATCTTTAGAAAAACTGCTCCTGAAAGTTTAATTGAAATAGCTTTTCTGATTGACATATATCAAAAAGACAAGCCATTTCCGTCACAGAAGAACATGGGTCCTTCAATGTGGTTTTTGTACAATGGGGACAGCCACGTTTAAAAAAGGAATTTGTGTTGAGTAACATCTTTTTATAAACAAATGCTTAAAATGTTTAAGAAGTCAAAAGAACATACCCTAAGTGAACATTCCACAAAGCAAGATAAATTTCTGAAATATCATCAGAATAGGCAAATACTGAAAAAAATTTTTTGATATAATGGGGGTTAATGGAAAAAACATAGTGTGGTATGTCAGTTTAGCGAAACAAGCCCTGGCCTTGGTCCTGGTTTAGCTATGTGACCTGAGGAGTCACTTCATCTATATAAGCCTCGGTTTGCTGGAAATGGGAGTAAGTATTGTCCCATTATCCATAATATCATCAACTTCATATACTTATTGTGAGACTTCAGTGAGATATTGCAGTCCCGGGCACACAGCATAGGCTCCAAAGATGATTTTTCTTATTACTACTAATGCACAAAGGAATTGATGTCTTTTTTTTTAAGTCTTAAGAAAACAATGATTTCCTTTCAAAGAGGACTGATCACTTGCAGTACAAGCTGGCCAAAGTGAAAATGCCAAGACCATGAGTTTCAGCTGACTAAGTTCCTCTCAGGATCACTTTGAGAAGGTACAAGGACAACCCTTGTTTGGAGTGGAAATAAGTCCGTGCGGAGGAAACTGAGCCGGCAAAGGTGTGACAGAACAACTTAAAGCTGTTTCCAAAACACAAATTCCTTTGTGAGTACACATGAGCTGGATTAGATGCTACCAGAAAAAAAAAATTTAAACAAGCAAATTACTGTCATATCTAAAAAATCCTCATCTCTGTGTTACAGTTCAATGGAAAATGACTACCTCTCGTGCGGCAGGTTATTTGCTTGGGAGTTGTTTCTGACTGCTGCTGTAGGGAAAAATAAGAAACAGACTGAAAACTCTACTTACTGCAACCCTCTTATCACCTCGCCCCACTCCGAAATCTTACAAGCGCCACGAACCCAAGTTTTAACAAAGGTTTCTGAAAGCAGCCTTCACATTCTCTCTGGTTGGCTACGGTGCCCGTTCCTTCACTGAAAGCAATCAAAACACATTTCCTCTTTCTGGAATATTACTCCCCCCATTTCCTAGTTTACTTTTACCAACTTTTATAACATGCCAGGGAAATGAGGATTCATTTAGCATTCCCCGGGCCCTAGGCTCTCCTGTATTAAATAGGGGGGAAATACATTCTCTCTTTCTCAAGCTAACACAAAGTGCAGCAAAGAATCACTGTGAAGTCTTCCAAGTCACCACCTGCAAAGTGTGCAGTTCCCCCATGCTGACTGTGACTGAAGCCCACTGGGAGTTGAAAGTTGTACAGAGATTAGACCTGTGGTCCCCACACCTATTAAATGTGCCCAAATCGCATTAAGTGGACTGGAAATAGTAACGGTTTACCTCTAGGGAATGCACATCGAACAAGTGTGTGACCCGGGGCTGGCGGTCTCGCTCATCTTCCAATGATGAGGTGATGACGTGGAATAATTCATGAGCATCCTGCCAAAGGGCAACGTACTCTTCAGAGGGGCCCGAGGAGGCGGGGCAGCATCAGAACCACCCCGTGTGGACCTCTGGGCAGCCCCCCTCCAGCCCCTGTGGGCGGAATTTGCTTTCCACCTTCTCAGGGCCCAGCTCCTTAAACAGAAACAGTCCTGTCATAGACACTTTCACAATAAAGAACCTAGACTAGAGCCCCAAGGGGAGGGAGAAGGAGGGAAAGTGGGTGGCGTGCCCTCACTAGCTTCTCTGAGCCGGTCTTAGTTTTATGGAGATGGCCCTGATTTCCACTCAACCTGACTACTCTTTTTATGATTGTGGATAATAAGTACACATAACATAAATGTCATCACTTTAAGCATTTTTAAGTGTACAGTTGTATAGTGTTAAGTACATCACATTGTTGTGCTACCATAGCACTCCTTCTTCAGAACTTTACTGCCCCAAACTAACTCCATACCCATTAACACTAACTCATTTCCCCTCCCCCCCAGCCCCCTCTACTAGTGGAAAGTAGACACTCCCACTCTACTTTCTCTCTGTGAATTGGGCTATTCTAGGACCCTCGTCTCACGTAGAATCATACAGCATCTATCCTTTGGGACTGGTTTATTATACTTAGCGTAATATCAACATTCATCCATGTTGTAGAACTTCCATTTTAAGGCTGAATAATATTCCGTTGTGTGTGTGTGTATACATATATACCTATGTGAGTATACACACGCATACCCAAACACACACGCACGTTTTGTTCATTCATTTGTCAATGGACAGACAATTGGGTTACTTCCACCTTTTGGCTATTACAAATAATACTGCTATGAACACAGGTGTACAAATATCTGTTCGAGTCCCTGCCTTAAATTCTTTTGGGCTTATACCCAGAAGCAGAACTGCTGTGACATACAGCTGGGGGACTACCCTTTAAAGACCAACTCAAGGGCCCTCTCCCAAAAGCCGTAGCTGCCCTTCACTCTTCTGGAAGGGGCAGGTCTCTCCTCCTGCTTCGCTCCCAGTCTCCCTCCACAGTAACCCACGTGATCTTTTAAAAGGCAAACAAATTACTTTATTCTTCAGCTTTCAACCTTCCAATGGCTTTCACTGCTGGAGTAAACCCACTCCCTTCCTGCTGGCCCACCAAGCCTGACGTGATCCACCTAGCCCCCAGAACTCTCCCCCTCACTCACTCTACCCTAGCCCTTCCCCCCCCCCTTTTTTTTTTTTACAGAGACAGAGAGAGAGTCAGAGAGAGGGATAGACAGGGACAGACAGACAGGAACGGAGAGATGAGAAGCATCAATCATTAGTTTTTCGTTGCGCATTCCAACACCTTAGTTGTTCGTTGATTGCTTTCTCATACGTGACTTGACCGCGGGCCTTCAGCAGACTGAGTAACCCCTTGCTGGAGCCAGCGACCTTGGGCTCAAGCTGGTGAGCTTTTGCTCAAACCAGATGAGCCCTCACTCAAGCTGGCGACCTCGGGGGTCTTGAACCTGGGTCTTCCGCATCCCAGTCTGATGCTCTATCCACTGCGCCACCGCCTGGTCAGGCTTCCCCTTTTCTTTAAATTGAGGTAACACTGGTTTATAACACTACATGCATTTTAGTGTGTCACATTATAATCAGTATCTGCATACACCCGCGGTCTAGCTCCCTGGCCCCTAGTGCTCCTGACTGCCCCAAGCTGATCCCCATTCTGGGCCTGCCTTTCATGTGCTTGCGCTCTGCCCTGTTCATCCCAGGGCTGCCTCCTCCTCACCCTGCAGGTCTCTGCAGAAATGGCATCTCCTCAGGGAGCCCCTCCCTTCCAACCCTCCCGGACCTAACCCACCCCAGCCAATTCAAAAGCAGTCCTGCAGCCTCTCCCTCTACAACATTCTGAATACCCTAAATATCCGAGGACTCTCCATCCCACCTGCCCCAACCCCAGGCTGAGCCAGCCATTCCATCCCTGGCCCAGATACCTGCAACAACAGCCTCCCAACTTCCCTCTCTGCTTCCATCTTGGCCCCTGTGGTCCCTCGTGTACACAGTGACCAGTGTGTCTATTTCAAACACTAACTGGATCCCTGTTCAAAGCCTCTAGTGGCTGCCCATGACACACAGGACAGAAGCCCACCTCCTGCCCACGGCCTCCCAGGCCTTGCACCATCTGCTGACAGCTCCTGCAACGCCTCCTCCACGCTCTCCCAGCCCCACCTGGCCCTGCTGGCCTCTCGCTGCCCTGCACACATGCCTGCATCCTTGTCACTGTCCCAGGGCTTTCACCCAGCTCATTCCTCCGTCTGGAACACTGCACCCAGACCTCCACAGGCCTCACTTCTTTTTAGACCTCGGGTCTCAGCAAAGACCTCACATCAGAAGCAACTTCCCCCACTGAACATGGACTCCCATTGCTTTTCTCTGATCCCAGCTTCTTGGCCCCTTCCCTCACATTTTGTCACATCACCATGTTTATTTTCTTGTTAGCACTTCTTGAGGTTATCTGTTTATTGTCCACACTGCAGCCTCCAAACCACCGCTAGAATGTGAGCAGCACTACAACAGGAAGTTTGCTGCTACAGCCCCTAGGTCCTCCACAGGCCCCGCTGTGGCAGGCAGTGAATAAACATTTGTTGTGTGTATAAATGAATCCCCTCCTAGGCTATGAATGATGGTTAGCAAGAGATTGATGGCGATTCAAAGATAAACAAGGCTAGGCTCTTGAGGGACTCACAATCCAGGCACACCTGTACAGTCTAGCTATTACTTAGCAGTACCGTCCTATTGTTAGGACCAATGGGCCGCAAGAGACAGAGAATGGAGAGAGAATCAGCTCTTCCCAGAGGCTCTTGCGGAGCCTTCAGATACAGGCATCTGGACCAACCCTTGAAGCCATGAGCAGGGGTTCACCAGGGAGAAAAATGCCAAGACAGGATGGAGACAGAGCCAAACCCGTTGGCCATGTAACCACTTGGCCGACAAGTACTGCAAAAGAGGGTGGGGCTGAAGTGTGCACTTTAGCACCAGATTGGCTCTGCCACTTAAATAACTGTGTGGTTTTGGAGAAGTTCCTTCACTTCTCTGGACCTCAGTGTTCTAATTTGTGAAATGGGAATAATCACAGTAACTCCTTACAGGGTTGTTGTAAGGATTAAACCCGAGATAATTCACATGAAGCAAGCACTTACCCCGCTGCATCTCCCACAGGTCTACTCTAGACATTGCAAAGTGTTTGATGGTGGAAGTCAAAGTGGTTGACTAGTAACAATGAAGATGCAGACAAGGCCTCACTCTTGGCTCTTTTCCCCACATACTACAGCACCACCTGGCTCAGTGACTGCTGTGAGCCGAAGATGGAAATACTTCTGAGGAATAACTGGGAGGTAAGTGGGTCCTTGACAGAAGGGCAGGACTTAGAAAAGGTTTCTGAACCTGACCGGTGGTGGCACAGTGGATAAGGCGTTGACCTGGAGTGCTGAGGTCGCCAGCTCGAAACCGCGAGGTCACTGGCTCTGAGCGTGGGCTTGTCAGTGTGGGGCCACTTTAAATCAGCCTCTGAAGACTGACTTCTTTTTCTTAAATGAGAGTGTAGTCCAAAAAAGTGCCTTGCCTGAACCTCTGAGCCCCTAAGGTGAAGCCACCTGCCTCTCTCTAATAGACCTAGCTGCCGGATCCTCCATTGAAGTGCAAACTCACTCAAGAACTTAAACGATTTCTGCTCTTTGGCAACTGTGTTTATCCCCCATCCTGCTCACCTTCCTTCCATTCATCGGGTGAAAAAGCTTATTTCTACTTTGATCATGAGAGCAGGAACAAAGCTTACAATCTAGCCCAGAACATGAAGGCTATCTAACATGTCACAGAAATGTATGCTCCGGCCAGGCAACTGCAAGGCCAATATTGACATTTATTCCTCCTGCTGCTACAATGCAGCTGATTTTCAGCCATTGTTGTGAGCTCAGATCCCAACTCATCAGTGGGAAGGATTCTCTAAGTGAACCTGTTCTGAATGTTGTGTTCACCTGTTCTTCAAATGAAGAGATCTGCCATCTGTACATTCTTAAGACATCCAACAAGCAGCTTGCATCCAAGACCTCATCATCAGTAACTTCTTGGCAGGATAAAGCTGGAAACAGAAAAAGTTTCATAATTATTAAAGCACCAGCATAACAACTCACCAGAAAACATGCATAGCACAATATAGCAAAGCTAATTAAGAATTTAAGAACTGGCCCTGGCAGGATGGCTTAGTGCAGGGGTCCCCAAACTACGGCCCGTGGGCCACATGTGGCCCCCTGAGGCCATTTATCCGGCCCCCGCCGCACTTCCGGAAGGGGCACCTCTTTCATTGGTGGTCAGTGAGAGGAGCATAGTTCCCATTGAAATACTGGTCAGTTTGTTGATTTAAATTTACTTGTTCTTTATTTTAAATATTGTATTTGTTCCCGTTTTGTTTTTTTACTTTAAAATAAGATATGTGCAGTATGCATAGGGATTTGTTCATAGTTTTTTTTTATAGTCCGGTCCTCCAACGGTCTGAGGGACAGTGAACTGGACCCGTGTGTAAAAAGTTTGGGGACCCCTGGCTTAGTGGATACAGCATAGTCCTGGTGTGCCAAGGTCACAGGTTCGACCCCTGGTCAGGGCACATACAAGAAATAACCAATGAGTGCACAACTAAATGGAATAACTAAGTGGGACAGCGAGTTGATGCTTCATTCTCTCTCCCTTCCTTCCCCCCACCTTCCTCTCCCTCTCTCTCAAATCAATGGAACAAGTTTTAAAAATAAAACTTAAAAATAAAAAGGAATTTAAGAATATAAAATTCACCTTGGAATTATATCTCTTTCATCATTCTTCCTTATAACTTTAGTAGACTATTATGCACTTGGTGTTTTTTAATGAATGTAATTTTTCATAAGGCTGCAGCATTTAAATAAAGGAACTGATTTTCAGTTATTTGAATTATCATCATCAACATAAATTTATTGTTGCAAGATTCTTATTGAATAAGATGATTTTAACTCCCAACTCTCACAGGTGGAGGACCCTCTAATATTCACTAGTCTAACCCCACACTCAGTGCTTAACTCCTCTCCACGGGACTCTTTCCTGTGGCCACAAGGCCTTTGCTTGTATTTGTCTGCATGTGAGTTTCCGATTATCATGGCAAAGCATCAAGCTACCCAAGGCAGCCTAAATGGGTCTGCTGAATTGTTTACTTTTCAATCATAAGTAGAATCAATCCTAATAAACAAATATAAAAATTTGATGGTCTTGCAGGCCAGAAGGGATTAGCACAAAATATTCAAAGTGATGAAAAGCAAGGAGCTATAGCCAAGATTACTCTACCCTGCAAAGTTATCATTTAAAATAAAAGGAAATAAAGAGTTTCCTAAACATGAGAAAGCTAAGAGTTCATTACCATAAAACCAGTATTACAATAAATGTTAAAGGGACTTAGAAAGAGGAAGAGGAGGAACAGAAGGGGGAAAAGAGAAGAAATAAAAAATACAAATAATAAGATGGCAATAACTACATACCTATCAATAATTACTTTAAATGTAAATGGATTAAATGCATCCATCAAAAGACACAGGATAGATGAATGGATAAGAAAACAAGATTCATACATATGCTGCCTACAATGAACCCACTTCATATAGAAAGACTCATAAGACTGAAAATAAAGGGATGGAAAAAGATATTTCATGCAAATGGAAACAAAAAAGAAAACAGGGGTAGTAATACATTGCTCACAAAAAAAGGAGATCACGAATGTGTAGATACTCCAGTACTTTCAGCCTCATTTTCACCAATGAAATAAAAGTTGGTTTTGCATCTCATTTGTATAATCAAACAACTTTCTTTGACTTGTCGTTTGGTCTTCTGATGTTCCTGTTTATTAAAAAATCAAATGCTTTTTTTTTTTACAGAGACAGAGAGTGAGTCAGAGAGAGGGATAGACAGGGACAGACAGACAGGAACGGAGAGAGATGAGAAGCATCAATCATTAGTTTTTCATTGCGCATTGCAACACCTTAGTTGTTCATTGATTGCTTTCACATATGTGCCCTGACCGCGGGCCCTCAGCAGACCGAGTAACCCCTTGCTGGAGCCAGCGACCTTGGGTTCAAGCTGGTGGGCTTTTGCTCAAACCAGATGAGCCCGTGCTCAAACTGGCAACCTTGGGGTCTCGAACCTGGGTCCTCTGCATCCCAGTCTGACGCTCTATCCACTGCGCCACCGCCTGGTCAGGCTCAAATGCTTTTTTTTAATTGCTTCATATTTATTTTGAAATATCCCCTAATTTTTGTGAGCAGTAAGTATACTTATATCAGACAAAACAGACTTTAAAACAAAGGCTATAATCAAGAGACAAAGAAGGACTCAGCAATTCTACTCTGGGTATTTATCCAAAGAAAGCCAAAAGTTTATGTTGAACAGAAATATACACCCCTTTGTTCACTGCAGCATTATTTATAATAGCCCAGATATGGAAGCAACCTAGGTGTCCGTCAATGGGTGAATGGATAAAGAAATAGTGTGTGTGTGTGTGTGTGTGTGTGTGTGTGTGTGTGTGTATAATGGAATATTACTCAGCCATTAAAAAGAAGCTAAATCTTGCCATTGCAACTATTGGGATAGACCTAGAGGATATTATGCCCAGTAAAATAAGGCAGACAGAGAAAGACAAATACCATATGGTTTCACTTATATGTGGAGTCTAAAACACAAATGAACAAACAAAACAAACCCAGATACAGAGAACAAACTGGTGGTCGCCAGGTGGGAGGGGACTTGTGGGGTTGGTTGAAAGATGATGGGACCAAGTACAAACTGACAGTTATGAAACAGTCACGGGGATGTCAAGTACAGCATAGGAAATATAGTCAATCATACTGTAAAAATTATGTATGGCATCGGGGTACTAAATTTACCAGGCAGATCACAAGTTATATTAATGTCTAACCACTATGCTGTATACCTGAAACTAATATATTAATGCCAACTGTAATTAAACAGTATAAAAAAATGAAAAAATTTAAAAATCCTAGTGCAACCAACTCTAAAAAAAATTGATGGGTTTATGAATTTATATTATAATTACAACCAAGTCAGGAGTTGGTAAACATTTTAGGCTTTGTGAAACTCTGTAGCAACTACTCAACTGCCAATATAACACAAAAGCAGCCATAGATAATACTAAACAAATAGGCATGGCTGTGTTTCAATAAAACTTTATTTACAGAAACAGGCAGTGAGTCAGATTTGGCCCATGGGCCACAGTTTGCTGACTCGTGATCTTGAGCATTCTCCATCCCACAGTGTGTTACACTGGACCTGAGTAAGGGAGACAAAAATGTAGGGGCCTGTCTTGGAAAATAAAGGGATGGAAAAAGATATTTCATGCAAATGGAAACAAAAAAGAAAACAGGGGTAGTAATACATTGCTCACAAAAAAAGGAGATCACGAATGTGTAGATACTCCAGTACTTTCAGCCTCATTTTCACCAATGAAATAAAAGTTGGTTTTGCATCTCATTTGAGAGTTCAATGACCCCTCCTCCCTTCCCCCAGATAAACTAAGCCAACCTGTTTCTTCTCCTTGATCTGCAGCCCGTGCACTTGAAAGGTTCCTCTGAGTACTTCAACTGTGTCCCTGGAGGTTCTGAACACTGCCACCCACTCTCCTGTCTGCACCTGGTCATGACTTTGTGAGTGGTGACCTGTGGAGAAGCAGCAGCCCTGGCAGCCAATGCTGAGAAGTCCAGAGGCTTGTCTTAGTGCAAATAAACCCTGAAGTCTGACAACTACCTCCAGAACAAAGGGAGCCCATTAGGGAAGGACCTGCACCTACCTTCTTCCTCGTACACCCATCAGGCAACCCTTCTGTTAGTGTCTTCCCTCCCAAGGATAACTTTAATGTCCCCTTTAGCTCAATTCTGCCTGAAATGCTGTGGACCAATTTGGCAATGTCTACTCATTTTCACACCCTGCAATCCAGCAATTTCACCTTCTCAGGCTCTACCCTAGGGAAGTATTTGCTTATGTACATGCCAGACACGTACCAGGGTGTTCACTACAGCCTGTTTATCATGATATGGCACTGGAAGCAAATGCCTAAATATCCTGAGGTGTCTCAATATTATAGAAACTGTGCAACTGGAAAAGTGGATGAGGTTTGCAAATATCACACAGACAATTCAAAAACGGACAAAGGACTTGAGTAGACATGTCTCAAAAGAAAAAGATATACAAATAGTCAATAAATACATGAAAAGAGGCTGAACATCACTTATCATTACGGCAATGCAAATAAATCAAACTCACAATTAGATATCACTTCACACCCACTGGGATGGCTATTATCAAAAAGATAGACAATAACAAGTGTTGGTGAGGATGAGGAGAACTGGAACACTTGTTGGTGGGAGTGTAAACTGGTACAGCCACTATGGAAAACAGTATGCATATTCTCTAATGCATATCATGTTATCTGGTTAGAAAAACATAAACAAACAAAACAGAATTCTTTTGGGTACTTAGAAACATATTCGAATGCACAGAAAATGGTCTGGAAGTATACTTTGGGGAAGGAAGGGAGGGGACAGGATTGGGGGACTGATAATGGGGACTCTATCCATCCTTTAGTCTTTACAAGGAGAGTATATTCATGCATCACTTGTATATGGGTGGGGTCAGTTCTACATGCAATTAAAAACAGCGGTTTAAAAATTTAGACCAGTGACTTCTTAAAATTCCACGTACATTGTGACTCCCAAGCTCAGTATCCAACCATTCCCAAACTCTTAGAACTCCATTTCCAGCTAGTATAATACCCAACTCCATTTCATGGTCCACATTTCTTAGGAAATACCCTAAGACAGAGACTTCGAGGCAAGGCATTACTAAGTCAAATGGTACGGAACAGTTGGCAAGCTGTTACTGTGTGGCTCCAAACTGCCTTCCTGAAAGTTACACCCCACCCCTCACCAGTGTGTATGAACATGGCACCCAACAGCTGGTCGTGACTGTGGATTTGTTTTTCAATCTTTGCTGACAGGCAAAATACATGGTGCCTCACCATTATTTTATTTATACTTCCTTGATGAGAATTAAGTTGAATATTTGAGAGTCCATTAGATATCCTTTGTATCTATCAAAATACAATTTATATTATTTCTCTTGCAAATTACTTTCCTTCCTAGGCTAAGATACTTTTAAAAAAAAACTTTAAAAATGTTTTTGAAACCAGAGTATTCTATAATTAAAAGGGTTATATCTCAGTGGACCTTTTTCTTCCATACAAATCTGTTACTAAAGTGATCATTTTTAAATAGATGATAATATATTTGATTTTATTTTAAGTAGTTGTTTGTATCTCTTGGGCTCTGAGTGCTTTTTCCGTAGTGATCTGTATGATCTTCTTCTGCACAGAGGCTGTCAAGCCTTCGCCTTTCCTCTGGGCTGCTGCTTTGAAAAGGCACACAGTTCCCCTTAAATTCCCAGCTAGATACCTTTCAGCAGGTGCAACAGCGTTAAGGATAAATACTGGTGTGGGGGCGGCTCCTTCTGATCCCTGGTGTACTGGGTGGTGAACTCCTCCAGCCACTTGATGAAAGCAGGGCAGGCAGACAAGCCTTGCAGCAGGGAGTTCATGAAGCAGGTGTTCCCCAAGTTGACAAGGCCAGGCACAAGCCCTAGAAAAATGGGGTGGCAAAGAGAACAGCACGTCAGATTGGACCACCTCTTTTATTCTCTCCTGTCTGCGACCCAGAGTTGCTGCACTGTGGCCTTGAATTTGAAATCCGAATGTGAGAAAGTCCTTATCCACAGAGATCTGGAGGCAGGCACTCTGTCCACACTGGGGCCTGGCCTAGTATGCTGCTTTAGGAGACTGCAGCGACAGGACAGGTCCCCATCATGTGTTACTTTTGAAACCCACCACAATGTCTGGTACAGTTTGGTTACCATAGTAACCTCTTTTTCTTTCCCTCCCTCATTCTCTTTCCCTCCTTCATTCTCACTTTCTCCTTTGGTGAGAAAGTGATGTTTCTCAGAACAGAAGAAGACAATTGTTTTGTTGTTGCCTCCCAGGACAATGACTGTGTTCTTAGAATCAGTGGGAAAGACATTTAGCAATTCTGATCAGATTTTCTGCAAAGAGATCAACAAAACCTGACACACTTCCTTCTTCTGCTGAAATGTTTAAAAAACTTTTTATTATGTAAATTCTCAAACAGGCACAAAAGAAGAGAGGCTACAGAATGAACTCTAATTATAACCATCCTCAGATTTAACAATGATCAACATTTTGCTACATCTACTCCCCCTCAAGGCTGACTTTTAATCAATATAAGTAGAGCAACATTTACAAAAGGGCACATTTTAAAAAATAAATAGATTTTTGTGTTAATGAAGAAGAAACTAACTTGAAACGTTTACTAGTGACTACCAGCTAGTCAGTGATAACACAAACACATTACACAATTAGTCAACTGTACTACTAAAAAACATAATTGTTATATTAATGAGAACACTAGACAATTAAGCCAATTTAAAAGTTTTCATTACAAAGCCTGTCTCCAACTCCAGACCTGAGAGGAGGTAAAACAGAAATCTCTTTACCACAGGGTATAAAATAATGAGTCACTAAAATTAACTTCTGTTTAAAATAAAGTGAGGAGCCACTGAGCCACTTCACCCGCAGGTGTTGTAAGGTACCAAACACTAAAGAATTAATATTAATATTTTAAGAGGCTTGGAGAACATTTTATTAATTTGGGTTAAGGTGTGCAGAGAAATTGTGAGAACAGTCTCTGTACTGCGTGCTTGGCATAGTCAGGATGGCCCTTGGCATTGTATTGTAAATGCAAAGGGGAGGAAAACATGGATCCCCAGACATTCCACCACACCTGTGGGGAAAGGGGTGAATGGCTAGCCAGGTGCAGGGAGAGAAAAAGCCAAAATAAACCTTTTCTTATAACTATGAGCCATTTGCGGGCATTTGTCCCCATGGAAACTACCTCTCCTATGTAAATGCGAGTAGTTAACACATGTGACTCTGGACAGAGAGATAGCAGATGAACACTAGATAATATAGGAATGCCTTTTAATATGTAAAAGAAATCTTTCCGCCATTGTGTTGACTTGTAAATTTTGTTTTCTCCAAAAGGATGTATGGCTTGCAAATTGAACATGGTCCTATCATGTTAAAGGACATATGACTATAACCAATAGTGGTAAAGGGCTCCTAATTACAATTTTTGCTTCTGTACTTCCCACTTACAAAACTATAAAAACCAAGTAGAACAAAGGGCCGGCGCTCTCTCCCTCAGATTTTTGTTGGAGTTGCCGCTGCTTGGCCAAGCTAGACAATAAAGCTTTGGTATATAATCAACAGACCTTGTTCATGTCTTCAATGTTTTGGGTCCCTCCGAATTAGGATTAACAAAGTAATTTACTTTCAAAAACTCAAGATACAAGAGAATCAAAATGTCCTCCCTTTTTGTACTGTTTTAGGTAACAAGGGTTTGGGTCGAGTCTACAGGCCACGACACCATGACCCGACACTTACCTTTTCTACGTTTCTTCCTTTCTGTGATGGGACCCCAGATGACATATATTCCTGCTGCAAGAGCAGCGGCGAGTCCACCTATAACACCCCAGTTCTTCATAACTTTATATCTAAAGAAGAAAATCGGTTTACAGTCTTTCCTCATCACAAACACATTAGGTGTATATACAGATACATGAAGAAATAACATTTCGTCAAAATAATCCACCGGCCTGCCAAATACCCAACTTCCAGGTTAAAGTAATAATACAATATAGGATTATGTCTCAAAAATCAGCACATTTAGACATTAGGATTTAAAACCTAAATCAGAGCACAACCTTCCAAAAGTCTCATCTCACAGAGGAAGAGCCAGGGTTTTCCTCCTACTCTGCCTCTCACTCCAATTCCAACACACTGGCTGTCACACTCGTCACACTCCCATCTCGAGGCCTTTGTACTGCTGCTCTGTCTGCCTGGTATGCTCCTTCCCCTGAGCACTGCTTGGCTCACCCCTTCACTTCCTCTTCAAGTCTAACAAGCTAGTTGAACCTGCACTCGGGCCCCTGTAACCCAGTGTTACTTTTTCTTTTCACCCTCTAATATAACATTCACTTATTCACTACGCTTGTCTAGCTCCCTCAAATGGAATGCAAAGTCCCTTGGGGTGGGGATCTTTGTCTGTTTACTTAATGATATAACCGGAGTGCCTAGATCAGCAATTTTCAACCTTTTTCATCCCAAAGGCATGCATAACTGATTACTAAAATTCTGCAGCACATCAAAAACATATTTTTGTTGATCTGATGAAAAAAAGGTATAATTCTGACTCATTCACATTGGATGGCAATTGTGTTGGCTGTAGTCGTTTTTTTTATTTGACAATCTAAAAGAAAAGAGGCCAGTACCCCTGACTAAATAGTCAGGTTTCACGTTTTAAAATTTTTTGCGGCACACCAGTGTGCCATGGCAAACTGGTTGAAAACTGCTGGTTTAGATCACACTTGGCACATAGCTGGTTCACAATAATATTTATTGAACGGTTGGGTATTGGAGAAAGTATAGAAATGGATGTGTATTTTAAGGTACTAACAAACAGGAGGCCTACAATAGCATACAAGACTTCTAAGTACTGATTAAATTAAAGATTCTGAATTTGAGGCTTGTCTTGAACACTGATGTTACTCTTTTACTACACATATAGAAATTTCACCAGCAATTTAAAACTCTGTTTTTATACAAAGGTATTCCACTGATTAAAGCAAACCATATAGGCCCTGGCCGGTTGGCTCAGCGGTAGAACATCAGCCAGGTGTGTGGAAGTCCAGGGTTCAATTCCAGGCCAGGGTATACAGAAGCGCAAATCTGCTTCTCCACCCCTCCCCCTCTCCTTTCTCTCTATCTCCCTCTTCCCCTCCCACAGTCAAGGCTCCACGGGAGCAAAGTTGGCCCAGGCGCTGAGGATGGCTCCATGGCTTCCACCTCAGGCACTAGAATGGCTCCAGTTGCAGTGGAGCAATGCCCCAGATAGGCTGAGCGTCGCCCCTTGGTGGGCATGCTGGGTGGATCTTAGTCAGGTGCATGCAGAGTCTGTCTGTCTGCCTCCCCCCACTTCTTCAGAAAAATACAAAAAGAACCCCAAACAACTAAAGCAAACCATGTATGCATATATACATCTATGTGTAATATATACCTGTATACATGTATTAGATATGTGTATATATAATATATTCTTTTTTAAAATTTATTTATTTATTCATTTTCTGGAGAGGAGACAGAGTGAGAGTGTGTGAGGGAGAGAGGGAGGGAGGGGGGGGAGAAAGGGAGGAGGAGCAGGAAGCATCAACTCCCATATGTGCCTTGACCAGACAAGTGCAGGGTTTTGAACCGGCAACCTCAGTGTTCCAGGTCGACGCTTTATCCACTGCGCCACCACAGGCCAGGCTGTATATAATATATTCTTATCACAATATTTGGATCTTGTGAATATTTTGATCTCAGCCACTGGTGATACTAGGGACTCTACTTACAACTACCAACATTTTCCTAGTGTCATATCTGATATAATGCAACCTTGATAACTGAATTTCAAATAAATCTTTGTTTTCCCAAGCAGAGTCTAGAGCACACAGAAGTTGGTTAAGAAGGTGGAATCACATTAATCGGTCCATTTCTGGCTCTGCTATTCCCCTAGGCATCATTTCACCTTCTAAACTTCAGCTTTCTAATCTGTAAAACAGGGATGCTCATGAGACCTACCTCACAGGTCTCTTGTGAGGTTAAAATATGCGCTAGTGCATAGGGTATGTAGCAAGAGCTTAGTAAATGTTAGTGGCTATGATTATTAAGGATAATAACCTCAGTTTAATTATAAAAGTTATTCTTAAAGTTTCTTAATGCATCACTGTGCTGACTTTTACACAACAGGTATATTCACAAAAGTGCCTGTGAAGAGTAAAAAGGGATCATCATTGAAATGGGAAAGCATGTATACATAATGCTGTCAAATTTATTCAAACACTAATATTTCAGAGTACATACTCTATGTCATGCACTGTAATGATCTCAGCTCATCCTCAAAACAACAACAACAAAAAAAGATGAAACTAAGAGTAAGAGATGTGGCCAACTTGGTCAAAGGGGTGAGGTGAGACAGGTCTGAACTTAGGTCTCTCAGGCTGCCAAGTCCATGCTTACAAGCACAAAGCTCATGAGGGAAACTGAAGGACAGTGAAGTGTTGAGGAGGTGGGAAAGAGAACTTGCCCATGTCCTTAGCAGGGCTCGGACAAAAAGACAGAGGCAAGTAGTGGCTCTGGAACTGCCGTCCCTCTGCAAAATGATAACACAAAAGAGAATATGGGCCCTGGGAGTGCAAAGATCTGGCTTCTCCCTGCAGCTGTAGGATCACAGACAAGGCCGTCTCAAGACACGTTTCCCATCCACAGAATGCTGGCACTGGACAGGATAGCCTCTGGCTTCCAGCCTGGGATAATAAGTTCTTTAGATCTGCTCTAGTTCCAGAGGAAGGAAGCTGAACTGAACAACAGGTCTCGGTCATTTAGGGACAATAATGAAGGTCAGTGCTCAGCTCTGAAGCCTGGAGGGAAATAGGGGCCCTGACAATTGGGGACAATGCTATGGAGGGGTGGGGGGTCCGAGCAGAAATGGAGGACCTTAGCAGGACTGGGAGCTTTAACAGGTGAAGGGGTCCTGACTGGTTTAAGGACTACTGCAAGATTGGAGACCCAGAGAGAATAGGGGATCCCTGGCCTGACAGGAATGGGGTGGGGCACTAGCAGGCCCCGGCACATAACAGGATGACAACCATGGCAGGACTAGTGTTGACAAGACTGGGGAACCCTGGCAGGCAAGGAACTAACATGGCTGGGAACCCATAGGGTTGGGGGTGTCCTGAAAGGATTAAAAGGTCCTGGAAGGCCTGCGAGGCACTGGAAGACCCAGGGGCACTGAGAGAATTTGAGGCTTTCACAAGCCTGAGGGTCCCTACAAGTTCTGGGGACACTGACAGTACTGCAGAAGGCACTGGCATGCCGGGCTGGGGGCACTGATTAAACTGGGGGCACCAGGAGAAGAACTGGGAGTGCAGACAGAATTGGCCTTGCCGAAAACCTGGGGACCTGGAGGCCCGTAGGCCCTCCCGCCTTAGGGGCTGGGCCTTCAACCCTGCAGGACGCAGAAGCCTCCAGAACGCTCACTCCGGCCCTGTGGACGCTGACTAGGACGTGGAAAGGCCGCCGGAGGCCCAAACTCGGGACTCCGATCCCGGTCTCTCCGGCCGCCCCGCCCCCCCCCCCCCCCCAAGCTCACCTGACGGCCGCCCCAGTCCTCAGGAAGCGCTGGATGGCCCTGTCGGCCGCGCTCATGGCCGCCTGCGCCCGGGAGCTCAGCATCGCGGCCGCGCGGAAGCCCGCCTCAGCCGCGGCTGTCCCCGCCGCCCCCGCCACCACCGCCGCTGACGGACAGAAGTCTCCCAGGACTCCGGAGGCGGCGGAACCCGCGATTAAGGTCCCAGCTCTTCAAGGGAAGGGTGGCCTAAGGACGAGCTCCCGGGAGGACCGGAAACTGCTGCGGCCGGAGAGGAAAAGTCGACGGACCACATCCTTGCTTTTCCTTTTCCCCCTTGGCAATGGGCCCTGGCGTCGGTTGCTAAGGGAAGCCCTGCAGCCCGGCCCGCTTTGTTTTCAAGTTTGTTTGTTTGTTTTTGCTAGGGCTCCCTTCATAAATACAGGTACCCTATTTCTTGAAGGGACTCTGTGTCATTTAACATGTTTGGTGTGAAGAGGGCGGCAGCCGCCGGAAAGCGGGATCAGGCCTCGGACAGCATTGGTTTTTATTGTCGTTAGAGTGGAAACAGGTCGCAGAGGAAGGCCTTTTAATATGCATGTGGCCTATCTCTGATGGGATCTATAGAGAAACTGAGACCTTTTGTAATAGCCACCAAACTTATTTTCTATTTAGGTGCATTGCTAAGCATGTCACATAGATTAATTACACTGGGGAACAATTTTTTTTTTTTTCATTTTCTGTTGCATGAGGTTTTAGAACTGTTTCTATATATTTCTGCATTGCTGATTCCAAATCTGAACTCCGTTTTTTGGTGCATGCTCTAGTTTTTATGCAATTTTAATTTCTTTTTGTTACAGTTAATGACATGCATTGGTTTTTAAATTGGAGTTAAAGGGCAACGACTCTTGGATTGAACATAACCACAAGGCAATTAATGTTTTACAAACATCACTTTTACGTAATTGTAGTTGTTTTTAAATGTAAAAAATTATTATCTGAGAAAAACACCCTCTTACTTTGTTTTAAGATTGAATGATGGCTTCTTCAAGTAGGTGTAAATGTAAGAATAGTCCTGACACCTCCTGTTATATATGTGGCTGTGACACACTTCAACGTCAAAGGCGCAATATTTCATCATTTGTGACACGTGCATGTATTGCCTATTTTCAAGTTCCCCTTGGCGATCAAGACAAGAATTGGGCTCCTCATATTGTGTGTCATAATTGTGAAGAAATGCTTTGTGACTGGACAAAAGGAAAATGCAAAGGAATGCCTTTTGGTATTCCCATGGTTTGGCATGAACCTAAGGACCACAGCAGTGACTGTTATTTCTGTCTGATCCATACAAAGGGCATTGGGAAGAAAAAACGGCATATGATCGCATAGCCTAATATTCCTTAACCAATACGACCTATCCCGCACTTTGAGACACTCCCGGTTCCACTTTTCAATGGTTTAATTTCTTCTAAGGATGAAGAAAGTGAACATGGTGATCAAGTGTATTGATATTTTGATAAGATGCATGAGGAAATGATTGTAGAATCTGAAGGGTCCTCTTCTGATGCCAAGCAGTCATTAACCCCTCAGCAATTTAGCCAACCTGAATTGAATGACTTAGTAAGAATGACATAAAAATTGTCCTCGACTTTCTGATGTATGAGGAGAATAACTGGATCATTTGTGTGGATCTTAAAATGGTAAATTTTCTGCTAGGACAACAGAGATGTTTCATGAAGTATCCTTGCTTTCTGTGTTTGTGGGACAGCCGAGCTCAGGAGAAACACTGGACCCAGAAAGAGTGGCTGAAACGTGAAGCTCTAGAAGTAGGGATGCAAAATATTGTGAATGAGCCTATAGTTAATCAAGACAGGATCTTTTTTTCCCCCACTTCACATCAAACTTGCCTTAATGAAGCAGTTTGTTCAGGCTTCGAACAGAGAAAGTGAATGCTTTCAACATGTTATTTCTGCTTTTCCTGCCTTGTCTTTTGAGAAAATAAAAGCAGGTGATTCGATGGACCTCAAATTCGAACCCTCATACATGATGAAGAATATGCCAGGAAGATGAATAAGGAGGAGAAAGCAGCATGGCAGTCTTTTGTGGCAGTTACAAAGAACTTCCTTGGCAACAAAAGAGCAGAAAACTATGAACTTCTGGTTCAAAGAATGCTATTGGCTTTCCGCGACATTGGATGTAACATGAGCGTTAAGCTTCACTTCCTGAACAGTCACCTTGATAAGTTTCCCAAAAATCTTGGAGCTGTTAGTGATGATCAGACTACTGCTGGAGCATCAAACGAGATTGTCCTCAACAACTACACAAACGCAAGAGTTGCAAATGCAAATTTTTACCTGAATAGAATTTAAATAACTTTTGCGTAAATTTTATGATTAAAATAAGTGTTTTAATATGTTCTATTTTGAAATTGTAGACAAATTCTGATGCAATCATATCTTTTAGTGTATTTACTGCATTATAGAAATTATCATATTTTTACAAAGATGATGCCTAAGAAGACATTCTACTTCATTATGTTAAACTAAATGTTGAAAATTTTACAATAAGATGAAAACCTAAAATCTTAAATTGCAAAAAAACCTGTAGCTTACAGAGAAAAACTGTCAGATTTGAGATCAGCACACTCGAATTAGGTAAGAACAAGTGTTTCTGTGGATGTAACAAAAATTTTGTTCCCCAGTGTTATTCATTCACATTTCCTCTTCATGCCAACCTCAACATTTCTACGTTTTACATCCCAGGAAACCCAAGAACTTTAAAGAAGTAATGTCTTGACACAGCTTGTAATGGGTGGTGTTGCAGTAATATAATGTTATAGTAATTAAATATATAGAAATATAGAAAAATATAGAAGATATATAGAAATAATTAGGATATAATATTAAAAGCAATTAAGGAAATTAAAGTTATGTCGTCTGGATAGGAATTAATCTAGTGTGTACAGATATTGAAATATAGAAAAGAAAGGCTTTTAGCAATAAGTAACTTTAAAAGTCTCTTAGCATAAATAACTTCTTTTAGCTTCTCTTCTATCTTAAACTCTAAACCCCAGAATTACTTAGGCCTAAAACTCTCTACCCCGGCCTTAAAATTACGTTCTCCAAATTGCAGAGGTGACAGGGTAGGTCGTAAATCCTAGAATGTTTAGGAATGTTTTTGTTAAGCCTGTGAAACATTTATCACTACTATGTTATCATCTTCAAAACTTATGGTCTTAATGTGTAGAAATATTTTTTCTTTAAATTGATCTTATAAACATCGTAACAAGACAATAAGATTTAATGACTTTGTTAGCGAGATTAATGGATATGTTTTATTGCTTTTGTACCATGCTTTGCTAAGTTCCCCCTCTTTCCCATACCCCAACCAGTATGTGATTTTGTCTTTAAAAGCTGGCCCCAAACTGTGTTCGGGGCTGCATGATTTGAATGACTTAAGTCTCCATGCCGTTGCCTGCCAGCTTTAAATAAAGACTCCTTAATTTGGCTACTTAATTGTGTGGCAAAACGTCTGTTTCTTGCTGTTCTGATACAACAATATGATAAGCAGACTCTGCCTTTTGCACAGGGCCCAGTTAGTGTGTGTGTGAAATTATATATAGATAAGAAGTGGCTTGATGTTATAACTCTGTAGGTTAACATAAACAAGAAGCTTCCCTAGGAACACCTTAAAAGTGGCTTGATAGAACATTTCAGTAGATTAACATAAAAAGAGCTCCCTGCAAGGAACTCCCAGAAAGGTGGGTTGAGGTGATAATCCTGTAGGTTGAGTTGACACCTGTTAGAAGGCGTAGGCCAGAGAAGGTACTAAAGCTAAGGGGCCCCCCTGTTGCGGTAGTCGCCCAGACTCCAACATTGCACGTGCACTGTCTCCACGCCACTCTGACCAAAGATAGCCAAGAGGAGCACACCGACAGGGCCCCCTTAAGCTGTACCCAGGCACGCCAAAAGGATTTGTGAGTAATAAACTGCCTGTGTGATTCTTGCAATTAATTTATGTGTTGGTCATGTCTTTCCTCTTGTGGTGGTTGGTCTCGGCACTGATAAATAGAATCCTCATATTTGCCTCAAGTCTCAAAGAGGCTTCCAGCCTTGCTGTTAAGCAGGAGTGTCCCACTGTGCGGGGAAGTCGAGTCAGGGACGCCTGATTGACATAGAGCCTGGGCTCTACTGGGACAGGTGGAAACAAAATTGGCAGTCAAGGAGAACACTATTCAATAGAAATAAATATAAAGCAGGCTACATTTTAAATATTCTGGTTGCCACATTAAAGTAAAAAACAACAGATGAAATTAACTTTAACAATATCTTTTACTTGACCCAATATGTCCAAAATATTATTTCTACATAAAAATTATTAATATTTTACATTTTTTTTTGTATTAAGTACATTTCAGTTTGGACCAGACGCTTTTCATGTACTCAGTAGCCACATGTGGCCAGTGGCTACCACATTGGACAGCACAATTTAAATCTTTTTTTTTTTTTTATACAGAGACAGAGAGAGAGAGAGTCAGAGAGAGTGACAGACAGGGTCAGACAGGAATGGAGAGAGATGAGAAGCATCAATCATTAGTTTTTCCTTGCGACACCTTAGTTGTTCATTGATTGCTTTCTCATATGTGCCTTGACCTTGGGGCTACAGCAGACTGAGTAACCCCTTGCTTGAGCCAGCGACCTTGGGTCCAAGCTGGTGAGCTCTGCTCAAACCAGATGAGCCCGTGCTCAAGCTGACGACCTCAGGGTCTCGAACCTGGGTCTTCTGCATCCCAGTTCTACACTCTATCCACTACGCCACCGCCTGGTCAGGCTGGACAGCACAATTTATAAAGCATTAGTTTCAGAGAGAAATTGTCCTATTAATCACTCTCCCCAACTCCCAAACAAACAATTGCAACTGATTTAGTAAAGAAATCAATGCCTACCCTGGCTAGGTAGCTTAGTGGATAGACCCTCATCTTGTCATGTCAAGGTCGTGGTTTCAATCCCAGTTCAGGGCACATAAGAGAAGCAGCCAGTGAGTGCACAACTAAGTGGAGCAATGAATTGATGTTTCTCTCGCTCTCCTTTTCCTCTCCCCCCCCTTCCTCCGTCCCTCTCTATCATCAGTGGAAAAATTAAGTAAAAGATATCAATGCCTTTGTCATTTTCAAAGTTTTTGGTCTAAGAACCCCTTGATATGTTTAAAAATTATTAAAGCTTTTGTTTATATCTATACTATTGGAAATTAAAATGAAGAAATACCTTTTGGTTTTTAAAATTAAAGTATAATTTATATAGTAAAATTCACCTGGTTTTAGTGTATATATGAATTTTGGTAAATGCATAGTCATATAACCACTACCACAATCAAGATATAGAATCATCACCCCCACCCCATTCCAAATTACCCCCACATCTGAAGTGAGGTGGGAGCAGTCTTTTGAAACTGAGCCCTTGACCTATTGGATATGACACTATCTCCGGGTAGATAATGTCAGAATTGACTTAAATTATAGAACACTCAGCTGGCGTCACAGAGAGTTGCTTGGTGTTAGGGGGAAAACCTCACATGTCTGGTGTCAGAAGTGCTGGGAAAGTGGTATTAGTGTAAAATTAAGAGAGAAACGCAATTGGAGAACTGGGTTCTTCCCTACTCAGGAAAACTGCTATGAAGAACTAAAGGAAAAAATGAGAACAATGTCTCACCAAATACAGGCAATTAATAAAGAAATAGAAATCATTAAAAAAAACAAATAGAAAGTCTGGAGTTGAAAAAATTAACTTAAATTTTTAAAATTACTAGAGGGACTTGACAGCAGACTTGAACAGGCAATGAATCAGTAAACTTGAACAGAGATCAACTGAGATTATTCATTTAGGAATAGATGCAAAAAGAAATGAAAAATGAGCAGAGCCTCAGAGAGCTGTGGGACACAATATGCATAATGGGAATCTCAGAAGAGAGAAAAAAAAAGATCAGAAAGAATATTTTAAAAAATAATGGCTAGAAACTTTCAAAATTGATGAGAAACAATAACCTACACATCCAAGAAACTAGTGAACTCCAAGCAGGATAAATTCAAAGAAATTCATATCTAGACATATTATAATAAACAGCCAAAAGATGAAGAGAATTTTGAAGCCAGAGAGAGGTAATGTCTCTCTCACAAAAGGAATCTTAATAAGATTAACAGCTGATTTATCATCAGAAACCACAAAGGTTAGAAGGAAGTAGTATAACATATTCAAAATTCTTTAAAAAAAAAACACTAAGGCCTGACCAGGCGGTGGCACAGTGGATGGAGTGTCGGACTGGGATGCGGAGAACCCAGGTTCAAGACCCCGAGGTCGCCAGCTTAAGCGTGGGCTCATCTGGTTTGAGCAAAAGCCCATCAGCTTGAACCCAAGGTCGCTGGCTCCAGCAAGGGGTTACTCAGTCTGCTGAAGGCCCACGGTCAAGGCACATATGAGAAAGCAATCAACAAACAACTAAGGTGTTGCAGTGTGCAATGAAAAACTAATGATTGATGCTTCTCATCTCTCTTCATTCCTGTCTGTCTGTCCCTGTCTATCCCTCTCTCTGACTCACTCTCTGTCTCTGTAATAAATAAATAAATAAATAAATAAATAAATAAATAAATAAATAAAAACACTAAGAGTTCTATATCTGGCAAAACTGTCCTTTGAAAATGAAGGTGAAATTAAGTTATTCCCATGTAAGCAAACATTAATATTTGTCACTAACAGACTTTCCTTACAAGAAATATTAAAGGGGTTGCTTCAGACTAAAATGAAAGTACACTAGGAAGTAACTCAAACCTGCATGAAGAAATAAAGAGCAATAGTAAAGGTGTCTGTATAGGTAAATACAAAATATAGAAGAAGGTATTTTTTGTTTGTCTTTTACCTGATTTGAAAAAAACCTGCATAAATAATTATAAGTCTATGTTGATAGGCACACAATGCATAAAGATGTAATTTGTGACAAAAGTTGAAAGAGGAGAGAAATAGCAAAACATCAAGTTTTAAATAAACGTTAAAAAATTTTTTTTGATTGATCTTTAGAGAGAGAGGAAGGGAGAGAGAAAGGGACAATTTGTTGTTCTACTCATTTATGCCATCATTGATGGATTCTTGTATGTGCCCTGAATGGGTATGGAACCTGCAACCTTGGCATGACCAGACAATGTTCTAACCAATGGTGCTACCTGGCCAGGGACTTAATAAATTTCTTAAAGCCAACTTTGTTGTATACTATTGAAACTAAACTGGTATTAGCCCAAATTAGATTGTTATAAATTGAGATATTAATGGTAATCTCAAGGGTAATCACTAATACAATAATTTAAAAATATATCGTAGAAGAAATGACAAGGGAATTAAAATGGTATACTAGAAAATACATATTTAATACAAGAGAAGACCGTAATGGAAGAATTGAGGAACAAAAAATAGACAAAAGACATTGAAAGTAAATAGTACAATAGAGATGTAAATTCTACATGATCTGTGGTTACATTAAATTTAAATGAATTAGGCCCTGGCCGGTTGGCTCAGCGGTAGAGCGTCGGCCTGGCGTGCGGGGGACCCAGGTTCGATTCCCGGCCAGGGCACATAGGAGAAGCACCCATTTGCTTCTCCACCCCCCCTTCCTCTCTGCCTCTCTCTTTCCCTCCCGCAGCCAGGGCTCCATTGGAGCAAAGATGGCCCTAGCGCTGGGGATGGCTCCTTGGCCTCTGCCCCAGGCGCTGGAGTGGCTCTGGTCGCGGCAGAGCGACGCCCCGGAGGGGCAGGGCATCGCCCCCTGGTGGGCAGAGCGTTGCCCCTGGTGGGCGTGCCGGGTGGATCCCGGTGGGGCGCATGCGGTAGTCTGTCTGACTGTCTCTCCCCGTTTCCAGCTTCAGAAAAATACAAAAAAAAAAAAAAAAAAAAAAAAAAAAGAATTAAACTGTCCAATTAAAAGCCAGAGATTTTCAGAATGGCTAAAACAACATGATCCAACTATATGTCTATAAAAGCCTCATTTTAGATTCAAAGACACAAAAAAGTTGAAAGTAGAAAGGTGAAAAAAGTTCTACTGGGCAAACAGTAATAAAAAAAAGAGCCGTAGTGACTATTCTACTATCAGACAAAATTGACTTTAAGACAAAAATTGTTACTCGAGGCAAATAAGGACATATTATAATGATAAATGGTCAATCTATCAAAGAGATAAAACAATTTAGAGCAAACATGCACTTACAACAGACCCCCAAAATGCACAAAGAAGACTAGAATAGAGTTGACGGGAGAAATAGACTATTCAAGAATAATACTTGAAGATTTCAATATCCCCCTCTCAATAAGGGATAGGACATCCAGATAGAAGACTGGCAAAGAGAAGACTTGAGTAACACTAAAACCAACTATATCTAATTTTCTTCTCAAGTGGACATGGAATGTCTTCCAAGACAGATCATATATTAAGCCTTAAAACAAATACCAATAAATTTTAAAAAATTGAAATACTAAGTATGTTCTCTGACCATATGAAATAAAATTAGGAATCAATATCACAAGAAAATTCGGGAGATTCATAAATATGTGGAAATTACATAACACATTCCTAAGTAATCAATTGGTCAATGAAGAAATAGCAAGAGAAATTTTAAATACTTTGAATGAAAATGAAAACACAAGACACAATATTGTGGAGAGAAGATCACCACTTCTTCAATGACTACTCAGACATCTTTTTTTTTTTTTTTTCAAACCAGCCAACTCAGGAACTCAGTATGTGGCCAGTAGGTTTTTTTTTATTTTTTATTTTTTATTTTTTATTTTTCTGAAGCTGGAAACGGGAGAGACAGTCAGACAGACTCCTGCATGCACCCGACCGGGATCCACCCGGCATGCCCACCAGGGGCGACGCTCTGCCCACCAGAGGGCGATGCTCTGCCTCTCCGGGGTGTTGCTCTGCCGCGACCAGAGCCACTCTAGCGCCTGGGGCAGAGGCCAAGGAGTCATCCCCAGCACCCAGGCCATCCCTGCTCCAATGGAGCCTCGCTGCGGGAGGGGAAGAGAGAGACAGAGAGGACGGAGGGGGTGGGGTGGAGAAGCAAATGGGCACTTCTCCTATGTGCCCTGGCTGGGAATCGAACCCGGGTCCCCCGCACGCCAGGCCGATGCTCTACCGCTGAGCCAACCAGCCAGGGCCTACTCAGACATCTTGAGTACTGCTTCTGCTTGATGACTTCTTTGCCACATCTCGACAAGTTTACTGGCTACTGATTCATCTCAACCTCTTGCTTAGTTTTCAGTCCTCCAGAAACACTTTGTCTGAGGGTTCAGTTTCATTGAGAGTTTCAGAGTGTCTTTCCAGCCAGCTGCACAGATGTTCTCTCTGCCCTCTTTGGGCCTCTCTAGTCATATATTAGACATCTTGCATTTTATGGCAGAATAGAAGATGTGACCAAGGAACTCTTTGAAGTTGAATGCCTTGACTTTTTTTTTTTTACAGAGACAGAGAGAGATTCAGAGAGAGGGATAGATAGGGACAGACAGACAGGAACGGAGAGAAATGAAAAGCATCAATCATTAGTTTTTCGTTGCGCATGGCGACACCGTAGTTGTTCATCGATTGCTTTCTCATATGTGCCTTGACCGCGGGCCTTCAGCAGACCCAGTAACCCCTTGCTGGAGCCAGCGACCTTGGGTCCAAGCTGATGAGCTATTTATTTATTTATTTATTTATTTATTTTTTCTGAAGCTGGAAACGGGGAGAGACAGTCAGACAGACTCCCGCATGCGCCCGACCGGGATCCACCCGGCACGCCCACCAGGGGGCGATGCTCTGCCCCTCCGGGGTGTCACTCTGCTGAGACCAGAGCCACTCTAGCGCCTGGGGCAGAGGCCAAGGAGCCATCCCCAGCGCCCGGGCCATCTTTGCTCCAATGGAGCCTTGGCTGCGGGAGGGGAAGAGAGAGACAGAGAGGAAGGAGGGGGGCGGGGTGGAGAAGCAAATGGGCGCTTCTCCTATGTGCCCTGGCCGGGAATCGTCCCCCGCACGCCATGCCAACGCTCTACTGCTGAGCCAGCCGGCCAGGGCCTGGTGAGCTTTTGCTCAAAGCAAATGAGCCCATGCTCAAGCTGGCGACCTAGTGGTCTCGAACCTGGGTCCTTGGCATCCCAGTCCGATGCTCTATCCACTGCACCGCCACCTGGTCAGGTTGCCTTGACATTTTTTAACAAGGACTTAACCTCCTAGCCAAGTTTCCCCTTTCTGCTGGCTCCTGTGGCAAAGTCAGGAGGTACTTACACCTCCCAGCACAATGCAAGGGACCTGGGAATGACTCCAGGTGGCAGTGCCATCCCACCAGCATGGCTAACAGAGCAGAGATCTATGACCAAAGTTTTAGTTTTCCCTTTTTAAAAATTTTTTTATAACTAGTAGAATATTGTCTTGATAAAAATAAGGCTTAAAACTCAGTTGATTGGAGAACTGCTTGTACATAGAACATCTTTTTATATTCAGTATTTCAGGCTAAGGGGCAGCTTGTCAGTTTCTATTCCAGCCTCTATTTTAAAATATTCGCTTTTTTAAAAAAGAATCTGAGGGGGGAAATCATGGTGCATTACTCTGATGTGAAGTAAAACCCATCTGGCTTTTGGCATGCCCCCATTTCCCAAACAGATGGATAATGTGGTTAGCTGGAGGCAACTGCCTTTATAATATTCCTATCTGCCCAAGGATGTCTCAAAGATCAGAGGTATAAAAATACGAGCCATATTTTTCTTGGCTGGTAATATCGTCCAGGTAGAACTTTAGAAGAGGGATTCTCAATTCTCAGCAGCATCAATATCACCAGGGACCCTGTTAGAAATGCATAAAGGCCTCGCCCCAGACCTGCTGAATTAGATACTCCGGGAGTGGGGCCGGCGATCTGTGTGTTAACAAGCCCTCTGGGGGATGCTGACCCACATTCAAAGGTGAATACTGCTTTAGAAAAATATAACCGTAATTCTTGTGCTTCTTTTCTTGTCTTTTCTTTTTTTGTGGCAGAGACAGAGAGTCAGAAAGAGGGACAGATAGGGACAGACAGACAGAAAAGGAGAGAGATGAGAAATATCAATTCTTCATTTCAGCTCCTTAGTTGTTCATTGATTGATTTCTCATATATGCCTTGACGGGGGGTGGGGGTTTGTGGGGGCGAGGGGGGGGGGGTGGCTACAGCAGACCGAGTGACCTCTTGCTCTAGCCAGCGACCTTGGCCTCAAGCTGGTGAACCTTGTTCAAACCAGATGAGCCCGCGCTCAAGCTGGCAACCTTGGGGTCTCGAACCTGGGTCCTCCACATCCCAGTCTGCCACTCTATCCACTGCACCACCACCTGGTCAGGCATAACCGTGCTTCCAAGAAAGAACATTACGCCTGACCGGTGGTGGTGCAGTGGGATAAAGCTTCAACCTGGAATGCTGAGGTCGCCTGTTCAATACCCTGGGCTTGCCTGGTCAAGGCACATATGGGAGTTGATGCTTCCTGCTCCTCCCTTTCTCTCTCTCTCTCTCTCTCTCTCTCTCTCTCCTCTCTGAAAATTGAATAAATAAAATCTTTAAAAAAAAAAAAGAACATTACATATTATAAATTAACTAAAATATTACATATTAATTTAATACTCTAAACCAGGGGTCTCAAACTCAACTCAGCATGTGGGCCGCAGAGCAAGATCACAGCCGTTCAGCGGGCCACAGTAGGTCTACAAAAGGCAACTGTTACGCAACACTTTTCTCACTGCAGTTGAAAACAAAAAAAAATCAGTACAACAAGCACAATCGTACATGCAGTTTACTCAGTGTCACAAAATGACCAGAAACTGTAGTTCGCATCACAACTGCTGTTAACTAAGCTAATATCTAGCTAGGATGCTAGAGAAATGAAAAATACAAGTAGGCCCCTAGGCTTACTTAATTTTATCCAAAATATTTTGAACTTCGTGGATTAGTCTGCGGGCTGCACAAAATTGTTCGGCGGGCCGCATGCGGCCCGCGGGCCGCGAGTTTGAGACCCCTGCTCTAAGCGGTTTTCTTTTTCCAATGGCTAGTATGTACTAAGCATTCTTCCCTCAGTTTTCAAGGAATGCACCTTAAAAGTCTTCAAGGCAGGCAAAATATTTAAATGTGCAAGCTTGCTACGGCCTCACTGCAGCCTGGACAGTGTGGGGCAGACTGTTTTGAGGCCCCAGTTGCTAGTGGCCATGGAGAAAGGAAGACCCAGGGGAGAGACACTGCCTCCCCTTTTCTCAAGAAGCTAATAATCCTATTACATAAACTCTCTGTATTTAAATGTTGGAAAAATTGGAAACCAATTTTAAAAGTAACTTTTTATCAAAGGAACAGCTTTATTAAGATATAAATCACATGCCATATAACTCATCCTTTTTAAATATACATTTTGATATTTTTAAAAGTATACTTAACATATGCAACTGTTACCACATCTAATTTTGGAACATTTTTGTCCCCTGTGAAAGAAATTTCAAATGCATTAGCAGTCACTCCTCATTGAAATAGATGGAAAGAATTTTGGAGGCAGGGATTTCATTTAATTAATCTTTGATTCCCCAGAATCAGGACCATCGCAATCACTTTAATAATGCTTGTTGGATGAACGAATGAGTGATCTTTGGCTTTCTCCTACGAATCTTACATTTTTTTCTCGATTCATTTCACTAGCTCTTCAGCTCCGTGATGACAATGACATGTCTAACTCATTTTCTGTCATTTGCCCAGTGCCAATTAAATTGCCTGGCACACAGCAGGTGCTCCATAAACAGTACGTTAATGTATGAACACATTTAAATTTTTTTTTCATTCTCTGCATTTGCTACAGCAGCCTGAGTTTCAAGAATATTATACCCATAACAACATTAATGAATCCCTACAGATAAACACTGAGAGAGGCGTCGTCAACCAAAGAGTGATCATTGGTACCTCGACAGCCATTTCACCGGCCGGTGTGCCCAATGGGCACCCCAGTAAAACACCGCCAGCCACAGAGAGCCTGTCAATTCTTCTAACCAGAAGGGCTCTCCCCGCCCCCTCTCCCCGCACAGCTTGCTCTGCCCTCCGCCTCCTCCTCTCCGCCCACTCTCGCCGCGGTCTCCTGGCGGCGGCGGCTTTGTCTAGTAGGCCGGTCCCCGGCGGCTTCCTCCCCCGAACAGCTGCCGCCAGAGGGAGGAAGCGGCGCGGGAGCTGTCCAGCATCCCGGTGCTGAAACCTCTAGCGCTCGTCTTCCAACCACCACCATGTAAGGGCCACGAAAAGGGCTCGTCCTGGCGCAGCGCGGACATGGAGGAGGACTTATTCCAGCTAAGGCAGCTGCCGTGAGTACCGTGGGGGCGAGTGAGAGGCAGACAGGCTTTTCTTTAAAAAATGAAAACCTGCAGGGGGGCATCGCTGCATGGCTTCTTGAATTTAAAGGGAACTGTTTCAGAGGAGAGAATTAGGCCTGGAGGAGAAAAGCCATTTTCCTACCCCAGGAGCCCAGCTTCTGTATCTCTGCCTCAGTTTGATTTTTCAGATCCATCAGAATCTTATGGAGACCTACAGGGTGGTATGTTTTCCCTTTTAATTGCTCTCAACTCTAAAGAAATTTTGAGGTCTCTGTTTTAAGAAAGCCTTAGCTGCTGTTTTGAAATGTGGACGAAATTTATGACTCCATGCAATGACATTGGTTAATTCCAGCCCTTCTCTGTTAAATTCCAATTTTTTCTGCAAGGTCTTTCAGAAGGGGATGATAACCGATGTTGCAAACTGGTTTCTAAAAAGCCAATATGCCTTCCTAGAGGGGAGGTTGGGCAAAGTCCAGGTGTTTATGAAGTGTGTGAATGAGAGCTGTGCACCCTCACTGAAACCTCTTGCCTTCTTCTGAATGGAAGGTTTTTGTAACAGCTAGAGTGAGACTCGCTGTCAACAGCTATCCTTGGGAACATCAGGAATACATTGCTTAGAGGATGGGTATTTTCAAATGATAGCGAATTTGTTCTGAGAATCTTGAGGAAATACAAGCAAGCAATAGAAAGGACAGTGGCCTTGCAAAGGAGCTTACAGATTTCTCCTACCACAAGCCGATGGTAATTTGTTAAGCAAATTCCAAAAGTATGAGTTGGAGCATTAAAAAGAGCATTAAGGGAGACTGTTGTTTTCATTTTTAGAAGCACTAGTCATTTGGATAGTAACAGTGGACACCATTTGGATTTGTTGGGAAGGATACAATATTGTTCCTAAGTGTGTATTTTCTTGACTGGCAGAATTTTTTCTCTCTTGATGTTACTGAGGAATTCTCCCAAGTGACTTTTAGTGTGACTGATACAGCTAGCTGTCTGAGGCTCTGAGTACTGAAGGATATTATAATATTTACTTCTCAATCAGTGTAACATTTTCATTTCAAATTTTTAATTATAGTTCTAATTTAACTTTTAAGCTTTTATTAATTGATACACAAATAGCATAGCTTATGTAATACAGCATTATTTCACAAATGCTAAACAATACTCAGTTATAATATCCAGAGGTTAATGTACAAATACATAGAAATGGACATATCTGAGTGCAGATCTCTCAAGGAAAACACACTACTTCTATTGAAAATAAATATCATGATCAAAAACAAACCTATTATATCAAAATAAAAAATAATTTGGCCCTGGTCAGTTAGCTCAGTGGCAGAGTGTCGGCCTCGCGTGCGGGAGTCCCGGGTTAGATTCCCGGCCAGGGCACACAGGAGAAGTGCCCATCTGCTTCTCCACCCCTCCCCTTCTCCTTCCTCTCTGTCTCTCTCTTCCCCTCCCGCAGCCAGGGCTCCACTGGAGCAAAGTTTGCCCGGGCGCTGAGGATGGCTCTGTGGCCTCTGCCTCAGGCGCTGGAATGGCTCTGATTGCGGCAGAGCGATGCCCCAGATGGGCAGAGCATCGCCCCCTGGTGGGCGTGCCGGATGGATCCCGGTCAGGTGCATGCAAGAGTCTGTCTGACTGCCTCCCCGTTTAAAAACTGAAATATGAAATTTGGAACTCACAATGATAATATGATTCAGATTGGAACTGCAGTTTTACTAGGATAAATTTTCAAGTAATGTCAAAGAATGTGACGTTTGCAAATTACTCAATGATTCATGTATATTTAATTCACTAATAATATTTAGGCATGACATTATCATGACAATTTCTTCCTTGATTAAAAAAAGGTAAAATAATAACAGGTTTTGCCCTGGCCGGGTAGCTTAGTGGATAAGGCATTGTCCCAGAGAACCAAGGTCTCGGGTTTGATCTCCAGTCAGGGCACTATGAGAAGCAACCAATGACTATACAACTAAGTAGAACAATGATTTGAAGCTCTCTCTCTTTTTCTCTCTCCCTCTTCTTCAAATCAATGGAAATCTTAAAAAAATAGTAAGAGGTTTTTACTTATTTAAATTTAAAAATTATTTTATATTAGTATATAAATAATGTACTAATCCATCTCTATAGGGTAAATAAAGTTCAAAAAGACACACAAGAATGAAAAGCAAGTGTCTCTCTTCCCAAATTCCATCTTTATGTTTCTTGATTATTCTTTCTGATATTTTATGCACATAAATACATATAATACCTATTAGAGAGGCCAAATTGTGTATTGGATAAGAGCATTGGCTCTTTTTTTTTTTTAAAGATTTTATTTATTGATTTTAGAGAGAGGAAAGAAAGGAGCAGAGAGGAATGGGAAGCATCAACTCATAGTAGTTGCTTCTCTTATGTACCTTGACAGGGCAAGCCCGGATTTTAAATTGGTCATCTCAGCATTCCAGGTCGATGCTTTATCCACTGTACCACCCCAGGTCAGGCAACAGCATTGGCTCTTGAGTAAGACTTGGGTTCAGATCCTAACGCTGCTATGGTTATGTGACTCTACTGGTTATAACTCTCCTGGTTATATGACTGTGAGCAAGTGACTTAATTTTTCTGATTCTCGGTGTCCATAACCATAAAATGGGAGTCACAATAAATAGTACTTGGTTCATGGGGTCATTATGAAGCTCAGGTGAGTAATGTTGTGCTACATATGTGATGGATACAAAACATTGAACACATGTTAATTATTATTGTTATTACATCTGAAAGATCATTTTATAAAAACAAACTATATAGTCTCCTTATGTTGGACTTCCAAAAATTGTAGTCTGCACACCCCAAACTACATTTGAATGAAGTAAAATTAGTAGTGAAATGTGTTGACCTTGATTTTTTTTTTTTAAAGTAAAGCAAAAGGAACAGCCACATGAGTCTGAGTGGATTACAAATCACAATTTAGATGGTTTTAAACCACACTTCATGCATGTTACACACAGATTGCAGGTAGCAGATTTCCTGAGAAGCAGTTTGGTTTAAAAAAATCAGAGTGCCTTGTAGAGGGTTGGCAGGAGTGGGCTTTGGAACAGAGTCAGCCCTGTGGGAGGCCAAGTGTTAATAGATTATAAGCCACTAAGTAGTTTACAGAGTTGGGGCAGGGGAAAGGCAATGAGGTGCTTAAGAAAACAGTCCTTTCTTGTACTTGATGGCTCCTTCACATAATTCTAGGCTGGTTCATTTGAGACCATGAACAGTCTCTGCTTTTCACCTCCTTCCACTCAGACTCAGCACCATGTACAGGAGTTTCAGGAGGTTGAAATTTTTGTATCTAGCTCTACCTTGTTGTGTGACCTTGTGCCAGTTACACTTTCCTGGGTCTCTCCCTTCTAGGATGATTTCTTGGAAGCAAGTTTTACAAACTACATTGATTTATTAATTCATTCATGTATTCAGTTTACTTGGGCATCATCGTTGATACAAGAGATTCTACAACTGAATAAGATAGACATTATCTTTGCCCTCGAGAAGCTTATCATCTACAATGTCCAATACAGTGGTCACTAGCTTCATGTGGCTATTTACATTTAAACATAAATCCTATAATTTGCATGTGAAATAACTTTCATAATATAACATATAGTATAAACATAATTTATAAATAGCATATGTGAAATTTGAAGAATCAGTCCCTCAGTAGCATTTACTACATTTCAAGAGCTCAATAGCTACATGTGGCCAGTGGCTGCTGTACAGACAGCTTAAGTCTGAAGCATTTCCATAACTGCAGAAGGTTTTATTGGATAGCACTGGTCTGGTGGGAGAGGCAGACACTGAACACATTGCTGCACCATAATTAGGAGAATTGTCTTCTAGGCTACAAAGGACTGGTTCAGGGTGCAATAAGACTAGCTCTAGAAGGCAGAGGGAGAGGAACAGAAAAAGCATCTTTGAGGAAATGACATAGGAGCTGAGTCCCCAGAGATGTGTAGGAGCCATCCAGGAAAAGAGAGAGAATGAGGACCATTCCAGACAGAAGAAATGTCTGGGGAAAAGCTCAAAGTCAGGCCAGTGGGGCATCAGGAACAAGTGGCTTGAGGGAAGGCTGCAGAGGGTAGCAGGGACCGGCGCCATACAAGACCCTGCATTTGTGACAAGAAGTTAGAACTTCATCCTGTGTTTGCTCAATCCATCACTAGAGTGAAGGCCTCATATGGCAGGGGTCTGATGTAGCTCAAGTACCTGGGACATTAGCCAGATTCCATCTGATACTGGGTTCCAGTGTAGACCAGTGTATGTAAGCCAAGAGACTTTTTTTTATTTTATTTTATTTATTTTTTTTTTAGTGAGAGGAGGGGAGATAGAGAGATAGACTCTTTTTTGTGTGTGTGTATTTTTCTGAAGCTGGAAACAGGGAGAGACAGACAGACTCCCGCATGCGCCCAACCGGGATCCACCCGGCACTCCCACCAGGGGCGAAGCTCTGCCCACCAGGGGGCGATGCTCTGCCGCAACCAGAGCCACTCCAGTGCCTGGGACAGAGGCCAAGGAGCCATCCCCAGCGCCCGGGCCATCCTTGCTCCAATGGAGCCTTGGCTGTGGGAGGGGAAGAGACAGACAGAGAGGAAGGAGGGGGGGGCTGGAGAAGCAAATGGGCGCCTCTCCTATGTGCCCTGGCCGGGAATCAAACCCGGGTCCCCCGCACGCCAGGCCGACGCTCCACCGCTGAGCCAACCGGCCAGGGCCGAGACTTTTTTTTATTATTAGTGATTGATTTTAGATAGAGAGAGGAAGGGAGAAAGAGAGAGAGAGGGAGGGAGAGAGAGAGAGAGGGAGGGAGAGAGAGAGAGAGGGAGGGAGGGAGAGAGAGAGAGAGGGAGGGAGAGAGAGAGGGAGGGAGGGAGGGAGAGAGAGAGAGAGAGAGAGAGAGAGAGAGAGAGAGGAGCATTCATTTGTTGTTCCACTTAGTTGTGCATTCATTGGTTGCTTTCTGTATGTGCCTGACCCGGGATTCAACCCGCCACCTTGGCACTTCGGAATGATGTCTTAATCAACTGAACTACCCCAACCAGGACTCGTTTACTTGTATATTAATTATTTCCTCAACTAGAGCTCCACTTCCTGAGGGCAGAAGCCAAGACTATTTTGTCTGCCTTTGTATCCTAGCACTCAGCGCATACTTACTCAGCACTCAGTAAACACTTAGTGAAATACTGAATGATTGTGCTAAGCTTTGCGTGATGCTTTCTTTCTGTTGACACCTTTCATCTCCATGGCAACCCTGTGAGATAAACATTTTTATCTCCATTCTACCATGGAGGAAACAGATTTAGAGAGGGAAAGTAACCTCCCCAGGGTCATGTAGCTACTGAATGGCATAGGCATGGAATTGAAACTCAGGTCAGTTTGTATGCCAGATGCTGGGCTCTCTTCTTCCTTATGGTAGACCACCTCTCTTCACTCAAACCTTTAAATGACACACAGTTAGGTTTAAGCTTCCTTTTCAGTCTGATAGATTCATGAACTCTGGAATAAAGGTCCAGAAACTCAGATGAAAAGAGAAAAGAAATCTTCTTTATCTAAAATACCCTAATCAAGTTTCAGGCCTGAACTTTAGTACATGGTGAATGAATTTCATGATGATCCAAACAAGATCTCTATGTTGACAGCTATTTCCTCAAGCTCCTCTCTTCTTTAAATAGCAAAATTATGTAAAATATGTGCTCCCAGCTATTTTGGTGAATGGTATGCTATCTATACCCCACAAATGCCAAGGAGTTGTGAGCCAGCCTGTTTTGAAGCCCTCATATATTTAACATATGCCACTGCTATTTTCTTTCATATTTCATTTTTCCCCCGTGGGAAATCTTGGCTCTTGTCATACGTACTTTTAGAAATCCGACCAATTCAAAATGTAGCCTGGCTTTCTGGGTCTAACATAATGTCAAAGGTCTCCTTTTACGTCTGTCTTAAAATGAATGTTCATAAGTAAAGATGCCCTGGCTTCTTGTGGTTTGCCAGAGAAGGGATGTGAACCGATCCTGCAGGGAGCTAAGCTACATTCTCAAAGTCACATTTCACAAAGGTCAGTGAAATACCCAAGGCAGAAAGATCACTTGAGTGAAGCCAGGTGAGAGGGAAGCTAATATTTATTGAATGTCCACAATAGCCCATTCATCTGGCTCAGTTAATCTCCCCAAAGGTCTTGCAAGCCTGTCATCATCCCTATTTCACAGATGGGTCATGCTCAGCAGATGCTGCCTGAGCAACAAGAGCTCTGTACATCGCCGCTATTGTTACGTATATTTATTATTAAAATAATAATTTGCCCAGGTTAAAGATGGCAAACATTAAAGAAGGGTCTGAAAAATGTAAAAAATATTTCTTTTTCCTCAAAACACCTTGTTTCCATCCAGTCCTCCTCCCCAGAAGCAGCCAGACTTCAGCTTTTATGTGCCCTTCCAGAATGTCTAGGTTCTAGAAAACATAAATCATTTACAGCAGCATTTGTCAGACTTCAACGTGCACACGTTGCCCAGGGACCTGGTTAAAATGCAGATGCTGATTTAGTAGGTCTGGGTCACGGCTTAAGCCTGCATTTCTAATAAGCCCCCGGGGGATGCTGGGCATCTGGTTTGAGACCACACTTAATTCTCAGTTGCCAGGACCTAGATCACGGGATCATATCTTAGCATATTTAATCATAAGTCCCAACAATTTTTTCCTTGTCAACTCTTACAGATCAACTTGTGTGTATGATTATGTATGTGTGTGTATACATAACATAAAATTGACCATTTTGCTCATTTTAAGTGCACAGTTAGTACATCCACAGTGCTGTGCACCCATCACCACCATCTATCTCCAGAATATTTTCATCTTCCCCAGTTGAATCTCTATACCTGTTTTACACTAACTCCCCATTCTCCCCTCTCTCTAGTACCTACTTTCTATCTCTGTGACTTTGACTAATTTGAGACCCTTAATATAGGTGGAAAATATTTTTCCTTTTATTTTAGGCTTATTTCACTTAGCATAATGTCTTCCAAGTTGCAGCAATGTCACCCATGTGGCAGCACGGGTCAGAATTTCCTTCCTTTTTAAGGATGAATAATATTCCTTTATATATTAACCATAGTTTGTTTATCCACTTACCCATTCATCCACTGACTGACACTTAGATTGTTTCCATCTTTGGCTATTGGTGATACAGATCAATTTAAAAACATTTTTAAAAAAGGTTCTGGCCAGTTAGCTCAGTCTTTTAAGAGCCTTGTCCTAAAACGACAAGGTTGTGGATTTGATCTCCGGTCAGGGCACACACAGGAAGCAACCAATAAGTATATAACTGAGTGGAGCAACAAATGACTGTATCCCTTATCCCTCCCCTCTCTCTCCCTTCCTCTCACTGTCTTTCTAGAAATTAATAAAAATTAAGCCCTGGCCAGATAGCTCAGTTGGTTGGAGCATCCTCCCAGAGTGCAAAGCTTGCCGGTTCAATTTTCCAGTCAGGGCACATACAGGAGCAGCTTGGTGTTCCTGTCTCTCTCTCTCCCTGACTCTTTCCAAAAAAATTTTTTTTTCTTAAGTGAATGTGCCATAGTCTATTTTATTACTCCTCTCCTGATGATTGTTTCTACTTTTGTTAATACTTATCACATTTAGTTAACAATTATCACATGCAAAGCTGCAAACCGCCTGCTAGCACCAGAAGAGAATAGCTCCAGCAGAGTGGCTGGGAGTGGGGACTCTGGGAAGTCCTGTGGCTTTGCCGAAGTCTGGCTTAGACATCCACAGTGTAACCTTGGACAAACTCCCAGCCCCTCCGTGCTTGAGTGTCCTCGTCTGGGACATGGGGACAGTGAAAGTGAAGGTTAAATAAGATAACTGATGCAAAGTACAAACCCTGGACCTGACACATGGTAAGTTAATAATCCATGTCAGCTGTTATTGTAAATAACATGTCCATGTATGGTAAATTGTTGCCTACTTGCATTGACCCATACAATGAATTGCCAGCATGACCATTCTATGTGCGTGCACAGTGCATTTTAAATTTTGCAAGGTATCACAGATTACCTTCCCAAAAGGTTGCAGTAGTTGCTACTAGTTACAGAAAGAAGTATGAAACCTTAGACAGTCCTTGAGGAGAGGAGGATGTGATAAAAGCAGGAGTCAAGGAAGATGATCAGGCCACATAGTCATTTCCTTCTCTGATGTCACCCTCAGAGTTGAGGGTGATCCATCAACCTTCCCTTCATCCCTGAAAATAAAAAGATAACGTGCATAGATTTTCATGTTTTTCTTTCACCTAATAATGATCTATGTTTTTATCTTGTATGAATACCTTGGGGGACTATGTTTATGTTTTTCATTTTGGGATTGCTTCTTGGGGACAGAGAGTCTCTTCCTGGAACCCATGTCACACCACCCTACTCAGTGGGTGACACAGAGTTGAAATGTTCCATCTGCAGGGACCACACTGCCCAGATCTAGCCACGCTATTCCCTAGAGGAATGTGTGCCCCAGATGGCCAGATAGTCTAATTTTTAAGAGATATCAGAGTTTCTCACTTTTTATGTGAATTCTTTCCATTTAAAAAAAATTGGCATTCACTTTAAAAAATACTATATAGCCAACTTTTTGTGAGCATAATATAACCTTTAGGTGACCAAATTATTATCTCTGTTATAAAGGGATGAATCTAAATTCTGAAACACACATGCTTCCAAACAGTATTCAATTCTAGAACAAAGATATCCTCATTCCCATAGCCTACTATGTGAATAGGTCTCTTTGGAGTTGTGTGGTGTCGCACATGCAAGTGTATGTGGCAGCCCTAATAGACAACTTTTGCAGTTGTCACCCCCTACAATCCAACTTAATATAAATGCTAACCTTCTACCCATTCAATTCCCCTGGCCATGAACAAAAAACCTTTCACCTGTCTTGGGCACAAGAGCTATGCAGCAAGGCTGTTGAGGAGGAGTTCTAGCCTTCATGACCAGATTTGCTTTGTCCTCTAGGGTGGTGAAATTTCGTCGCACGGGCGAGAGTTCAAGGTCAGAGGACGACACAGCTTCGGGAGAGCATGAGGTCCAGATTGAAGGGGTTCGCACGGGCCTAGAGGCGGTCGAGCTAGACGATGGGGCAGCTGTGCCCAAGGAGTTTGCCAATCCCACTGACGGTGAGGGGGCCCTGCAGTTGAGGCATCAGCCCAGGCCACAGTCAGGGCTCTGAGATGCCAGGGGTGCCTCCCCAGGTGGCACTCTCAGAGGGATCTTGTGAAGGGGTATGTAAGAGGGCCCAGAAGGCCCTGGGGTGATACTGGAAATGTGAGCTGAACCTACATGGCTTATTTCAGCAGGCAATGTTACATCACAATCCCTGCCATCAGCATCGTTGCATAACACTTGACTGAGGACAGCACAACAGTGATGATGAGGATGATGAGGATGATGGTGATGATGATGAGAGTGTAATGATGCTGGTGGTGGTGGTGACAATAATAGTGTATGGATGAAATGGTGACGATGACGGTGATGATGGTGATGATGGTGATAGTCATGATTACGGTGGTGGTAATAATTATGATAATTGGAGGTAGTGATGATAGTGTAATGATGATATGGTGATGATGATTGTGATGATGGTGGTGGTGCTGATGATGTTGGTGATGATGGTGATGATGGTAATGATGGTGGTGGTGATGGTGATGGTGATGGTAGTGATGATTGCGGTGGTCATGGTGGTGATGATGGTGATGATGATGGGGATGATGGTGATGATGATGGTGGTGGAGATGGTGGTGATGATGGTGATGATGATGGTGGTGATGATGGTGGTGATGATGATAGGGATGATAGTGTTGATAATGGTGGTGGTGATGGTGATGGTGACGGTGGTGGTGATGATGGTGGTGATGGTGATGGTGATGATGATAATAGTGATCGGCACAACTGACATTAGCTGAGGCTTTACTCTGTGCCAGGCACTATTCTAAGTACTGTATATGTATTACCCATTTAATCTTCACATTTCTAATTGGAACTATTGTGATCACCTTCCCCATTTTGCAGAAGAGGAAATAAAAGCACAGAAAAGTTAAGTATCTTGCCCAGGGTCACACAATTAGGAGTTAGTCAAGCTGGATTTACACCTGGGTGATCTGACTTTGGAATCCATATTCTTACCCATGACCTTGTGCTGCCTATGAGTAAAGCTAGTCAAACAAAGAAACCTGAGGTGGTGCTGTGGGACCTGGTCTCCCCTCATTACATGATGCTGATGAGTGAAAACATTCCATGCGTTTCTGGGAGGCTCCAGCTTTCCAACAGGAGAGAGGGTTAATGACTTGAACCTTAGGCCTGTTGATAGCAGAGCTTGGGAGGCAATGACTGGGGAGAGGGGAGGCAGTGGTTAGGAGCATCAGCTTTAGTGTCAGGCTAGTCTGGGCTCAACTCCCAGATCTACAGTCTGCCAGCTGTGTGACCCTGGGAAAGTCCATTTCCTCTTCCGTGAATGGGGTTAAGACTGGGCCTTAACATGTAGTTGTTATAGGGACTAACGGAGAGAATGCACATCAAGCTCTTAGTGCCGTGCCTGGCCCGTGATAAACACTCCATAGTACACCATTATATCATTATCACTCTTTATATTACTGCTGACATTACAGGGCTCACTCACTCTGCTTCCTCCTCAATATCTTTGCTGGAAAAAACCCCAGAACCTGATGGTGTGATGAACACCAGCTCATGCTTCTGGAGAACATGATTGACATCAGAGGCCCGTGATTGAAATGCCAAATAAGATGGCAGCTGCCAGCAGAAACTGTTGAGATCCTGAGAGGCAGACCACAGAAGGGCCACCCAGCAGCCTCCTGTTGTATTTTTCTTGTTTAATTAACTTTTTCTGTTGGAATCATTTTAGATTTATAAAAAAGTTGCAAAGATACTACCGAGACTTCCCATTAATGGAAGTATGCCTCACGTTAACATCTTACCTAACCATCGTACACTTGTCATAACCAAGAGATGAACTCTGGTGCAGTACTTTTTACTAAACCCCAGACTTAAAAAAAAAATGTTTTACCACTTTTCCCAGCATTGTTGTTGGAGGATACAACCCACATTGTGCGTAGTCTTTTAGCATTTTCCAAAAACACTTATTAGCTTATAAAAATAACACGTGTTTGTTTGGGCTGAATTAAGACATTATAGAAATGTACAAAGTAGGTAAGTGAGTCCTGTCCTCAAAAATGACCCTGTGGACACTCAATTTTACTTCCCCTGTGACTGATGCGCATGGGCACACGTGCGTCTGCACACACGCGCGTGCACACTCACACACACCTAATTTTATCCCAAAGACAGTTCTTACAGTAGTACTCCTCCATAAGTTGTCTTTCACTTAACAGTACAGTGTGGACATCTTTCTTTCTATCTGAGTACAGATGAAATCCTGCTTTTACAAAGTATTTTTTCCCTATGGAAGTAATACATTGTAAAAAGAAGAAAGTTTCAAATGATTTCGCCCTTCTTCCATCCAAAGACAACAAAAATAAAGCCATTATGTAAAGTTTTGCATATATTTTATGCATATTCTTGTATACATACACACACACATACACACATCCATTTCCAAGAAGAGAACCATACTATATATTTTGTTGTCTATCTTGCTTTTTTTTAAAAAAATTAATTGACAAGAATAGATTGCTTGCATCATTCTACATCTGCATATTCTTTTTAACAATTAGATCATATTTCATAATGTGGATATACAAACATTCATATAAAATTATAATATATTGTCATCATTTATTTAACCAACCCCTTGTTGAAAGACAGTCTGCATTTTTCAGATTTCCCTTTTGTGAACGATGTTACAGTGGATTGTGTAGCAAGATGTCTTTTCACACTTGCTGGAATGTTTTCCTAAGATAAAGCTCTAGGAGTAGCATGTGCTGCCTTTAATGAGCTTGGCTGGGGCTTCCCCCTCCCCCAGAAACCTCTACCTAGCACAACTGCAAGGTGCCCTGAATCCATCCTTCCCTCCCACTTTTTCCTTCCCAGATACTTTCATGGTGGAAGATGCGGTGGAAGCCATTGGTTTTGGAAAATTTCAATGGAAGCTGTCTGTTCTCACTGGCTTGGCTTGGGCAAGTATTTCTGGGGCAGTGACCTCACATTCAGTCTCCAAGAAATCCTTATTTATGCTGCTCCACTGGGTTTCCATGACCTACAAGAAAGAACACAGTTCTTTCCACATAGAGCCTTTGATTGAATCAATAAGGCTTATGTTGAGTAACCCTGGTGGTAATGAAGGTCTGTGCTTGGAGGGAGTTGGGTATGTTGTCAATTGTCCTTAAGGAGGAGGTGAAGCTTCTGGCTAATTAAATGGCTCTCAATCCTTTGGGGCTCAGGGATAGTATGAGATTATGATGTCAACTGTGAAGTCACCCTAGAAAAACATGAACAGATAAAAATGAGTCCTTTGTTTCATGAGACTTATAATTGATCCCTTGTTAAAATCCCTTTATCTACCAATTGCAAATAATGTACCTAGATCATTAATACAACTAAAATGGGTTTTTGTGAATGGTGTGTAAGAGGGCTACCTAACTCAATATTTTTCCAAATGGATCTTCAATTTTCCCATGCCATTTCTCCCACTTATTTGAAAGGCCACCTGTATCATCCATCACATTCCCCCAGGCACATGAGCCTGCTTCTGGACTTTCACTTCTGTCCCATTGTTCTGACTAGTCCTGTAAAGGACATTTAATTACTGGGACTTCCTAGTATGTTTTAATATATTGAAAGGTCACACTTGTTAAATATACTGAGAATTCTACATAAACAATGACTTCTAAACCAGAGACAAACTAATCTTTAGTTGAACTAAAGTGAAAAGATCTTTGTCTACCTCTATAAAAACATTTTTCTCAGATTTTTGAAATGCGATGTCTACCCACTTCATTCAAGAAGTACCCTTTTTAAAAAAAATATGGAAAAACACACTCAGAAAAGGAATGTTTGGCCCTGGCTGGATGGCTCAGTGGATAAATTGTCTGCTCAGCATGCCAGAGGTTGCAGGTTCAACGCCCAGCCAGGGCACGTCAACCCCTGGTCAGGGCACATATGAGAAGCAATCAGTGAGTGCACAACCAAATAGAGCAATTAAGTGAAACAAGTTAGTACTTATCTCCCCTCACCCTCCTTTCTCTTTAAATCAATGGGGAAAAAATTTAAAAATAATAAAGAAGAATGTTTAACATCTAGTTGTCAATTCCTGCATGGTACCACACTGTTTGAACTCCTAGAGATTTTAGTATGTTTTGATGTGTGGTACAGTGTTTAGCACGCAGTAAAAGAGGGGTGTCTGCATGCTCTCTTGGGATCACTGAGTGAGGCTCAGCCGGCCCAGCACCAGGTAGCATTCTGGCCTCATGACACGTGCTTCCTCCCTGCAGATGGCCGATGCCATGGAGATGATGATCCTGAGCGTCCTCGCGCCCCAGCTGCACTGCGAGTGGCGGCTCCCTAGCTGGCAGGTTGCACTGCTGACCTCGGTAGGCAGCTGGCAGCCCTCTCCGGTAGTGCACAGTTCTGGTCCCCTGGGATGGTCTGCGGGGTGTCCCCCTCCTCTTGCTGCTGCCTGAGGCTCAGCAGAAAAGAATTAAATTCTCATGGAAACACCATGACCTCAGTTTCCTTTATCCCCTGTAGGTTGACAGCCAACTCTTCTGCACCCAGGGGCCCAACTCTCTGGGGGCCCCTGATACCCTGCTCAATTGTTGGGAAATTGGAAACCACCTGGGCATATCACTTAGACCTTTTGAACTTGACTCATCCAAAAAGGAGATGCCAATACTCCGCACTTAAAGGCGATTTGAGGGTTGGAAACAGCATATGCCTGACACACAGCAGATGTTCAGTAAATGATAGTGAGCTGTTGCAGCCTGAAATTAAGGCTGGAAAAAGAGTGAGATAGAATACTCATTGTATTTTGTTAGAGGGGAGTTCAGCAGCCACCTTCTAACACAGGGGTCCCCAAACTTTTTACACAGGGGGCCAGTTCACTATCCCGCAGACCGTTGGAGGGCCGCCACATACAGTGCTCCTCTCACTGACCACCAATGAAAGAGGCACCCCTTCTGGAAGTGCGGCGGGGGCTGAATAGATGGCCTCAGGGGGCCCCATGCAGCCCGTGGGCCGTAGTTTGGGGACCCCTGTCAGAAGCTCACTGTCTAACAGAAATGCTCTTTCCACCCACAGGTGGTCTTTGTCGGCATGATGTCCAGCTCCACCCTCTGGGGAAACATCTCAGACCAGTATGGCAGGAAAACAGTAAGGCGACCTCTCCTAAGCGCATGTCCCTAGGCTGTCTCCGTGAGGATGGTGACAAGTAGCCAGACTAAAGCTGCTTGAACACTTGGGAGGGCTAATTAGGAGTTATGTTGATGTGCTTGTGAGAAGACATTTTCTGAGGCCACTGTGGATTCTTGAAATCACACATCTCTGGGGGGCCCAGGCATACACATTTCACAGTATAGAAGATGGTCTTGGTCCCATGTGATCACCTTGGCACTTACCATTCACATGAGACTGGGGGCGGTGAAGGGTTTGTAAAGAAAGACATCAGCTTTCCTGCCCTAAAGTGAGTCACCGCTCAATCTCAGCAGGATTGAGCTCTGAGGCCGCCAGGGAAATCTGTTGATTAAGGCACCCTGAATTGTTGGTCTTTGCCACTCTTCCTGGGACTACCACCTAAATAAACTATTTGTACTAGAATTCTTGTCTCAGGGTCTACTTTTGGGGAAGCCCAGCCTAAGAGATGACATGAAATGGATTTGCAAACAAGAAGGGAATTTACAGGTCTGGAATAATTGCATTGTGCTCTTACTGTCTTGTTGCTTCATGGCTTTTGATGGTCTGCTTTGTATTTTATTTTGCGCTTGTTTTGCTAGACTACACTTGGGCTCTTTGATTCTTTCAGTGTGCGAAGCTACGGTCTTTCAAAGTATAGGCCTGGGCTTTATGGAGAAAAGGTCTCTATAGAGCCAGACAAGCTTTATTTGGCTAAGTGCCCTGTTCAGGGAAGGCCACATCTCCAGTAGTACACGTTCTGAGACAATTGCACTCCCTGATTGCTTTATTCTGCTCTTTCTTGGACTCTCCTCATCAGCCTGCAGTTTCTCCAAAGACAAGGTAGTATAGTGGTTATGTGCTTAAACTCTGAAGTCAAATGGACCTGGATTCAGTCCTGGCTCTGCCACTCCTGGCTGTGTGACATTGGGCAAGTAAATTGACCTCTCTGGGCATCAATTTTTTCATCTATATAATGAAATAAAAGCATTGACATTAGAGGGTTAATTAAGGTCGTGAGTATGAATCACTTTGCACAATGCCAGGCACAGGACACACGTGAGCTTACGTTAAAATAACAGCATTTCTTTTTAAAAAAATACTATTTATTGATTTTTTTTGAGACAGAGAAACTTATTTGTGCATTCATTGGTTGATTTTTGTATCAACTGGGGATCGAACCCACAACCTTGGCACATCTGGATGATGATGCTCTAACCAACTGAGCTACCTGGCCAGAGCCACAATAATATAATTTCTAACAAGTTCCCAGGTGATGCTGAAACTGCTGGTCCAGGGACCACACTTTGAGAACTCTGGCTCAAACTAATAAAAATCTACTCCTAGAACTAAGACTGGGGTAAGTATCTAAACAAACTTAGAATTTTGTTGGGATGGAAGAAGGGAGATATGGCTGTTGGGTAGGTAACAGACAAGGTCTGCTACAACCATCATGCCATGGATTGGAAATTAACCAGTGCCTTGCCTGGCAGGCACTATATACCAAGCATGTCTCCTGCATTTGTGTACTCAAACCCTATAATGACCATTGACTTAGGTATTATTTTTATTCTGATTTTACAGAAGTGGAAACTGAGGCACAGATAGTGGGCAACTTGCCCAAGGCCGTATAGTTTGTGTGTCACAGAGCCAGGTCTTACTCTAGACTAGACCTTCAACCATGATGCTAGTGGCTTGAATCTGTAGATGCTCAATAAATATATGTCAGCTCAATCAATGAATGAATGTTTGAACAGTGCTATACAGGAAGTAGACTCCAGCTGCAGCCCCTCCTTCTGTGACTGGACAGGAAACACATGGGCCAGCAGAAACCTGGGAGATGTTTACTAATAAGACCACTGGGAAGTGGCCATGGCAGGACTAGAGATGGCAAGGTTGGGGAATTAGCTGTAGCTGTCATTGCCCAGAGGATCTTGGTTGGTTTTACGGGTGGGAGAGGTTAGTTGGAAAGACTTCTCCAGGCTTCCTGGAGAGAATAGAGCAGCGGTTCTCAACCTGTGGGTCGCGACCCCGGCGGGGATTGAACGACCAAAACACAGGGGTCGCGTAAAGCCATCGGAAAATACATATTTATTATACAACCGGGGTCGCGACCCACAGGTTGAGAACTGCTGGAATAGAGGCGGTGGTCTTAAGGGGGCAGCTTTCTAGACTCTGCCCCATTCACCCACACACCACTTCCTGTTTCTGGAGGGTGAGAATCACTGCTTTAGTGATTTTTTGGTTGGATGATAGAACAGAGCAAGATCTGGAGAGAGCAGGGGTGGGGGGTAAGGGAAGAAGGAAGGAAAGAGGGGAAGGAGGGAGGGAGGGAGGGAAGGAGGAAAGGAAAAAAGAAAAAGAAGAACCTCTTAAAATAAGATAGAGCCATTTCTATAGTGGAGCTGAGCACCAAACTGTAAACCCATGGCTGTCCGCTGCTGGACCTAACAATCTTCAGGCTTATCAAATACTGAAAGGAAAAAGCTCTTCTAAGGTCTTAACATGGCTTCTTCCTGAGCAGACTGGATGTGGGGGTGAACCACTTATTCCTCTGTCTCTAGCTAAAAACATTTTTTATTTACTTGTTCTCGAGGCAAATGTGCATATGCACAAAAAAATTCAAGAACCTGTAATGAGGAATTTTACTGTGCCCCAAATTCTGCTAGCCAACTGCTGGATGCTGAAGCTATGAGGAATGTAGGGGGAAAGGAATAAAAATTGGAGTTCTGAATTGGCCACTGGGTGACTAAAGCCAGTCATTCCCCGATCTTGGGCCTCATTTTCCTTACTTATATCAAAACAGGTTGGATTAAATAAGAATTGATATTAATAGCTACCATTTATTAAATTCCCAAAACTAAAGGGTAAATGAGTTTTTGTCCCTTGGGTTTGTCCTAATCATTCAGTGAAGTATGTCAGGAACATAGATTTGAGGAGTCAGGAACATAGATTTGAGGCTTAGTGGGACAGTGCTGTGATGTCGGCCATGGGACCAGGACAGGAAGATGGATTGGTCAGTTTAGTAAGCTCCCTGAGGCTGTGCCTGTTTTGTTTACCGAGGTGGCCTTAGGGCCTGACACAGCACCTGACTTCTAGCAGCTACTTAATAAATATTTCTTTTTCTTTTTCTTTTTTTTTTTTTTAAATTTTTTTATTTATTCATTTTTAGAAAGGAGGGGGGGGGAGAGAGGAGAGAGAGAAAGGGGGGAGGAGCAGGAAGCATCAACTCCCATATGTGCCTTGACCAGGCAAGCCCAGGGTTTCGAACCGGCGACCTCAGCATTTCCAGGTTGACGCTCCATCCACTGCGCCACCACAGGTCAGGCTCTTTTTTTTTTTTTGTATTTTTCCGAAGCCAGAAATGGGGAGGCAGTCAGACAGACTCCCACATGCGCCCGACTGGGATCCACCCGGCATGCCCACCAGGGGGTGATGCTCTGCCCATCTGGGCGTTGCTCTGTTGTAACCAGAGCCATTCTAGCGCCTGAGGCAGAGGCCACAGAGCCATCCTCAGCGCCCGGGCCAACTTTGCTCCAATGGAGCCTCGGCTGCGGGAGGGGAAGAGAGAGACAGAGAGGAAGGAGAGGGGGAGGGGTGGAGAAGCAGATGGGCGCTTCTCCTGTGTGCCCTGGCCGGGAATCGAACCCGGGACTCCTGTACGCCAGGCCAACGCTCTAGCACTGAGCCAACCTGGCCAGGGCTCAATAAATATTTCTTGAGTGACTGAGCTGGGTGTATGAGAATCAGATCTTGTTTCTATTTTCTGCCATCTCTCCTTCTCTCCAGATCAACAACCTACTTTACTGATAAATTGTCTTTGTTTATCCAAAAAGTCCATGAAGGTCGTTAGCTTAGGATCCTGATTTCCCTTGGAAAAGGATGCTTATCCTGCCACGAGGGCTATGATTCTTACAGTGTTCCCAGGAGGGAGCTCTCTAGACTGTAGATGTTTTTGTGTTTATGATGAGCCTCAGAGGAGAAAGCTATCAGCTTGGATTTTGAAAAGTTTCATAGATGGGTTTGCAGAAATGCCATTTACCAAAACTTGCGACTTCTAAACACATTTTGGCACCTTCGAGAACAGTGGTTCTCAAATGGGGGTGAATGTGGTCTCCCCCAACCCAACACTTAGCAATGTCTTCAGGTGTTTTTGGTTGTCACACTCAGGGGAGAGCGCTACTGGCATTTAGTGAGTAGATGTCAGAGATTCTGCTCGGTCCCACAGTACACAGGAGAATCCCTACCAGAGAGAATTAGCAAGTCCAAAATGTGAACGGTGCCAAGGCTGAGATACCAGGAGAGGGAATGTGCAGCCAGCGCTAAATGGTCTTATCATGAAGAGTCAGTTCTTCATCATCCTACTGTGTCCCCTGGGGACTTTTCAACCCTCCTTTCAATATTTGCCTATGGAGCTCATCTGGAGAAATGAAATACTGATGTAGCATCATTGTAAAAAGCTTGGGCTATGAGGCCAAACTTCTAAGGTTCAAATCCCAGCTCCTCCGCGTCTAGGCTGCACAACCTTCAATAAGTTACTCAACGTTGCTGTGCCTCAGTTTCCTCATCTGTAAATGGGATAATGAATAGTCTCTCCCTTTGGGCTATTAGTAGGAGTCAATGGGCCCTTGTACAGAAAACTCTTGGCCCAAAGGAAGCATTTCCAAAAAAAATGTCCACCATTAGTCCCATCAGTTGCCAAGCACACGGTGCCAATAAGTGGCAAAGCCAATATTAAAATGTAGGTGTGTCTGGCTCCAGAGTCGACATCCTTTGCCCTGACCTTGTCTGCTGGGAGACATAACTGTATTATCCCCAGATGTCAGTCGATCATTAGGACATTCATCCATCTCAAATACATGAAGCTTGGGGACCATCTAGACTGTTTTTCCTGTTCTTCGGTCCAGCTTACTAAATTCCACAGTCAGTGGAAAGCTGGCTTGACCAGAGACAGAGGACAGAAAGCGCCCCAAGCCCACGGGGCCCCCTCGCCCTCCATGTGGAATTCTTGCCTGATCTCAGGGAAGGTGGATCATACATTAATTATAATATAAACCTTCCGCAGAACTCCCCCAGGTACGGCGGGCGAGCTGGGCAGCTGGTGAGCTTTGGTGGGCACTGAAAATCTCTTAGCTCCTTGGCTTGCCTCCGCCCAGCTGGGAGATTTATGTGAGGGTGTCTGCTGCGTGACTTTGCAGGGGAATCACAAATTGGATTGAGACTCAGTGGGCCACTTTGGTTGCTACAGAAGTTTCTATTTCTACAGCGTGGGGGCTGGTGGCAGGCACAGAAAGGAAGGGCAACTGTGGGTGTGTGGCCTTGAAAAGATAGAAATAAACACATCCAGGTTCCTATCCTCATGAACCTTGAGCAAATTACTTTGCTTCTCTGAGCCTCAGCTTCCCATCTACAAAATCAGGGTGACAATAGTAGGAGCTCATAGTACTGTATAAATAAGACAAGTTATGTAAGGCACTTAGACCCGTGTTTTACCGATGCATGGTTAGCGTGTGATCAGTGGTAACTATTACAGTTTGAACTCAAAGAAAAACAATTTCAGAATATGATCAGGTCAATGTCTAGTTTAATGGCTATAGGTCCATGTTATCCCTCAGGAGGAAAAAGAGGTGGCTGGCAGGCAGTAGGCTTCTCATTTCTTCTTTCTTTTTTTTTTTTTTTTAAGATTTTATTTATTGATTTTACAGAGAGAAGAGGGTAGGAAACGTGAAGCAGCTGCTTCACTCTATTTGTTCATTGGTTGCTTGTAGTATGTGCCTTGACTGGGCAAGCCTAGGGTTTCGAACCAGAGTCCTTAGCATTCCAGATTGGGGCTGGAAGCCTTTCCAAGCTACAGGCTGCAAACTGATGAGCTATGGGCCAAATATGGCCCCAAAAAATGTGTTTTCTTGATCCTATACAATGCTTTATAAGATTTCAAGTCAGTTGCCTCTATTTCAAAAATGACATTTTTTTCATAAAAATAAAAGTTATATGTGTGTGTGTGTGTTTTTATTAGACTGACAGCCTGGGATCCATATTCCATGGTGGTGACTTTTGGCTTGAGCTGAGTAGAGGCTGATATGGCAGATCAAGTTTTCTTTCATTCACCCAGACTCACCTGTCTTTGCTGTGTGATGTGTATGTTTGTTCTCTGCCAGAGGTAACAGAGAGACATCAAAGGCTCTGGAGAAGGGGAGTGGCTCATTCACAGTACAGCCTTTGTGGTTGGAAATAACTGGCTTCTGTTTTTTTTGTTTTTGTATTTTTTTTGTATTTTTCCGAAGCCAGAAATGGGGAGGCAGTCAGACAGACTCCCGCATGCACCCGACCGGGATCCACCCGGCATGCCCACCAGGGGGCGTTGCTCTGTTGCAACCAGAGCCATTCTAGCACCTGAGGCAGAGGCCATGGAGCCATCCCCAGCGCCCGGGTCAACTTTGCTCCAGTGGAGCCTTGGCTGTGGGAGGGGAAGAGAGAGACAGAGAGGAAGGAGAGGGTGAGGAGTGGAGAAGCAGATGGATGCTTCTCCTGTGTGCCCTGGCTGGGAATCGAACCTGGGACTCCTGCAAGCCAGGCCAATGCTCTACCATTGAGCCAACCGGCCAGGGCCGACTGGCTTCTGTTTTGATTCTGATGATCCTGAACAAATTACTCAACTACTTCGACCGTCTCTGTGCTAATTTGGAAATGAAAATTACAACCTCTTTGCAAAGGTTACTGTGAGGATCCAGTAGTGATGTGATAATAATTTTAAAAATGCAAATGAAGTTCCATGAAGCCAGATACTCTGGCTGTCATGTTCCCTGCTGTAGCCCAGGACAAAATCTGGTGCCTAGCAAACAGCTGGCATTCAATACAGCTGAATGAATGAATGAACAAGTAATAGTACTTTGACTGCTATTACACAGTCAACAGGCGTCACAACAGGCGTCAATATATGCATAGTGAACAAATGAGTGCATGAATGAATGATGAGTGATACATATCAGTACCTCTAGTGCAGCGTACACAGATGTTCAGTGTACACTGAATGAATATCTATCAGGTGAATAATATAAATATGTATAGATGCCAGTACTCTAGTGTCTGGTATCCAGCAGGCACTAATACATGCTTATTGTTGAATAAATAATTGAATAAGCAAATGTATAATGTATACATGTATAATGTCAATGCATCTATTTCTAAATCTTGAGATACAAGGAATGTTCAATAAATAAGGAAGGAAGGGAGGGAGGGAGGAAAGGAAGGGCTAGCAATCTAAAAGACAGAACACATATTAGGTAGAATGACAAGTATAGTTAATGAGAAGGCCAAAGAACAATTCTACAGAGTCCCCAAGCAGTGCTTGACTGGAGCTCGCTTGCTATGCCCATGGCTTTGCAATAGCCATGGCAGTGCTCACAAATGGTTGCTGAGTCTTTATATTCTGGGCATCTGGAAATCCCTGGCATCAGCAGGCACGTGCAGAACCAGCTGCAACCTGCTGTGACATGACAGGACAGGTCAGCGTGCCTCTCTGTGGTGCCTGGCATGCGGGTCACCGGTGACCTCACTGGGATATCACAGGCAGCCCTATAGCTTCCATGCCCTAATCTGGATGACCTCTTCTGGTTTCTTCTCCTCTTCTGCTCTGTTTTCTTTTTATTTTCTCCACTGCTAATGATATCCTGTTTCTGATTCAAGGCTCTTTGGATCACAAGGCAGAAAGCTTAAGCCAAAAGAAAGGAATTAGTGGATGTGTAGCAGGTACCAATTTCATTCATAGTCATGGGTTTAGGGGTGCAGAAGTGTTGCTTTATTATTATTACAATAGATCCAGGACTTCTTATTTTAATACTTCCTGTCCTACCTGTTCTCTTATGTACACAGTATCTTTATTTTTATCAACTCTTATTTTTTTGGTTTTTCTTTTAATTTTTCTGAAGTGAGAAGCAGGGAGGCAGAGAGATAGATTCCCATATGCGCCCAACCAGGATCCACCTGGCATGCCCACCAGGGGGAGATGCTCTGCCCATGTGGGGTGTTGCTCCATTGCAACCCGAGCCATTCTAGCACCTGAGGCGGAGGCCATGGAGCCATCCTCAGTGCCCAGGCCAACTTTGCTCCAATGGAGCCTTGGCTGCGGGAGGGGAAGAGAGAAAGAAAGAAGAGGGAGAGGGTGGAGAAGCAGATGGGTGCTTCTCCTGTATGCCTTGGCCTGGAATCAAACCTGGGACATCCATGCTGGGCCTACGCTCTATCACTGAACCAACTGGCCAGGGCCTTGTTGTTGTCTTTTTTTAATGAAAAAGATTTTTTTGGGGAAAAGAAGCTCTACAGAGCATCTTAAATGGGAAATTAGTAAATGCCCTAAAGAAATATCTGCAAAAATAAATACAATTAAAATAAAACAATGTTATTAAGTTCTAGCTGGTTATCATTGCCCCACTGTTCTCTCTGTTAAAAAGAGAGATTAGTAGCAGGTGGTCATAATGGTCTTCAAGACAGACTAGCACAGTATGGACACTTCCTTTTGGAGGTAATCAGAAGAATGAATATCAAAATGAAAAAAGAAATCACTTTCTTGCAAGGTGATTCAAAGGTATTTAAAATATTCCCTCTACTATCTAAAATCATTTTCTGAAATACCTGAAATCATCTGGTAGACCTCCAAATTTCCTCTCTCACCCTTTTAATTCAGTTGAAGGCTGTAATGCTAAAATTGTATGCTTCGCACTTTTCCCCTAGAGTGGTGGTAGTCAACCTGGTCCCTACCGCCCACTAGTGGGCGTTCCAGCTTTCATGGTGGGCGGTAGCGGAGCAACCGAAGTATAAATAAAAAGATAGATTTAACTATAGTAAGTTGTTTTATAAAGATTTATTCTGCCAGACTTAGCAAAAATCTGACATAAAGTACTAGGTAAGTAATTATTATTATATGCTTTAACTTGCTGTAACTCTGGCTTTATAAATTTTACAAAGTAAAGTTACTTCCCTACTTTATATATCACCATTACTGTGGAACCAGTGGGCGGTTAGAAAATTTTACTACTAACAGAGATACAAAAGTGGATGGTAGATATAAAAAGGTTGACTACCCCTGCCCTAGAGTGTCCCCAGGGGGTTAGAGAGTGAACTCAACCCTGGAGATCTGGAAAGAGCACTTCAGAAAGAGACCTGTCCAGACCTCTTATTGCTGTTCTCAAATCCATGTCAAATTTTGCGTTCTGCTCAATAACAGGTGTTGGTTGTTATGTAAAAACTATTATTCAAATTATATTTAGCCTCAATTCCCTCTCAATCTCCAAGAGTAATTAACACTCCAGGAATATACACTATGCTTTTCTTGCCACATTGTGTCCCTAGGTACTTTTTATTCTATTCTGTTTTAGAATAAACACCTTTATCTCATGGGCTCAGATCAGAGGGGAGGGGATTTATTTGCATTTCCAGGCCTTGATTTTCCTCAGCTAGAGCTCCAGCCCCTTGCCCTCCAGCCCATCGGCATCTGCTTGGCCATGGCCATGTTGGCCTGGTCTTAAAGCGATGCATACAAGGAGCTTGCCTTGCTGGGACTGCTCCCCTAGAAGACTGCTGGTTTTGGCATTCTTGTCCTTTCATCATATTTTTTCTGAATTTCTTTGATCATTTTTTAAGATCTCTTTCTCCTCAGGAGTCAGCTTGGCCTTGTTCTTGTGGCCCTGGGGCAGCGCATAGTGGGAATCGTACCATTGTTGGAGTGGAGTGCTGTCAGTAAACATGAAGTAGTTTTTTCCTAGGGGCTCTGTATGGACCAGTTTGTTGTTGGATGCTTTGTAGACAACATCAATAATCCTTGTTTTGCGTGTATAACACTCTGAGTCCCAGAAGTTGCCCATTTCCAGCCTCAAGGCTAGGTACTTCTTGTCACCTCCCTGCATGTGGACTGTGTATATGTGGCAGGGGCCAATCATAGTATTGGCAGCAAGGTGTCCCAGCTCATATTTTTTATTCTTGTGGTGGCTTTTCTCTTGCCCTCAATCTTGTGGTACTTGTACCAGTTGTCCCAAGAGATGCCCATGGCTTGGCGCTAGTTGGAAAGAGCTTTCTAGGTAGTTCTTAACTTTGTCAAATACAATGTCCATTTTACTTTTAAAAAATGTTATTAAGGGGGGATGGGTGAGGGAGTTAAAAGAAAAAGGAAAAAAAAAGACCAAAAAACCCCCAAAACTTACAGACATGGAAAAAAATGTGATTAAAACCCTTAATAATGTTCCTTAATTATCCAGAAGTAATTTCAAAGATAAAATGAAAGACCCACTCACTTAATTTAAAAAAGAAATTTGTTATAATACCCTCACTATGATATGAGGGAGAAATTTTAAAAGGAGATAATTAACAATGTAAGATTTATTTTCAATATGCAAATGTTCATATATAACTCTACCTGGATAATAAAAGGGAATAGTGAGTCTTTGCTCCTGATTATAAATAATTTGCATTTAACTGAAATCTGTTGATGACTTTTCTGTATAGTTGACATTTGGAAATAAGATTTAGATCAGTGTATTCATAGGTGCACACTGGAGCCCTGTGAATGCAGACGGATGCTGGAGTGTTCCCTCTGTGACTCAGACAGAGGGAACCACACACAGCGTTGCCACTGACAACAGGCTTTTCTGTAATGATGAACCATTTTGTAAACTTCCAGATAAAACAAAGCACAACCTTCCTTTGGTTTGCCTGGAAATTGCCTTCCTGAAAAATTAAGTATGGTATATTCAAACAATCCCCCTACCCAAATCCTGTTTCTATGTAAAAGGGAGTAACGATCTAGATGCAGATCATCATACACAGAGTTTTTAGTTGCATGATGGTTGGGTGGGAAGTTTGATTTGAGCTGGTGTAGGACATAGGACAAGTCTTTGTTGAGTTCCAGACACAGTGGTACATCTTACACATCTGGGCCTGGTTATTCTGTGCCAATCATTGGGGCAACCAAGGATGCCCCACAGTTTTGACACATACCCCCTAAGGGCTCACAGTACCCACACAGAGAACCCTGTGTTGTGTGGGTTACCCTTCAGCATGACCCCATTGGTGACTTTAAATATGTGTATGTGGGGAGAGGAGTATGTGACCTGGAGGGGCTGAGCAGCCCTGTGACTTGGTGTCTCCATTCTCTGTAGGGGCTGAAGATCAGCGTGCTCTGGACCCTGTACTACGGGATCCTCAGTGCTTTCGCGCCCGTGTACAGCTGGATCCTGGTGCTCCGGGGCCTGGTGGGCTTCGGGATCGGAGGGGTTCCCCAGTCGTAAGTAAATACCCGCTCTGGCCTTCTAGCCAGGCAGCCAGTCAACTGTGTCATGGCCTCGAGGGATGTGAAGGTGGCTATAGCAGGGCTCCTGGTATCAGGAAGCCATGATGTAATCAGAGAGTAGCATCATTATCAGTATTGTAATGATTAACAACAGCAAAAGCAGCACAATAGCTGGATGGTTGTAAATGTGAAACAATAGCAACAATAATAGATCTAGCATGGGTTGGACATTACTCTTTTGCACATCACAGCAGCCTCGGGCAGTGTGTTATTGAATTATTTCCATTTTACAGTTGAGGAAGCCGAGACTCAGTGGGTAAAATGATTTGCCCAAGTCACACAGTATTAGGTAAAACTAAGAACCCAAGTTTATCTGCCTTCAACATCCATGCTTTTGATTACTATGCATGCTGTCTCTCACCCCCTTGTAATATAAGCAAAAGCCAGGAGACGGGGCTAACCATTTGTGAGTTGGGTGTTGTTTTATTGTCATGCTGTTAAGGTACTGAGAGTAGTCAGAGCTATAGGAAGACATCACTCTCTTCTGCGACATTGGGGAATCCCTAAAGCAAAGGTTGGCAGACAACAGCATGTGGGCTGAATTCACGTGCTGATTGGTTCTCTAAATAAAGTTTTATTGAAACACAGCCACATCCATTAATTTACATATTATATATGCCCCTCTTCATGCAACAGCAATGGAGTTGAGTAGTCTCAGCAGACTCTATGGCCTGCAAAGCCTTCCCTCCCTCATTCATTATTGATCCCTGCAGGGCTCTGCATAGTAGACCTTTGACATCTCCTCCTGGATCTGGGATGAACTAAAAACCGCGGGAGCTGGAGGCAGAGGCCATTATGCCAAGCCCATAAATCAGGGTTGGCAGGGGCTTTGTGGTCCATGGGCTTCGCTTAAGGCCCAACTCCAGGAATTGCTGCAGACACAGCCACTACGCCATTCATGAGCCATTCATTGTCTAGGGGGCTGTTGTCCCCTAGTGGCTGGAAGGAATGCAATCACAGAAGTCCACATTAAATCCCTTTCCCTGGAATGCTTAGGTAGATGACAGAAGAACCAGCTTCTGAACAGCCACCTGGATTTTTCCCCCCATATGATGGAAAAGAAAGGAACTTAGAATTCACAATGTCTGCAGGGATTCGTGTGCAAGGTGGTGGAATGAGAGGCACTAACTTCTACCTCTTCTTCCTGCACATATTCCAGAATTGGCATAAAAAGTATAAGAGATAGAAAAGTCATTCACGATGCTGGAAAGCAGAAAGAGGGTGCCAATGGCCAACCAGAAATTTTGAGGAACCTCTAGAAGGTTATAAGCAGATGGTGCTACGATGGCAGAGTAACCAAAGGAGAAAGAAACCACCTCCTAAAACTACAAACAGGAGAGATCATTGAGGAGAGAGGACAGGGCACCAGCGAAATAAAGGACACAGAATGGCTGAGAAAGCCTTTACTCCTTACCCTTATGTTGTGAGGGTATCCAGCTCGCCTACCTACTCCCCGCCCCCATGCTCCAGATACCAGCCTCTCCCCTTAGCTGTTCATCTATAGACTTTCTGTTTGTTTATTGAGCTATTACTACATTCTAGGCACTGGACCACGTGCTTTATACCTACGACCATTTTAAAACTCATAAAACCTTAAGACATAGATATTATCTCCATTTTACAGGTATGAAAACTGGGGCTTTAAAGAAGTGTGGTGCCCCAGCCAGGTAGCTCAGTTGGTTAGAGCGTCACCTTGATATGGCAAAGTTGCGGGTTTGATCCCTGGTCAGAGCATGTACAAGAAACAAACAATGAATGCAGAAATAAGTAGAACAACAAATCAATGTTTCTCTCTCTCTCTCTTTCTCTTCTTCTTTCTAAAATAAATAAGTAAGTCAATAAAGTTTAGTAAAAAGGTCATACAGCTAGTAAAGGGCAGAGCTGAGACTTAAACATCACTCGACCCTCCAAACCTAGTCTTTTAACAACTCTGTCCTACAAAAAAACCCCACAGACAAAATGGCAAAATTATGGAGGAAATATGTAACCACTCGAGAGCCACTGGCTTCCCAGCTCTTTTGCTTTAGCCATTGGCATAAAAATAATCGTCTTAATTATGCAGTGTTCTTATCTAGTTATAAAAATAGCATCCCTAAGTTCATTATTTGGAGACATTTTGTTGGAGTTATTTTATGTAATTAAATGTAACTAAGAGTTTCCATTCATTTAGAATAGCTTTGCCCAACTGTACCACCTCACGAAACCAAATGAGTAGGATTTTGCTGTGTAAGTTTTTAAAGCCCAACAATTGGAAGTCCTTATAATGTACTCTAACTTTTTAGTATAAATACAAATTGTATTCTTTAAAATTTGTCAATTAAAGTTTCGTTCCAGTTTTATTGATATATAATTGACATATAACCCTTCTATAAGTTTAAGGTGTACAGCATAATGACTTGACTTACATATCTTGCAAAATGATTACCTCAATGAGTTTAGGTAACATCCATCATCTCATATGCATATTATATTATTAATAAGGAGCCATCCTTCTGCCCTGATCTGTGCCTTTCTGTGTCCCTCCTCTCTCTCTTTCTTCTTTCCTTTCTTTCTTCCCTCAAAGTGGGTGTTCACACTGGTTCTTGGTAATAGCAACAATAACATTAATAGTGATGATAATGTTGAGTGCTTACCAAGTGCTAGGCCTATGCTAAGTGCTCTTTTCACACTACTTCATCTTGTCCATTGAACAACCCTATTATCTCCATCTTACAGATGAGAAAACAGGCTTAGAGAATCACAAGAGACTTGCTTAAGGTCAAATGGGTATTAAGTGTAGTGTGGAAGTTACAGTATTTTTGCCCTGTAACAAACCATCCCAGCACTTAATGGCTCAAAACAGTGATTTATTTAACTCATGGTTCTGCAGTTCAGCAGTTCGGTTGTTCTAGTCTCCGTAGGGGTTATGTGTCTTCAGTCAGCTGGTGAATTGAATTGAATGGGAACTGGCTAGGCTAGCATGGCCACAGCTAACTCATCTGTGTTTCTTAGCTTCTTATCCCCAGTGGGCTAGCCCAGGCACCCAGTCATGTGGTACCTGGGCAGGGGCTCAGGAGAGCAAGCAGAAGCCATAAAGTCTCTTGAGGCCCAAGCCTGGAACTGGAATGATATCACTTCTGCAACATTCTATTGATCAAAAGCAAGCCACAAAGCCCAGGTTCAAGGGATGGGGAAATAAACTCTGGAAGGAGTGACCTGCAAAGTCTCGTTGCAAGGCTGCATAGATATAGGGAGGAAAAATTGTAGGGCAACTTTTGCAAACCATCTACTGGGTTCAAATCCAGGTTGTCTAATGCCAAAGCTCTTTCATTTGAACAAATATTGGGAAAGAGTTTTGAGCTTATATAGTCAGAGGTCCTGGTAAATCATTAATGTCCATGGGTCCCGAGTACTGATTTGGGGAGGATTCTGGGAACATAAAATGGGTGGTTCTGAGCAGGTACTAATCTCTTTAATTCAGGAAGGAGAGAGGAATCACATTTAGGATGCCAAATAGTTCCATTTTCTGTCTATGAAGGATCATTAAGAAGGAAGAGTCTTTAATTTAAGTGAGGGAATTAAATGTAACTTTATTTTTAACAATATATTTTTGTTTTAGCAAATTTTTAAAAAGCAAATAAGCATCCACCCTCCCTCCAATGATAATTGCCTCTAATTGCACCTACTACCTCACACACACACACAAATATATAAGATCCAGTTGGGCCCCCTGGGCAGATTATTTCTTCTTTCCAGTAGAGGGTGCTGTGTACTTCAGCAGAAATGCCACTTACCTAGGAGTCCGGATGTAAACCTTCGTTAACTGGCACCCGACTTGTGTTTTTAGCCGTTTTTAAAAATGCATGCACACCCCAGGTACCACGAATTCTACCTTGAAACCTGCCTCAGGAAGTTCTTCACTTGGGTGTCTACAACGAGCTTGCTCACAAACCTGTCCTTGGCACGGTCTTTTCTTCCCAAGACGAAGCAGAAATGCCAAATGGAGATCACTGGTCATTTCCTTCTGAGCATGTGATCCAATTGGCAAATCTCGAATTGCCAAAGTGCTATAAATGCTATTATTTGCAGCGGGGGGTTACTTACGCCAGGATCTGCTGCTTCTTGGCATGGCTAATTTTGTTGCTCATTCTTTTATTCATCTGTGTAATTGTCATAATGACCATACTTTGGATGAAGACCAAACAGCTCGTTTTCATTATAAACTGCTATGAGTAATGGCCAAGTGCAGGACACAATTCTAGGAAAAGATGTTTCTTGTAGCATAAGTTGCAAAAACAAAAAATTGCAAACAATCTATGTATTGATCAATGGGGTCATACCTATTAAAAAATAATGCTGTAAATCTACGTATATTAATATGGAAAGATTCCCAAACTCTCTTATTGGAAGCAGATCCTGACACAGATTCAAGAACAAGCACAGTTGATCCTAGAACAAGGTGAGGGTTAGGGACGCCAGCACTGTGCAGTCAAAAATCTGAGTATAACTTTTGACTCTCCAAAAGCTTAACTATAGTCAGCCCTTCATCTGCAGATTCAACCAACCATGAATAGAAAACAGTATTTTCCATCCACGGGTGAGAAAATCCTGTTGGAAATGCAAAAATAGTTTTGATCTGCGGATATGAAACCAAAGGACATGAAAGGGCTGGAATCTGCATGTAAGTGGACCCACCTGATTCAGATTCATGTTGTTCAAGGGCCAACTGTAGTGGTTTACTCTGGGAGACTCTGCAGCATACATCTCCAGACTGTCTCATTCTAGGGATGAGTTAAGGGCTGCTCCTGGGAAGCTTTAAAAAATGCAGAAGCCAGGGCCCACCCCCAAGACTCTGTTTCTGAAGGTCTGGGGTGACACTTGGGGATCTACGTATGAAGTCATCATCCCAGAAAATTCTAATGTAAGTGGTCCACAGACCACACTCAGAAGAACGTTGGCCTAAAAATTCAGAAAACTGTAGCAATCTTCCCCCTCAGTCTGCCCTTAACCCCCTTCTGCCTCTTTGCTTTCCCAGGGTGACGCTGTATGCTGAGTTCCTTCCCATGAAAGCCAGAGCTAAGTGTATTTTGCTGATTGAGGTAAGGAGGATGGCTGGGTTTATAGAGAATTCTCAGTCTCTGACATGAGGTGCTCGGGTGTCTTGAACCACAAGACAAGGAAAAGGGAGTTTAAGAAAGATATGAAGACTTACTATGCAAAGACTTAAATGATCAGTTATGTTGATTCTGACATGGTTGTTTTGAGATACAGATAAGTTCTTCAATTTAAAAAAATATGGTGGCTGACAGGTGGTATGTTCTTCTTGAACTGGAAATGGCTTTATCTAAGAGTTGGTGCTCAATGGCATAGTTTGAGAGGACCAAACTCCTGCCTTCCACCATATCATTGCTGTCCACCTCATCATGTCTTGTCTGAGATCTCTGTTCATGGCCACCTCTTGGCCTGTATGTAGGTTGCATTAGAACTCTTGGTCCAATAAGTACCTCTCAAGACCTTCTTCTGCCAGGGTTTTGTGACCCATTTTCCAACCATGATCTGGAAGATCTCAGGGCTAATTCATAGCTTCCCAACACCCCTCCTCCATGCAGTGGCAGACTGGTATATTTGTCCCAGCTGGACACTGATGTCCAAGTGATGACTGTGATGCCACTCTGACCTCCCTAGTCATCATGATTATACTGACAATATTGATCACATTGACCTCATAGCCCAACTTAACCATCCTGACTATATCCAACCCTGACTAATCAGGATGGTAATCAGCTGGTCCACAGTGGTATGGTTGAACTAGTTGTTTAAATTTTGAAACACATTTCTGACAGCTGATTCTGAACTTTGACTATCTCTCATCTCCTAACACCCTGTCCTCTCTTAGGACACGCCTAGAACTCTTCATGATCTGACAACTAAAGAGTTAACTCCTGACATAGTCATGGTGGGGGGTGGAGGAGGTGTATGACCATTCTGATCGGTCAGTGCTCTATACCAGTAGCTAGACATTTTGAAGGTCACCCTGGTTGTCAGCAACAGAAATGGACTGTGACTAATTTAGGCAAAAGGAGATTTAGAAAGGCTCTTGGGGGCTGCCAGAGCTGTTGGGATAACTGAAGAACCAGTTTTGAAATGGCAATAGTTGTAGAGTCAGGCTCACAGCAGAAAACAGCATACTCAAATTAGGAATAGTTGAAGAGGGTTTCATAAAGGGACTATTTATAATGGCCTTGCAGAGGTATTATCACATCAGCCAGTTAGGGGCAAAGGGAGGGAGTAATTAGCAGCTCAGAGAGAGAGTTATATGGCCAGGACCGTTGGGTGGGAGTGTATCCTTTAACTGAGGGATGCAGCCAGCCCATGACTGCCCCTCAGAGAGGGGGCCAGAGCAATGAACTCCCAATCTCTCTTTCCTTCTTCCCTCTCTCCTATGCCTGTGGTGGTCCCCACTGGCTGCACCCAGTGGAAGCCAGAAGACAGGGAGCCAGGTGAAAAAGGATGGAGAGAGACTTGGAAAGGCAAACAGAGGATACTCAGTCCCACAGGAAAGAGGCCATTCTGATAAAGGATACTGAAGCACTGCTGGGCAGGGAAGATGGATGTTAATGGACAAAACCCAACATGTCCACTACCATCCTGACCTCACACAATATTGATCATATAGATCTCCTTAACCAGAGCTGCCCAAGCACACACTCCAGTGGGAACCATGCAAATATATATTATGGATGGCACCCTTGGGAGATGGACCCCATGGTGGCTCTGGCCCAACCATATAAACCACAGGAGAAGTGATAGCCATTCTGACCTTCTGACCCCAAGCACCCCCTACCCACATGGATTACCTTGTCTACAGTGATCCTGACATTGCTTTCTGTGTTGACCAATGCTGTCCCCATCACTGACCCCCATTCTCCTGTGCCAGGTGTTCTGGGCCATCGGGACAGTGTTCGAGGTCATCCTGGCTGTGTTCGTGATGCCCAGCCTGGGCTGGCGGTGGCTGCTCATGCTCTCAGCTGTCCCACTCCTCCTCTTTGCTGTCCTGTGTTTTGTAGGTATCCTTTAAGCAATCTCAGCCTTTGCTATTGTGACCTTCACTATATTTTGACGGGGAGAGGGTAGAGGAGGCCACCTTTTACAATTATTATTTTTTTAATCAGGAAATGGTACAAAGGAACTGGACTCGGAGTAGGTTTAGAATGGGGTATTGGGTTTCTAGACAAACACTGTTGGAATGTTCTTTAGGGAGATAATGAGGGTTGGAGGGGAACCTAGGTCCTACCACTGAAAGAGCTACACTTAAGGTAAGTGTATTAGAATAGTAGGGACTCTTAAGTTGCAAGTGACAGAAACCCAACTCAACCTGGCTTGAGTAAAAGAGCAAGATAGACACGTGACAAAGGATTAAATGTTTGCATGGCTGGTGAAGGCAGTCCTCTGGCTCCAGAGTCCCCCCTACCCTTTCCTTAAGGTCTCCACACACAGATGAACCCAGTGTTCTGTTCCACCCTAACCTGCCACGCCTGGATCTCCTGTCCCTACAGTGGCTGCCGGAGAGTGCAAGGTATGATGTGCTGTCTGGGAACCAGGAAAAGGCCATCGCCACCCTAAAGCGGATAGCGACAGAAAATGGAGCTCCCATGCCGCTGGGGAAACTCATCATTTCCAGACAGGTCAGTTCCTGATCCACACTGACTCTGTAGCTTGCATGTCCCTGCGCATGCAGGGGTGCACGTATACCTGGGCGGGTGTGTGTGTGATTGTAGGTATATGTGGATCTGGTGGGGGTGTGGTGGGCGGATCCTGCAAGGGGAATCTTGCAACTCGAATCGGTGTGTTTTCGCTGCCAAGTCCTAAAAAGGCCACCTGGAGAATTTAGCCGATGATTAGAGAAATGTAATGCAGTCTCCACTAATGGATCCCGTAACTACTCTAGCTTCGGTTTTGCCTTTCAGCACCGATGAAGTCTGATTAGCAAATGTGATTGATCGGCAAAGGCTGGACAACAAACCACATTAGAAAGTGCCACGATAGGCTTAGATCCAGGGCACCAAGCTGGCTTAGAAGGTGTCCTTAATGGATGCTGCTTCTCATCAGTGGCAACACCATCAGGGAATCCACCACAATGAGAATAGATGAGCAGCTTCCGTCTGCGCATGCGCATGCGCTCTGAGCACGTGGAGAGAAGGCCAGCAGATTAAAAGCTGAGATTCTTTCCCTCTGCGACAAATACCCTTAAACAAACAACAGTTCCTACAAGCAAATTATGTTTAAAAATAAATTTGTATTTCAAATTGTTTTTATATTATGCAAAAAGAACTGAGTGAAGTTTCACCAAATTGAGGGGAGGTGTTGCATGGTCCGATGATATAGAGGCCAGGAGACACACCCAAATTCACTTGGGAAATATGAAGGTCTAGGAAGGCTCCAGGGAAGTGGTGAATTTTGAGACAAAGTGGAGAGAAGAGCTTTCTGTAAGCATACCAATTTTCCAAAAGCAAATTTTCCGGAATTAACTTGCCAATGTATCAATTTGCCAAAAATGTGTTTTGAGGATTATTAAAAAAAAAAATACATTTAGTAGTAGCCTGACCAGGTGGTGGCACAGTGGATAGAGCGTTGGACTGGGATGCAGAGGACCCAGGTTCGAGACCCCGAGGTCGTCAGCTTGAGCGCGGGCTCATCTGGTTTGAGCAAAAGCTCACTAGCTTGGACCCAACGTCACTGGCTCAAGCAAGGGGTTAGTTACTTGGTCTGCTGAAGGCCCCCGGTCAAGGCACATATGAGAAAGCAATCAATGAACAACTAAAGTCTCACAACGAAAAACTGATGATTGATGCTTCTCATCTCTCTCCGTTCCTGTCTGTCCCTATCTATCCCTCTCTCTGACTCTCTCTGTCTCTGTAAAAAAACAACAAAAAAACATTTAGTAAATAAGAATACATTTTCTCTATAGAAATATTAGTACATTTTTTCATCAAATATAGTTTCTCTAAATATTCTTAAATATGTTCAATAAATACATTCTCAAATATATTCAGTAAGCATATTTAATGAATGCTTTCTTTTTATTGAAGAATATATTACAAAAATATTTTTATCCATAAAGGCAGTACTCATAGACCACTTATGGCTAGTAATTTTTTTTTAACTTTTAGCATTATATAGTTTAAACAAGTAAGCATTTCTCAGATAGGTGCTAAGAAAAATATGTTCATTAAATATATCTAAGAAAAATATAATCAGCCATAGAATATATTTTTGAAAGAATATCATAAGGCAAAGATTTGATAAATTAGCAAATTATAAGAAATTGGCAAATGGGTCATTTAGCTTAATCTATCTTTTGGCAAATGGCTTTTGGTGAATCAATTGTCACATTGATTTTTGTCACCTTGGGGGTGAGACATAGTAAGATTGGACACCCCTTGGGCTGGTTTTCTGTGAGTTCAAGGGATTACCTGAGAAGTGTTGGGATGGAGGGGGAACCACCAAGGAGTTTGCTTCCTAGCGTCAGGATTCCAGAATGTTTCCATCCTTCAGAATCAAGCCTCTGGACATTGCTAGGATCTGGCTGGACGGGCCTAATTTGCCACACTGGGCTTGGGGTTGAGTCCTAGGTTCTTGGAGCCTGAGTATCCAGCCCACAAAAAACCTTCCTCTCAGCCATGGGTGTCCACCAGTCTCCGGCCACCAGCCAGTACCCACACATCTGCCTGCTTTTGTCTCGAAACAGGAAGACCGAGGCAAAATGAGGGACCTTTTCACGCCCCATTTTAGATGGACAACCTTGTTGCTGTGGTTTATATGGTAAGAGCCATTTCTTGACACTTTGATCCCTTTCATCACTGTCCTCGGTGGGGTTTTGTTTTAACACAAAGCACAGAGAACTGTTTGATCTCAGGCAGCATTTGCAAAAATTCAGTCGTTTGAACATCACCTTCCTGACCTCTGTCTTATCCAGATATCAGCTGTACTATTATTTTCCTAGACGTTTTCTTTAATTTGATTCACTTTTACGTCAGATAAATGCATTTTAAAAGGAAACTTTATATGTCTTTTTTAAAGAAAAAGAAAAAAAACAAAAACCCCTTACTTTCAAGCCATAGATAGAAGGCACTCTTAAAGATAAATACAGTAAGAAGTTGCCAGGTTGATGGTTTGCCAAGGCACTGAGTGGCTGTATTTAAGAGATAAAGAAATTAACATAAGTAACTCATCATTTGAGTAGGACTGAGATACAATCAAAAGAATTGAAAGGAAACTTAAAGGGGGATTTTTTTCACAATGAAATTTCATATTTATGCTGTATCAGTTCCCCTACTCCACCCGTATTTTCCTTTGGGTACGACCATGGCATAGGGCCCATATTTTGGGAGCCATTGATTCAGTCAACATGGGCATTCTTAGGACTTTTGGCTTTGATCATGTTCTGCTTTGCTTAAATAACAGCCGTTGGCAGGGGCTGGGAGGGAGGTGTTTAACTCCACAACTTGTCAGATTTCAGCTATTCTTTCAACTCTACCAAATCGTGTACATAGGATTAATGGTGCACACAATTGGCCTGGGTGAGGCTTTGTGTTCCGATTTAACCACCTTTCCTGTTCACCTTTGAGCAGAGGTGCTAATTAGCAGAGTAGTGTCGGCGGAAGTGGTCCATTGTAGGGCTTTGATGATAGACAAAACGGGGCTCTACTTACAGAACTCCATATACAGAACTCTGCCCCCACATTCCTGAGAGCTGGATCAACTCACCAAGCATTGATTAAGCAGCTGCTGTGTGCCCAGTACAATGGTGAAGTCTGTAGGATTTTTTCAAAAGGAGTGTGTAGGTGGATGGGTACACAGTTGAGAGTGTCTATCTTTGAGTGCATATGATTCTGTTGGGCCGACACTATCTGAATATGGAAGCAATTAAGTAGAGGCTAATTTTAGCTCACTGCAGAAATCACTAAATTTTCTAGCACCTAATGTTACCTAGGGAAATTAATCATTAGTGTCTGATTGTGACTGAGTTCCCACATACTGTACTATACTGGATGAAAATATTCTGCTCCTACAGACTTCAGTATTCTGATTCCTGGGACAGTCAAGAATGAATTAACTGCGTCATTCTGATCTGAAATTCTAGTGAAGTCTGCAGACCCTACACTTGTGCTGGGCACACAGCAGGTGTTTAATAAATGCTTGGTACATTGAATTAGCTCTCAGGAATTCGGGGGAAGAGCTGGAGCCCCGTTCCGTATATTATTACAGTTTTCTTTCCCTATCCAAGGTGACCAGACCAACTGAACCCAGAAGTCCTGACAGGTGTCAATACTGTACTTTCTTCCAAATTTTGGTCCCCCTATTGCCAGTTGAGTAAACAGCTTTGGGAATGGCATGTCTGTGATATAGTGAGTTTTTGATCTTTCAAAGGGCACAGGATTAGTTCCCTTTATCACATCCCTGTGGTTTGTACCCGTCATCTTCATTCCCTGCTCAAGGGCCCCAGGAAAGCCCCCCAAGGCCCATTTTTTTTATTTTTTTAAACTATTTGAAAGAGAGAGAAAGGGAGAGAGGGACAGACAGAAACACTGATCTGTTTCTGTATGTGCCCTTTCCGAGAATCCAACCGGCAACCTCTGTATATTGGGATGATGCTCTAACCAACTGAAACATCCAACCAGGGCCAAAGGTCCATTTGCTCACCTTTCTTGCTTCCTTCCTGGCAGGTTTTCCAATGCCTTTTCTTATTATGGATTAGTTCTGCTCACCACAGAGCTCTTCCAGGCGGGAGATGTCTGCAGCAGTAAGTATCGCAACCCTGTTTTCCAGTTAACCACCCCTACTCCCTACACACACAGTCACACACACACTCCTACCCTGGGTTCTGCCCTGACAGGGCCTCAGCTTGCACAAATCTCAGTGACTGTACCTTACAAACTCCAGGGTGAAACTTTCTGCATAATCTGTGCATAGAAGATCTGGTCTGTGGCTTCCAGGGTGCTCTATAGACACCTGGACAGTTTGTTTTTATGGAAGTGGCATGACATCAGAGTCAAATGTTATAAAGCTCCATGAAATACAGCCCTGAGTCTTATGGCTATGACCCTGAGTGCAGCCATTTTCACGTGCACATTAAGTCTGAGAACCAGGTTGGATTTCCACCCTAGCCACACAACATAATCACTGGGGGAAGTTTTTGAACAACGCCAGTGCCAGATGAACAACGCCCAGACCAATTTAATCAGCATCTCTGGGTGGAGCCCAGGCACCAGAGGGTTATAAAAGCTCCCCAGGTGATTCTGCTGTGCAGCTGGAGGTGGGGACCACTGGACAAAAAGAACGAATAAAAAGCAAAGTCTGTATGCAGATATCTGGGCTTTCAAACCATTCTGCCTTTAGGAGATGACTAACTTCCTAGCATGGAACCCAGGATGGGCGATAAAGGGATCAAGTTCTTGCTTGTCTGCAGGATTTGCTCATTATCTTTTTTTATATTAAGCCTCTTTAATCTTAGTTAATAGTTTTGTTTATTGGTATCAGGATTTAGAGAGATGGTGGAGTCACATCTCACTGGGGTGGGGGGAGGTGTCAGAGTCTAAATGAACTGGTCTAAGAAAGCAGCTCATTGTAGATTTAGGGTTTGGTATTGATGGAGGGTAAATTGCATGCCCCTAGCAGAGAACCTGCTTAAGCAAAGCAGAGGATCCCGTGGAAGGTTATAAAGCAGGGTTGGCAACATTATCCATAAAGGGCCAGATAGTAAACATTTTGGGCTTGGTGAGCCATCCAGCTCTGACATCGTAGCAGAGAAGCAGCTATGAGCAATGCGTACAACTCAAAGCATTGCTTCTGTTCTGATAAAACCTTACTTGTGAACACAGATGTGAATTTCATATCATTTTTTTCTGCCATAAACCATTATTTATCTTCTGGGTTTTTGTTTTTTTTTTTTGTATTTTTCTGAAGCTGGAAACGGGGAGAGACAGTCAGACAGACTCCCGCATGCGCCCGACGGGGATCCACCCGGCACACCCACCAGGGGGGCGACGCTATGCCCACCAGGGAGCGATGCTCTGCCCCTCCGAGGCATCTCTCTGTTGCGACCAGAGCCACTTTAGCACCTGGGGCAGAGGCCGAGGAGCCATCCCCAGCGCCTGGGCCATCTTTGCTCCAATGGAGCCTCGGCTGCGGGAGGGGAAGAGAGAGACAGAGAGGAAGGAGAGGGGGAGGGGTGGAGAGGCAGATGGGCGCCTCTCCTGTGTGCCCTGGCTGGGAATTGAACCCGGGACTTCTGCACGTCATGCCGACGCTCTACCACTGAGCCAACCGGCCAGGGCCAATCTTCTGGTTTTTAAAAATAATTTTAACATGTAAAAACCACTCTTAACCCACGGGTCAGGCAGAAATAGGCTTGAGATCAGATTTGGCCTCCAGGCCATAGTTTGCCAACCCCACTAAAAAGCTCTCTCTTGTACTTGGGTGGGAAAGTAATTCTGTGCAACACGCCCCCAACCAGAAATCAAGGAGCTTGCATTCTAGCACCAAATTAGCTGTGGGAACTTGAGCACGTCATCATTCATTCAGAATTTTCTTAGTACCTGCCAGGTACTGGGCCACGTGTTAGAATATATCAATGAATGCAAAAGACAACTGTCCCTGCTCCGTGCGCTTATATTTTGGTATAAAGAGAGGAAAAAGAGAGAGAGAGAGAGAGAGAGAAAAGCTTAATAAGTAAGGAAATTATATAATGTGTTGGAAGATGACAGGTATGTTAAAGGAAAAACTTTTCAAGAAAAGGTAAAATCATGCCTCTGATACAAATATAAAATGAACATATGTCAAGGATTTTACTTTATTACCTCATTAATTAGTGAAGGAACCGGTTGTTAAGAACTGTGAAATTCTGAGATCTTGACCTATGTGCAAGCTAACAGATTAGCCTTTCACAGTTTGCATAGACGCCAGTAGAAGACGTGAGGCTCCTGGGTCAGAGACTAAAGACTTTATTATTCACAGTAATAGCAGGAGTGAGAGCACCAGCATTTTTTACACCTGTTCCTTCAGCCCCGCTTCCCACAGAGTAACCTAAAGAGGGGCAGGTGGAGCCCTGGCCGGTTGGCTCAGCGGTAGAGCGTCGGCCTAGCGTGCGGAGGACCCGGGTTCGATTCCCGGCCAGGGCACACAGGAGAAGCGCCCATTTGCTTCTCCACCCCTCCGCCGCGCTTTCCTCTCTGTCTCTCTCTTCCTCTCCCGCAGCCAAGGCTCCATTGGAGCAAACATGGCCCAGGCGCTGGGGATGGCTCTGTGGCCTCTGCCCCAGGCGCTAGAGTGGCTCTGGTCGCAACATGGCGACGCCCAGGATGGGCAGAGCATCGCCCCCTGGTGGGCAGAGCGTCGCCCCTGGTGGGCGTGCCAGGTGGATCCCGGTCAGGTGCATGCGGGAGTCTGTCTGACTGTCTCTCCCTGTTTCCAGCTTCAGAAAAATGAAAAAAAAAAAAAAAAAAAAAAAAAAAAGAGGGGCAGGTGGTACCTGCAAAGGCAGTGGGTTGGTTACAAGAGAGGATCCCTGAGCTTAAGGCACCCAAATCTTTTATAGTGGGTGGGAAGCCGGCCGGCCTGCCCCTTGCCCTGTAGGGCGACACTGTATTTTTGAAGGCTATAGGAAAACCTGCTCTTTTCTCCAGAAGGAGATACTCTCCTTCTTTCAAACCTGTTTGCTTGTCCTTGACAAGATAGTCCGGAGCAAAGGCAGTTCGTGCCTCTGCTTATATAACATGTAGAAACATGAGTGACCCATGGAGACTTGTCTCTTAACACCATTGAGAGGTTACCGTTGGTTCAAAGGAGAATTCAAAACAGACATGTATATAGGCAATCAAGAATGCTGAAATAGGTTTAGAATTAGAGGCAAAACTTGTCACTATGTATAAGTCAATAATCCATTGCATCACCACCAGACACACTTTGCATTTTGGAGGAGGAGAATAATTTGCATTCATAACAGTATACTAGAATGTGCAGAGTTACAAACTAGCTCAAAGATCATGAAAAGTGGGATAACCTATAAGGGTACAGTAGACAGGACATTTTTGCCAATTTCAATGTCTTTCATGCTCTTTTCTAACAAATAATATAGGGGAGGGAGATAGTAGAGTAGGGTCAGGGAGGGCAGGGTGGGGCAGAGCAAGGAGTAGTGCACAGGTTGAAGTTTTAAACGGGATGGTCAGAATGGCCTCAATGAGAAGGTGAGATTTAAGGGAAGACTTGAAGGAAGTGAGGCAATTAGTCATGGGAATATATAAAGTGCAGTCAAGGAAGACGGAGCCACCAGGGCAAAGGTCCTGAGGTAGGAGCATGCCTTATTTGTTGAAGGATTAGCAAGGAGACCAGTGTGGCTGAAACAGAATGAGCACAGAAAGAGAGAGAGAGAGAGAGAAAGAGAGAGAGAAGAAGGAGAAGAATAAAATATTGTGATCAAGGAGGTAAGGGGGGTCATATAATACAGGTGGGGATCATTGGGGTCACCCTAGAATCTATCTGCTGCAAGTAGGTGCCAATTCCAGACTAAGCACATGCATATGCACAACTTGCTTTCATTCTCTCATCCATCCTGCTCTGTGGATTTTTTAGCCCCAATTAATTTAGAAAACTGATATCCAGAGAGATGAAGCTGTAGCATTGCTGGTCACGCTTCAAACCTGAGTCTGTCTGCCTCCTGAGCCTGGGCTCTTTCCATGGCACCCCAGCCAAACTCATGCTCCGAGAAGAAGCTTGGGGAGCAGGAGGGTGTGATTCAAGGCTCTGTGTGTGGCTTATCCTTTCTCTGTCTCCCACCTCCAGTTTCCAGCCAGAAGAAGGCAGTGGAGGCAAAGTGCAGCCTGGCCTGTGAGTACCTGAGTGAGGAGGATTACATGGACCTGCTGTGGACCACCCTCTCGGAATTCCCAGGTGAGGGACGTGCGGGAGGCGGGGCTGGGGCAGGGAAGCCTGAGAATGTGGCAGCTGTTCAGTGTCACATTCCTGGTGCTCCCTGGCAGCAAATCCCATTTCCAGATAAGTTCTCATTTAGTCTTGTAAAGTTGTATAATTATTCCCACTTTACAACTGGAGAAACTGAGGCTTGGAAAGGTGTAGCAGAAACTGTTGCTGCAACTTGCTGCAGCAGGTCTCGGCATCTCTGTGCCCAAGGGCTGCCTCAGGAGGAATGGAAAGTCTAAAAGCAAGCAGAGTGGTCAGAAGTGCCTAACACCTGGGAACAGCTTTCCACCAATAACTGTGGGAATTGGTGTACCAATGCCCCCACTTCCTCACCCATCAGGCAGGGGAATCCTAAGGTGCGTGTTCCACGCTGGCTTCCGGAGTCCTCCAGTGGAACTCAGCAGCAATTGCCCACAGTGGTAACTTGCTTGCTATATGCCTTTATTTGGTGCTTTCCTTTCCTGTCTAACTTTCTTATGCTCCTACTGGTACTTTCTTGGATGACCACTCCAGTAAACACTTTGTATTTGCACCCTTGTTCCAGAGTCTGCTTCTTGGAAACCCAAGACACTGAGTCCTGCCAGAGCTCAGAGTCCTCAGTCCCTCACTATACTATTTTTCTTCTAAAATTCTGGCTGGGTAGCTCAGTTGGTTAGCATCGTCCCAGTGCACCAAGGTTGTGGGTTTGATCCCCGGTTAGGGCACCTACAAGAATCAATCAATGAATCCATGGAAAAGTAGAACAAGTTCATGTTTCTCCCTTCCTTCCTCATTCTCATCTGCTCTCTCCTCTCTCTTAAAAAAAATCAATAAAGTTAAAAAAAAAAGAGTAAAGACTCGGAGTTAAATTCAGCATCGCCAATCACCACTTCTGTGACTTCCAGCACTGACCATTTCTATGATTTAATCTTCCTAAAACTTAAATTCTTCTTTATTTATTATGGTTATTGCTTTGTTTTTTGTTTTGGTTCACTGACACATTCCCAAGCTCCTAGAACAGTTCCTGACACACAGTAGGCACTTAATGTATGAATAAATGTGAAAAATGAGGTTTTTAGTAGCTTTTCTTTTAGAGGGTTGTTTTGATGATTAAACAAGATAATAGATGTAAAAATGCTTGACCCAGGTTTAATAATATTAATAATTATTATTATTATTACTATTAATTATCACTATGTTACCCTGCCTCTACAGAAGTAGAAATGTTGTTTTTATTTAATCCCATTTTACAGATGAAGAAATTGAGTCTCAGAGAAGGCAAGGGGCTAACCCAAGACCACGTGGGAAGGTAGAGGAAAGGGGGCCTTAGAACCCACATGTTTCTGACTCCCATCCCAGGACTCCACTGCCTACATTCAGTGAATACCGCTATTCAGTCTCCCCTTGGTGCCTGTATTAGTTATTCATTACTGTATAATCGATTATCCCAGGTTTGGGAGGCTCAAAACAACACAAAAGTTTCTGAGGGTCAGGAGTCTGGGAGTGGCTTACCTGAGTCCTCCACCCCAGTGTAACAAACAAGGCTGCAGTGGAGGTGTTGGCCCAGGGTTTGCATCTCATCTGAAAGCTCTTCTGGGGCAGGACCTGCTCCCATGCTCACTCACGTCGTTGTCGGCAGGAATCAATTCCTCCAGGGTCATTGGGCTGAGGGCCTCAAGTTCCTCACTGGCTGTTGGCCAGAGGCCACTTTCAGTTCCTTGCCAGGTAGCCAACAAGGCAAGCACATGAGAAGAGCCAGGGAAAGAGAGAATGCCAAAAGAATAAAAATTTAAAAAGGTCACAGCCTTTTATAACCTCATCTCAAAAGTGGCATTCCATCCCTTTTGCTGTATTCTAGTCATTAGAAGTGAGTCAGGAGGTCTGGCCCACTCTCAGTGGGATTGGACTGGGTGTGACTACCAGGAGGTGGGGGTCATGGGAGCCACGTCAGAAGCTGCCAGCCACGGTGCCCTGCTCCCTTGCAGGTGTCCTTGTGACTCTATGGATCATTGACCGCCTGGGCCGCAAGAAGACCATGGCTCTGTGCTTCGCCGTCTTCTCGTTCTGCAGCCTCCTGCTGTTTATCTGTGTTGGCAGGTGGGTGCTGAAACCAGTGCTCTCTAGCCAGGGGACTTACTTCTCAGGTTGCGGTCAGTGGCTCTTTGGGCGTGCAGGTAGTGGGTTGCACCTCCTGGAGGTCATCTGAAGGATTCTGTCCAGCCCCTCACTAGGACTGAGGCTCTTGGCTGCCTTAGAACTGACCAAAGATCAGGCTCAAAGTCTGGGGGCCTCTGATGGGGGTGGGGCAAGAAGGCACCTTGGTCCAGGTTTCGCTCCAATTCCATCACATTCAGACCTTTGACCTCATCTCCCAGTGAGATCATGCATATAGCTGTTTAATTTATGTATGGGTTAAAAGTGTTCATTTGTTCCATGGAGATATTTTAAAGAGGCCCTGTTTTATTATCCTTTTTTGGTTCAAAATATGGAAGTGGCCTGTGCCTGCCTTGACCCGTGAGAGGCCCCAGACAAAACCCAATGAGGAATTTGAGAAGGTCTGAAGATAGAGCTTAGACTATGAAATGTTGATATTCTGAGATATTTATGGGAGCCATAGGACAGAAGATTGGAGATCAGGATTATCCTAAAAATACTGAATAGAAGTCTATTTTCCTTGGCTCAGCTGGTTCCTGGTCAAGGCCAGTCCCTTTGGGTTCTCTCTGGAGTTCTGATTCTTTATGTATCACTTCTACCCAATCCTGCCTGCAGCGTGGGCACCATAGATGTGTCCGTTTCTCAGCTTGGTGCTTTGAAGAATGACCAACCTTTAAAAGTAGGCCTTTAGAGAGGGCACTGCGATGTGAGTGTTTGCATGCCTGTATCAATGTGTGTAGGGTGGGGGTGGGCTTTGCCAATTTCTGGGGTGTAAATTCTGCCTGGGCAGATAGGACTTTATTAAAACAAGCTGACAGAAAAAATGGCTGCTCATCTTTTTTTTTTTTCTCTCTCTCTCTCTCTTCCTAGAACTATGCTCACTCTGTTACTCTTCATTTCAAGAGCATTTATTTCTGGAGGCTTCCAAGCAGCCTATGTTTACACGCCTGAGGTAGGAGGGGTGTCTGGGAGCAGCAAGCCAGTTTATATATTTATATATATCAAGTTTAACTTAATTTGATATTTATCAATGTCTACTGAATTGTAAACTGGAATATCATGTTGCAAAATACAGTTACAGCAATTAGAAAGAATGAGGTAGCCTGACCTGTGGAGGTGCAGTGGATAAAGCATCAACCTTGAATGCTGAGGTCACCGGTTCAAATCCCTGGGTTTGCCTGGTCAAGGCACATACAGGAAGCAACTACTAAGAGTTGACACTTCCTGCTTCTCCCCCCACTCCTCCACTCTCTCTCTCTAAAAAAAAAAAAAAAAAAAAAAAATGAGGGCCCTGGCCGGTTGGCTCAGCGGTAGGGCGTCGGCCTGGCGTGCGGGGGACCTGGGTTCGATTCCCGGCCAGGGCACATAGGAGAAGCGCCCATTTGCTTCTCCACCCCCACCTCCTCCTTCTTCTCTGTCTCTCTCTTCCCCTCCCGCAGCCAAGGCTCCATTGGAGCAAAGATGGCCTGGGCGCTGGGGATGGCTCCTTGGCCTCTGCCCCAGGCGCTACAGTGGCTCTGGTCGCGGCAGAGCGACGCGCCGGAGGGACAGAGCATCGCCCACTGGTGGGCAGAGCGTCGCCCCTGGTGGGCGTGCCGGGTGGATCCCGGTCGGGCGCATGTGGGAGTCTGTCTGACTGTCTCTCCCCGTTTCCAGCTTCAGAAAAAAAAAATACAAAAAAAAAAAAAAATGAGGTAGCTGTCTATACACTGATGTGGACAGGATTTTAAGGCATATTACTGAATGGAAAAACTTTCAAGCTGTATATAGTATGATACCATCTATATTTTAAAAACAATGCTATATATAGTATTTTCTGTATTCATAGTTTTAAATAGCTCTGGGAAGATATGCTCCAAACTTCGTAATAGTGGAGCCCTATGGGGAGAATTTTCCTGAGAGGAGTGGATGAATAGGGAATTTAAGTTTCCTACAAGAATATATTTATACATTTATACGCTGCTTGTGTAATTGAGTGAATTAAATGTCATCCATAAATGCATCTGGATGCACTCACGAAGTATTTGCTGAATGCATAAATAAAAGAATGAACATATGTGTACAATCACAGACAAACTAGAAGAGTATATGTGAAAATGAGACAGTGGTCTCTGAGCGTTGAGACAGTGTGTGAGTTTTGTTTTTCCTCTTTAGGCTTTTTATTCTTTTTAAGCTTTCTGCACTGAGCATTGTGTTTGCTAGAGGCATGCTACCTCCTGGACCTAAGAACTCTCCAAAAGAGAATGTGTGCACAAGGTTCTCATTTAAACAACATAGGTGTTCCAGGTTGACAGACAGCTTTCCTCCCCACAGTGACTCAGGGACCCAGGCTCACAGCTTTCCTCCCCACAGTGACTCAGGGGCCCAGGCTCACAGCTTTCCTCCCTACAGTGACTCAGGTACCCAGGCTCCTTGCATCCCGTGATTGTGAACCAAGGGTGGTTTTTGCCTCCCAGGGGACATTTGGCAATCTTGATATATTCTGGGGTTGTCACAACTGGGATGGCCAGTGCAGAAGTGTGACTGCATCCAGGGAGTGGAGGCCAGGGATGCTATTAAACACCCTACAGTGCATAGGACAGCTCCTCCCTCACCACCAAAGTGCCAAAGTTGAAGAACCCTCCCCTAGGGCCTCAGAATTCTGCCAGCCAGCAGACTGGAAGGGAGTGGAGAACATGTGCCCACTTTGTAATTGCTGTGACCTGGAGGATGCACAGTCCCTCCTCACTTTGCCCAGTGCAGGCTAGGCACATAACCACTCCTATCTCCTTTGGGGTAAGAATCTTCACCCCAGTATCCCATCCCTCAGTGTGGTCACCAACACCTTGAAGGAGTCACCCTAACTTCAGGCCCACTCCTGGGCTCAGTCCTGTCATCCCTGAGCTGAAGCAGGAGGAGGGACATGCACTTCTTTAAGGCCACACCTGGGGGCTGTGTTTCAGGTCTACCCCACGGCGACACGAGCGCTAGGCCTGGGCACCTGCAGTGGCATGGCCAGAGTGGGTGCTCTCATCACGCCATTCATCGCTCAGGTAGGTGCCGCCCCACATACAGAGGAGGTGGGTGTGACAAAAGCCAGTGGGTGGCAAGAAGTTACTACAAGCTGAGTCTTCTGTAGAGCCTTCTGTGTGCATTATCTTATTTTATCCAAACAATCCATCTATGGTAAAAAAAATATATATATATTGCTTGCAGACGAGAAAATGTAGGCTCAGAAGGGTAAAGAGACTTGCCCAAGGTCACACAGTTGGGCAGCAGAGAAGCTGGGGAGCAAGCCCAGGTCTTTCCCATGCAGAAGACTCCCAGGGTGTCCTATAACATGTGGCCAAAAATAACTTGGATGAAGACAAGTAGGCCAACGTGGTTTTGTGGGAAACAAATGTTCCTGTCCCTGGTGTCTGAGTTGGATAATTAGGTGTAGTTGTAGAATTTTGCATCTCTTAGTGTGTCTTGAAGCATTTCTACCTGTTTTTAGGAATCTTATTTTGACATCCTTTTGCTTTTTAAAGTCTTATTTATGTTTTCCCTCTATTGATCACTTTCTAAAATTGAGATAAAGGCCACAGCACACAAAAATGAATCATTTTAAAGTGAACACACTTAGCACATTCACCACATTGTGCAAGTAACACCTCTAGCTAGTTCTAAAACATTTTCACCACCTCAAAAGAAAACTTTGTGCCCAGGAAGCAGCTGCTCCCTCTTTCCCCTTCCCTGCAGCCCCGGCAATCACCAGTCTATACTCTCTCTGTGTAGATTACCTGTTCTGGATATTTCATGTACACAGAATTCCAGCGCACATTTTAGCCGAGTAGTTCTGTTCTGCGCTATTGTGTTTGGCCATTGTATGTCACTGCTAACTAATACTGGTTGACAGCGTGCCATGTGCCTGCAGGGTGCCAAGTGCTGCTAAGGTATCCTCTCATTAAGAGGTGGACACTGCCCTTATGCCCATTTGCCAAAGGAGGACATGAGGTTTAGCCCTGCTGTGTGATTCGCCTGGTGCCGTCAAGCCAGGAAGTCAGCAGAGGTTGTTCCGGGAGAGAGTGTTGATATAAGAAATACAGGTTCTAGGCCTGATGGGGTTGGGATTTGAATGCTGACCCTATCCATAGTATCTGTATAAACCTGAATATGGTACTTAACCCTCTCTGTGCCTCAGTTTTTCCCTCCGCAAAATGGGGACAAAGAACCTACCTCATGGAGCTGTCATGAGGACTAAATGGGACAATCATACAGAGTGCTTACAACAGGGCCTGGCGTTATCAATATCATCGGAATGGTTGGTGGTCCATTCAGAATGGATGCTCTCTCTGACATGCATCTTCTCCCCCCAGGTGATGTTGGAATCCTCCGTGTATCTGTCGCTGGCAGTTTACAGTGGCTGCTGCCTCTTGGCTGCTGTGGCCTCCTGCTTTTTGCCCATCGAGACCAAAGGCCGTGGACTGCAGGAATCCAGCCACCGGGAGTGGGGCCAGGAGATGGTCGGCCGAGGGATGCATGGCACAGGCGTCACCAGGTCGAACTCTGGCTCTCAGGAGTAGCGACCTATGGGGAGCTGAGCTGGTCTTTGAGGCTGTGAAGTGCAGGGAGCTGGTGGAGTCCGTCTGGGGCACTGGCCGTCACTGCCGACACCAAGAACTCATCCAAGAGTACAACCTGGATCCCGACTGCTCATATTCATTGAGACCCACCTGCAGATGGGGAGGCATTTGCTCCGGGTGTTTTCTGTATGTGTGTGGGGGGAGTTTTGTTAATAACCTGTGAATCTGCATGGGAAGACAGACACACTAAGAGTGCCTGTGACACTGGTAGCCAACCAGACACCACTCAGAGTTAGCTGGTCACACCTTTGGTGAACAACAACCAAAAAATATCCATAGATACAGTCCAGGCCCGACCTCTGTGAGACCTGTACCCACCAGACCTGTTTGGTAGGTTTCTCCTACACCCCAGGCCCCCAGCTTTCTTCTTTGAAATCACAGGTGACTTAGGTGTGACCTGAGCAGCTTTTTCTTGGGTCCAAGAAACACTCCCTTGGAAGGGGTCTCTTGGTTTGCCCCCCCCCACACCAGGGCTTGACTTGTGGAGACTGCTAGATGGACATGCATTTGAACTTGAGTCACGTGGCTCACTTGGTCCCCTTTGGGGTTGTTTTCCCTGGCTCTGGGGGATCCAAATGTATCCATGGAGACAGCTGGGCTTGCACCAGACGACAACCCCAGAAAGCTGTTACCCCGGGCACTGGGGACTGAGGCCAAAGAGAGGCAAGAATCAAGCCCAGAGCCAAAATAGGGGCCTCCCCTTCAGAAGCAGTGTAGGCCTCGTTGGGGCTTCTTTTCTTGTCCCTTCGTTGGTCAGGTGGATTGGTGACTCTTGGGGAAGGAAAACAGTTAATTCAGGTCAGCACTTTGGATTTTGAGCTGGGTGGATGGCTAAATGGACAGAGAAAACAAAAGGATGCTACACCAGCTGCCCACTCCCGCTGGGGTCAAGGGACCAGGAGTAGTGCTCCCCCCACCTGCCCCAGTTTCTCTGCCATCCTTGCTATTAAGGGTTGGCTTGGTCTTTACACAGAGGCAGCCCTTGGGATTCCAGCAGCGGGACCCACAGCAGGGACGCCATGGGGTGGGGAGGAACGGGACGTGTGAAGTGTGTACATTTTCATAGGAAGAGAAGGGAGGTCTTTTGGGTTTTGGGTTGGCCTTGGAAGAAAAAGCTGACATGATGTCTCAGCAGACAACGTCCTCCTCCTGGATTTGGTTCACAGGAGCCTCTTCCCCATTGCTAAGGCAGGGAATTCAGAGAAGGAAGGAGGAAGCTGCTGAATTCCATCAAAGGCCAGAGAAGACTGGCCCTCTGCTTGGAGATATCTGAAGTCAACGTTGCGAGGGAGCCAAATGTGTACGTTCATCTCTTATTAAAACATGTTGGTGATGGACATCGCAAGGGGTGGCATTTGTTCATTTGTCATAATGTCCTAGCGACAGTTCGGCTTCATGGTCTTGCCAATTTTGTCCATCCAGGGTCATCTTAATGCTTTAACACGATACCCTTTCTTATAAGGAGGAAACGTTGTACAGTTGGCTGCCAACGCCAACATTGTGACTTTGAGTCTGTTGGAGGCAACAATATTTTCTTCTTCTGGTGTTTGTTGAGGTCACAGCCTGCAAATTCCTCAGGCTCAAGTCTTAGGTCGACTGCAAACAATCCTGGGTCCCTGAAATATGGGCTGCAACCCCGTTGGCTGAGGCAAGTCGTCAGAGGAGGCAGCTTGGCAGATCTACCTCTCCTTGGCAACGTGGGTATGTCCTTGAACCCCGAGTGGCAAATGGTTATAATTCCAGTTATTTCTGGTCTGCTGAGCTCTCCTGGGTAACACAGAACATTTGCTTGTCATTTTTGCCTTCCAATTGGTCAGAAACTGCCAGAGGAGCTAGCCCAGTCCCTTTACCCTCAAATAACCTGGGGGAGTTGGGGGCTGGGGTGGAGAAGGAGTGCTTGGTGGGCAGAAATGTTTCCCAGGGGCTGGAATAAAGAGGCCTGCAATTGAGAGCTTTCTCATCTTGAGAAAATTAACGTTAAAAATTCCTTGCCTTCTAAATTGCTTGCCCTTTAAAAAAAAATCAATATTATTGAATGACACAAGAGCTGCCACAAAAGTTGCCCAAGCCTTTAGCTGAGGATGATTGTATCTAATTTTGAACTATTCAAAAGCTCTTATTTCCATTAAAATGGAAATTTCTATTTCTCTGTGTGTTAGGAAGGATTTCAGAAAATGGCAAAAGATGTTCAAGGTAGCTGGGGTTATATAGTTTCTTTCCCTTACTTCAAATAGCCTCAGCAACACATAAATGACCCTGGTGGTGTTGGCAGTGAGATGAAAGACTATCTTAGGGGGTGGACTTTGAAATAAATATAGACTTTCATTATTTTTAAGTAATATGAAGCAACAGAGAGCCTTGAAGGATGAGATTAAGAGTCTCCCTTAGTTACTGATAATACACATCAAAGGAGGAATACCTTGAGCTGCAAACAGTAAAACTAGTCATAGTAGTTTAAACCATTAAAATGTTAATTGTTCACTTAACAATAAGCCCAGAGTCAGGCAGTTCTAGGAAAGGTTCAGCAGCTCAACAATATCTTCAAAGACCCAATCTTTTTTGCCTTTCTTCTCTGCCAGCTTCTGTATGTTAGCCATTAGAAACCTCACGGCCACAAGATGGCTGCCAAAGTGCCAGGCATCATATCAATGTTCAAAGGAGGTAGAATGGGGAAGGAACAGTCACAAAATGTTTTCCTTCAAATGAGTCTTTTGTTTTTTGGTTAAAAGGGAAGCCCTTTGGCAGAATTACCATTACTTTTATATTGGTCAGATCTGGGTCCCATGCCCATTCCAGCATGAATTCTTCCCTAAGGCTAGGGAAGGAAGGAACTACTTCCTCCAGGATCAAGGGATAGCCACAGCCTCTTGAAACAAAACTGGGATTCTGTTAGCATGGAGGAAGGGAGACAGTGGTGGTTGGATGCAGGAAGGTGGGGAGGAGACTTGGCACAGGGTTCTCACCAAGGCTATTGTGATTGCAAGGAATTGGACTCAGGTTCATTTAAATTAAGAAGTACAGTTTTATTATAAGGCTGGGGTTAGTGGTTGATTTCCCACAGGGGATATCCAGGGAATATAAAAGAGTGAAACAGTGGTACAAGGAGAAGCAGAAAAAGGGGAGGACAGTGGCAAGTACGGAGCACAGGCCCTGTCCAGAAAGGTGGCAGCAACTACTCAGTTGTAGCTGATTTTTTTTTCTCGCACAATGAGATCTCTGAGTTTTCAAGACAAGAATCTGGATTTTTACATTGGAGTCAAATCTCCAAATGTTAGTATTTAAAAAGGATCAAACCTTTTTAAATGATGTGTGAGCCCAATAAACTTCATCTACAGGCCAGGTTTGGTTAATGGCTGCCAGTTTGCAGCCTCTGAGAGGTTAGAGAGATCTCAGAAATAAAGTACATACCAGGCTCACACATGGAACAGGGAACTGGGAGGCCTGAGATGGCCCCGTCTCTTGATCTGTGGCCCCCATATTCACTCTTCTCTGTAGAACGGCTTCCTTTTGCCTCTTCGTGGTTGCTGCATATACCTAACTGTGCATATGGCTTCCATTCCTTGTGGTTCAGCTCTGCGAACATATCTGGACTCAGCTGCCCAGGGTCCCACTTTAAATCCTTAAGGGAGGAAGCTGATTGGTCCAATTAAGATGGGTTGGGGTGGTGGGGTCAAGAGATACAAACATGTGGCTCTGGCCTGCTCTGCCAGCATAGTGGCTCAATGGCCAGTATGCCTGGAACCCACACTGACACATATGTAAATTCTCAAGCCCGTTCATTGTAACTATCATGGGTCATGTCCTGGCATGTGGTCAGCATGTGTGGAGTCTCCACCATGCATCAAGCATGATATTCAACGCTGAGGATGCAATAAATAGTAAGACATGGTCCTTATCTTCATGCATTCATAGTGTAGGGGGGGATGCAGGCATGCACAGGTCACTGAGATACCATGTGATATGGGCATAGATGGAAGGATGCGGAGTGTGGTGGGAGGCCCTGAGCCTCTGGAACATCCCGAGGCCCCTTCTGACTCCTCAAAGACTCAGTGGTTTTGGTCAGAGTCACTGGTAGTTCTTTACTGTATTCTGATTCTTTGACATTTCGACAACCAAATACATCACTCGGTTAACCAAGAATATCTGATGATGCACCATTTCAAATGTCTCTACCCCCACCATGCCAGAGGACAGAGTGCTTTCTAAATTAATCAGTAACAGAATTATTCCATTTACAATAGCATCAAAAAGAATAAGACACATAGGAATAAATGTAACAAAAGGGGTGTAAGGTTTTTACAAAGTACAAAACATTGCTGAAAGAAATTGAAGGTCTAAATATTCCAGGGTCGTGGACCAGCAGACTTAAAATTGTGAAACTGTCAATCAATACTCCCCAAATTGAGCTATAAATTCAATCCAATCTCTATCAAAATCTCAGCTGGTGTTTTATGCAGAAATTGGCAAGCTGACTGTAAAATTCATATGGTAATACAAAGGACCCAGAATTGCAAAAAAATAAAATAAATAATAATAACATATATTGAAAAAGAAGAATAAAGTTGGAGCACTCACACTTGCTAATTTAAAAACTTACTCTAATGCCACAGTAATTGAGACAGTGTGGTACTAGCATACAGATTTATAGATGAACAGAAAAGAACTGAGTGTCCAAAAATAAACCCCTACACCTATGGTCAGTCAATTAAAATATCAAGACAATTTAATGAGAAAAGATAATTTTTTTCTAAATTCATTAAGTTATCAAGAGTTCATTGAAAACAGTAGCAGATCACCTTCGGGGAAGGAGCAGACACGTGAGGCGAAGGGACAGTGAAATCAAGCGTTGCCACGCCTGAGCTCCATGCACAGAATTTTCCCCATGCTCCTCTGTGCTGAATTTCAGGACAGAATCAAGAGGGAGTCATATTGCCAAGAGGTCCCTACCACTTACAAAAAGAACAGGATCGTCACTCTGGGTCTGAATGTGAACTTCACTAGCCCCCTACATTTTTATGAGTTCACCAAGTTTAGTCTTAGAGGGGCCCTGATGACAACTAACCTTGACCAGTAGGGGTCGCTCTACCTGAGGAATTTTAGGTTGGCTGAAGAAATAAATAGTCAAAAAACTAAATGTTGTGTTCCACTCCCAGCTTCAGGAAGTGCTCCCCGCCCCACCCGTGAGCCTTGTGAGAGTCTCCTACACTTGGCTCTGAGGAGGAGATATCTGGTGTTTGTGGAGAGAGTTGGGGAAGCAGTCCAACTGTTTGCTTTATTTCTCTACTGCCACCATGCCTGGATTCAGTGTTGTGTGATGATTGAAAGTGAGGCACTAGAATTATATAATTTCTGGCCCTGAGCCTCCATTCTATCCATTTCCTGCTGTTGACCTCATACTGCTTTTCTGTGCCTTGGTCTTCTTACCTATGAAATGGGAATAATAGCTATTTCACTAGAGGGGTGGGGGGAGGCAGAAGGCTTGTGAGGATTAAATAAGTAATGTGTGCAAGAGTTTAGCATCAAGCCTGGTACCCAGTTAGAATGCAACAACTTTTAGTTATATAAGCATTATAATTAGGCCGTGGCTGGGTGACTAACTGGAGAGAGCATCATCCCAGGGCACCAAGATTACAGGTTAGATCCCTGGTCAGGGCATATACGAGAAGCAACCAATGAATGCACAACTAAATGGAACTAAGTGGAATGAATTGATGCTTTTCTCTCTCTCTCTCTCAAATCAATGGAAAAAAATATTTTAAATAATTAATAATTACATATGCTCCTCAACTTGTGATGGGGTTATATACAGATAAACCCAGCATAAGTTGAAATTATCATAACCCCAAAACACATTTAAGTCACCTAGCCTATTTAAAATAGAGCTAGTCTTAGCCTATTTTAAACATGCTCAGAACACTGCTGTTAGCCTACAGTAGGGCAAAGTCATCCAACACAAAGCCCTTTTTACAGTAACGTGTTGAACATCTCATGTAATTTGTCATGCGTATTGCTTTTACGCCATTGTAAGGTTGAAAAATCCTAAGTTAAATTATCATTAAGTCAGGGACTGTCATTGTCATTATTAGAGGAACTCTTCCTGAGATCTTGGCTCTGACCCTGCTAAGCCTAGGGCTGGCCCACATCATAGCACAGTGGTCCCCAACCTTTTTTGGGCCATGGACCGGTTTAATGTCAGAAAATATTTTCACGGACCGGCCTTTAGAGTGGGACGGATAAATGCACAAAATAAAATTATGTGACCGGCGTAAAAACTGTTATTTTTAAATACAATTGTCGAACTTACAAGTCAAGCGTCAAAAGTGAGTCTTAGACGGATGTAACAGAGGGAATCTGGTCATTTTTTAAAAATAAAACATCGTTCAGACTTAAATATAAATAAAACGGAAGTAATGTAAGTTATTTATTCTTTCTCTGTGGACTGGTACCAAATGGCCCACGGACCAGTACCGGTCTGCTGCCCGGGGGTTGGAGACCACTGTCATAGCAGATACTTCATGAAGAACCTATCAGGTGAGACAATTCAGGAAGAAACAGTAAGGGCATAAACACAGCATGACACAGGGCAGGCGAGACTTCATTGTAGCACATGGGGTGCCACTGAGCCCAGGTGAAAATTCAACTTCAGAAGCTTAATGGAGATACTTAGGGATGAAGATGCTAATATGACTTCTAGGCTTATTTAAGACTTTCAGAAACATTTGGAATCCTGTTTGCCATCTCAGAGGGTACCAGCCAGAAGATAAAGAGAGATATTGCATCTGCTCCCCAAACAAAGAGTATACTTGGTGAGTTTATTCTCTATGAAGGGGTTTCTTACGGGCCGACCCCTCCAGTGGCCCCTTCTCAAGGGTTACTTGGTACCTCTGGGATCACTCAGTGGGACGCGGATGCCATCTGGGATCCTGGATGTGGAACGGGCATCATGTGTTGCTAGTTTCATGAGTCATCTCTTCTACCTCCTCTACACTCCAGTTCTACATATAACTAACTTCCTACAAATTCTATTCCAGCATTCCCTCAAGTTCATTCTGCAGCATTAGCTCTCTGGGCAAAAGGTTTCCATAGCCAGCTAGGTTTAGGAAGACTGGATTAAACATCAGACAAGTATGTATATCTTCGCGGCAGCACTTTTCAGATCCTTTAAATACTAGTGCGACTTGTCATCAAGTTACTTAACCTCAACTACCTCAGTTTTCCGTTCACCTCTTTGATTTTCTGAGCCTTTCCTTTCTTCTGAGGACTCTTGGAATAAGTTTTCACAATGTCAGTCCCAGAGAGAGTGGACAGACCTTAGTGATCAAAGTGTGCCCAGCTGGGGCCGGACTCATCTCCAGGAATTGACCTTGTGATTCCCTCTCACTGTGTGCTCTCCTGTGGACAGGAGCCAAGGGCGGGGTGGGGATAAGCTATGGCTTAGAAAGGAGCACATTGATTAGTTGGCAAAAAAAAGCAGAAAGTCCTTGTGGGGAAGGTCGTGCTCACTGGTATCTTCACAGGTGTGGTGGTGGCATTCTGAGCAACTTCCTTTCTTCCAGGACCTTCCCAAAGAGCTTGGCTGCTTCTAGGGCACAGCCCCAGTGGATGGTGAGCCCGTAGCCTCCGTGGCCATAGTTGTGGATAACCTGAGAGAAGCAAGAGAGAACATGTCCTGGTCTGCCCTGAAAGATTCAGAAGTAAGCCCTGGCCAGGTAGTTCAATTGGATAGAGCAGGGATAGTCAACCTTTTTATACATACAGCCCACTTCTGTATCTCTGTTAGTAGTAAAATTTGCTAACCTCCCACCTGTTCCACAGTAATGGTGATTTATAAAGTAGGGAAGTAACTTTACTTTATAAAATTTATAAAGCAGAGTTACAGCAAATTAAAACATAGAATAATAATTACTTACCAAGTACTTTAGGTCGGATTTTTGCTAAGTTTGGCAGAATAAATCTTTATAAAACAACTTACTATAGTTAAATCTATCTTTTTATTTATACTTTGGTTGCTCCGCTACCGCCCACCATGAACACTGGAATGCCCACTAGTGGGCGGTAGGGTCCAGGTTGACTACCAATGGGATAGAGCATTGTCATTGTCCCGATATGCCAAGGTTGCAGGTTCAATCCCTTGTCAGGGCACAGAAAAAAATGAACTAAAAATGCATAAATAAGTGGAACAACAAATTGATGTTTCTTTCTCTGTCTCTCTCCTTTCATTTCTCTCTAAAATCAATTAAAAAATAAAAATAAGATTTAGAAGCTTTCTGAAGAGTCCTGTGCATAGCCAGATGACACAGAGACTCTTCTCAGGACCCTGGTGGGAGGGTGGGGCCCCTGGGAACAGTAGTAAAGGAATTGTTTGGGGACCTTCAGATTGGCACCCTAGATTCCCCTTCTACTTAGGAGATGAACCTGCTTTATACACTCACTACAGGTGGTGTAGAATCACCTAGAACAGGGGTCGGGAACCTTTTCGGCTGAGAGAGCCATGAACGCCACATATTTTAAAATGTAATTCTGTGAGAGCCATACAACGACCTGTGTACATTAAGCATTATCCAATAAAAATTTGGTGTTGAGCCTGACCAGGTGGTGGCGCAGTGGATAGAGTGTCGGACTGGGATGCGGAAGGACCCAGGTTCGAGACCCCGAGGTCGCCAGCTTGAGCAAAGAGCTCACCAGTTTGGACTCAAGGTCGCTGGCTCCAGCAGAGGGTTACTCAGTCTGCTGAAGGCCCACGGTCAAGGCACATGTGAGAAAGCAATCAATGAACAACTAAGAAGTCGCAACGCGCAACAAGAAACTGATGATTGATGCTTCTCATCTCTCTCCGTTCCTGTCTGTCCCTGTCTCACTGCCTCTGTAAAAAAAAAAAAAAAAAAAAAAAAAATTTGGTGTTGTCCCGGAGGACAGCTGTGATTAGCTCCAGCCACCCACAACCATGAACATGAGCGGTAGGAAATGAATGGATTGTAATACATGAGAATGTTTTATATTTTTAAAATTATTATTTTTTTTTATTAAAGATTTGTCTGTGAGCCAGATGCAGCCATCAAAAGAGCCACATCTGGCTTGTGAGCCATAGGTTCCCGACCCCCGACCTAGAACTTGAAGTCAGAGATTCTCCCCTCACACGCATCAAATTGTTTGAGGTTCTCTAAATCACCTTCCTCATTCTCATCCCGCTCCAGACTGCTGAACTTCCTGTGTGAAGAGACGACTCTTCTACCCCCTCAGTAGGAAAGGAAACCAGGGGCACCCGAGTGGACTCTGAGTATGTCCTAATTTATCCTGGAGACAGGGGCAAGATCATGGGGCCTTTCACAAAGCTAGAAAGTTGAAAACTATGACTCTCCCATCTATACCTACACACAGCCAGGATAAGAACAGAAGGATCACCTAGATAGGGAGGATTGCTTTTCTGATGAGATCCCAACTGCCACCCACTCAGGTCAGTGCCTTTATTCCAGGACAACATCTCCCACCATTTCAATAAGACCAGTTCCTACCCCCATGAGAGAGGACATGAGTGGGGACCCCAGGGAGAGAATGGAACAGTCACAAATCTGGGACATCTGGGAAACTGAGATGGAGTCCCTCACCAGTGGTCTGATTTAGGTGAGTGACTCTACCACATGGAGCCCCGGTTTGCTCATTGGAAGCATGGGGAGAACAGCCTCTACCACAAAGAGCTGTAGGGGAGATTCCATACGGTTGTTTGTGTCATGGGCACAAAGCAGATGTTCCATAAGTGCCCATTTCCTTCTATTTGACCACTGCTTTAGCAAACCAAGGCACTGTCCTCTACACAACCTTGAGCAGGTCCTTTATCATCATTGAACCTCAGTTTCCCCATTTGTAGAGGAGGGGATATTAGCCAAAAGTGCCAAGAGCTTTCTTAGGAGTGGGGAGGGCATTGCTTTCCTTGCCAGCAGGGCACACCTCTGTATTCGAAGATCCAACGCGAAGCTGTTCCCTTTCTAGCCGAATCTGGGGGCGTACTGGTCGGAAGCCAGTCCACTCAGCAACGATTTTGGCATCCTGGAAAGAAAAGTGTTAGGAATTCATCTCTGGATTATTTTTTCTGCTGCCAACTTTAGATAATAGATAGTTCGCTTTTGGGACCTCACTATCATTGCCACCCCCCTTAACACCATCATGGTCTGTTTTATTCATCACCACCACCATCATCGCCATCTTTGTCAACCACCAACATCCTCACTATCACTAGTCACCACCAGTTCAATCAGCTACCCCATCTTCACCAACCACCACCACCGCCAGTCATCTCCGGGGTATTATCAAGAGTCACCACCTCAATACCACCCTTAGCGTTTTCATCACCATGGATACCAACCACTATCTCCACCCACTCACCACACCCTCATCACCATCAGGATTGTCATCGCCACCCGCAGGCAAATGTGAAAACTGAGATTTCTACAACAAATACATCTGCTCCTTGTGAACACAGACTAAGCTGCTTTGAGGATGTTGGCTCAAGAGAGAACAACTCTCTTAATCATGGCCATATAGGTGTCATCAGCCCAAGCAGGATTTCCCTGTATATTATCACATTCTGGTGTATTCTACAGACTCTTGCTGGAGTCAGTTTGCCCCATTATGGCATGGCGGAATCTTCCCATCCTCAGTGTCCTCATGATCAAGCTGCCAGGATCCCGGTCTAGCCGAGGGATGCCTCTCCCCACCTTACCTTTAGTGTGGGCTCCAGTCTGCAGCAGCCTTCCCAAATGGAGTTGTGGTCTTGAATATTGTTTACCTCGCTCCAGTTCCCCAGTTGGAAAATGCCTCCAAGAGTCACTTCTTGGATCCTTTGTAAAAGTAAGGAGGGTCAAGGATGAAAGAAAACGAAGCCTTTGAGATGAATGGGCGGTCATCACCATGCTAACCCTCACCACTATCACTACCTAAGTCACTACCACCATCAACACTGTCATCCCTGCTCACAATACCATCAACACCACGCAGTCGCCATGGTCGTCACCACCAGTCACCATCACCATTAACATCACCGTTAATGTTGTCATCTCTTCTAGTGTACAGCATGGAGACTATAGTTAACAATACCATATTATACCCTTGAAAATAGCTAAGAGAGTAGATCTGAAATGTTCTTGCCACACACAAAAAATGTAATTATGTGAGGCAATGGATGTGTTAATTTAACCTCATTGAGGTAATCATTTCACAATATATACATATACTAAATCACTGTATACATTTTAAATGAACACAATGTTATGTGTTTATTATATTTCAATAAAGCTGGAAAAAATATTGTCATATCCATCAACATTATTTTCACTACTTCCTTCCTGTTACCATTAAGATGTCATCACCATCAATCCCAGTCACCATTTGTACCACCATCATTAGCCAGTGATAATGTCATCTCCCCTCATACCATTAACATCACCATTGAGACAGTCCAAACAGGCACATCAACATGCCTTTGACACCATTGTCTCTGCCACTCTATTAACATTACTATTGATACTATCATCTCCATCAGCACCGCCCACTGCCACCAATCCCAGTCACCACCATCATCAACATTGATCTCCTCACCAATCACAAAACTATCTTTACTACCACTATTTTACTATCAACAATACTGTCATCCCATCAACACCACCACCATATTCACTAACATCATCTATGGTTAATATCACCATCAACTCCAATCACTGTTCCCACCACCATTCCTATTACTGACACCACTCCTAGTGTCACTGCCATCACATCTTTGTCTCTAGCATCACAGTCATCCAAAAGCATGTTCACAATAGAGTCCAATTAAGCCTGAGTCCTGCCTTCCCAGGCAGGTAATGACTCAAGTACACTTAAAAAAGAAAACTGGAAGAAAAAATCTGAAGGAACTAAGAGAGGGGCCTGGGGTGGGCAGCAGGGGCGTATCGAGGGCATAATCATGTTCCCTTTTCTGCCTACGATGTCAGATTTTCACCCTGGGATGATGTACGGGGACTTGTAGATGCCTCTGTCTGAGTCATGGGTGACAATGAAGTGTTTCATCCAAGGAGCATCCACCTGTTGATAGAGGATGGAGAAGTCTCATCAGGGGATCTGGGTCAGCAGGGATTCCCTGCCATGCTCCCCAACAAGACCAGATGTTCTGGGAAGAGTGGCAAATTCTTTAACCATCCCAGGACACCCTGTCACCAGCATGCTCCTGACTGCTTGCTCTCACAGGACGAGCACCCCGAAGGAGAGCCAACCTGTTTCCTGAAGCATCGCACATTTTCTCCCACTTGTGCACAGAAAAGCGCAGCACCCATGTGCAAATGCATACACATACTAGTTCACCTCAAGAACACACATGCCCAACCCCACACACCTATACACCTATGAATGCACACATGTACATTCACAATGAAGTATGCCTCACGTACATGCACACGCATGCAGGGAGAAGCGACATGGACCGATGTTTATATCCAGGCTCTTAACCCATGTTGCCTGAGCCTGACCAGGTGGTGGTGCAGTGGATAGAGCGTCGGACTGGGATGCAGAGGACCCAGGTTTGAGACCCTGAGGTCACCAGCTTAGCGCGGGCTCATCTGGCTTGAGCAACAAGCTCACCAGGTTGGACCCAAGGTCGCTGGCTTGAGCAAGGGATTACTTGGTCTGCTGAAGGCCCACGGTCAAGGCACATATGAGAAAGCAATCAATGAACAACTAAGGTGTCATAACAAAAAACTGATGATTGATGCTTCTCATCTCTCTCTGTTCCTGTCTGTCTGTCCCTATCTCTCTCTCCCTCTCTGGCTCTCTGTCTCTGTAAAAACAAAACAAAAATACCATGTTGCCTGAGTTCTAATCCCAACTCCACCACTTATTACTGTGTGAACGCATCCATACATGTGACTCCCACATAACACAAATATATAGACACATGCTTTGTTATTAAGAAGACACCTCACAGCGGTAGAGCGTCGGCCTAGTGTGCGGAGGACCCAGGTTCGATTCCCGGCCAGGGCACACAGGAGAAGCGCCCATTTGCTTCTCCACCCCCTCCGCTGCGCTTTCCTCTCTGTCTCTCTCTTCCCCTCCCGCAGCCAAGGCTCCATTGGAGCAAAGATGGCCCGGGCGCTGGGGATGGCTCTGTGGCCTCTGCCTCAGGCGCTAAAGTGGCTCTGGTTGCAACATGGCGACGCCCAGGATGGGCAGAGCATCGCCCCCTGGTGGGCAGAGCATCGCCCCTGGTGGGCGTGCCGGGTGGATCCCGGTCGGGCGCATGCGGGAGTCTGTCTGACTATCTCTCCCTGTTTCCAGCTTCAGAAAAATGAAAAAAAAAAAAAAAAAGAAGACACCTCAAAAGAGAATGTTTGGGAGGGTTGTGTTGTGTTGGTCTTTCTTGTTTCTTTAACACAGGGGTCTCCAAACTACAGCCCGCGGGCCACATGTGGCCCCCTGACGCCATTTATCTGGCCCCCGCCGCACTTCTGGAAGGGGCACCTCTTTCATAGGTGGTCAGTGGAGGAGCATAGTTCCCATTGAAATACTGGTCAGTTTGTTGATTTAAATTTACTTGTTTGTTATTTTAAATATTGTATTTCTTCCTGTTTTGTTTTTTTACTTTAAAATAAGATATGTGCAGTGTGCATAGGGATTTGTTCATAGTTTTTTTTTATAGTCCAGCCCTCCAACGGTCTGAGGGACGGTGAACTGGCTCCCTGTGTAAAAAGTTTGGGGACCCCTGCTTTAACATGTAATTCCTCTAACAGGTGTCTCTGATGCATCCTCCATCTTTGGAGATGAAATAAACAGGCAGCTACAATCATCCTAGCAACAAAAGTCAGAGGTCTCACCACTCACCTTAATGATCTGCCCTCGGCCTGGCTGCAGCAGAGGATCTGGCTGCAGCGTACCAGCCCACACACCAGTGCAGTTGATAATTATGTCGGCGCCTCCTCTTGCCACCTAGCAGCAACCGATAGGGCGCATGGGGTGGGAGGGGGTAAGGACCCTGGGGACCCCCCCCCCGCTCCCTACTTTCCCCTTCTTCCACCTCTCAGCTCTCAGTGGTGGAGGCTTGGGGAAGAATTCATGGGCTTGGCTCCAAATGTCTGCTCTGCCACTTACCTGCTGTGTGATCTCAGTAATGTCCCATCACCTCAAGGCTCAGCTGCCTTAGCTATAAAATGGGGTTGGCAATGCACACCCCCAGGCTCCTGGGAGGATCCAGCATGACTCTGGGTGTACAAGTGCTTAGAAAGAGGAGACTTTCTTGGAACCTTCCAGAAAAAGTCAGAAAGCAAGCAGAGAGAGTTTTCTTTCTCCTTCTGACTCTTTTCTATTTAATTTTCTTGCCTTCTACTCTGCCAAGACCTCTGCAGAAGGCATCTTGGACCTCTAGTCCTGGGCATGTATGGGAGACTCAATAGATTCAGGATGTAGCCTGATGGGCACCCAGACTGCCAACCCAGCCCCGTAGCCCTCACAGGTCAGCCATGGGACACACACATTGCAAGACTCTATTATTGTTCATGAGCCAGTGTTTGCTACCCTGGACCGTCATGTCCTTGGGAATGAGGGCTGTGTCTGAGTCAACTGTATTTCCCAAGTGCCCATCAGGGCTGGCCCCAGAGCGGCCGCTTAGAGAATGTGAGTAACTGCATGTACTGAGTGCCCCCCACATGCCAAGCATTATTCTAGCTGCTGGGGCTGCATGAAGTCATAGAACAAAGTTCCTGGTGCATAGCCAGTGCCTGAAGATGGCAGCTGCTATTGTCATTATTATCAATGGTGATGTCACTCTGGAGGTGAGTCAGTCGGGAACCTTGATTTTGCAGAAACGTCAACGCAGATGTTGGTAGGAGGCAATCCAAGTGTCTGGAACCTGGGGGTGGGGTGCATCTGGTACTGGGAAGAGGCAGCCAGCTCTCTGGCACTAAAACTCATTGAAGCTTAAACGCAGATCAGCTGCTAATGACCACCATTGTCCCTCTGTCCCCTTACGTCTGCCACCAATATCAAGGCAAAATACAAGTCTTTCTGGAACTGACGAAAGCTTAGATTCTGGGATAGGTCTCAAGGGGGCCCTGGAAGGCTGAGAAGGGGGCCCCCAACTCAGCAACAGAAAGAAAAGGCCTCTCTCTTCTCCTCCCTCCCACACCCAGCCCTTCCCAGCCCTGCAGCTCACCTCCTCAAAAGACTCCACCTTCCGCTGGAAGAACTTCACTCCCTTCTCAGTTAACCTGGATGATCAGACACATGAAAAGCCTCATCGTTCAATTCTCTATCCTATCTCTCTGAGAGGATGGCATGGGGACATTTCTCAAAGAACTTCCATCCCACAGGATGCTCCTGGAGAAAATCAGTTCATAAGCACCTTGCCACATTAGTGGACCATGAAATGTCCCTTGGGAAACCTGAGATGGTCCAAGCTCCTCATCGGGTAGATAGAGATGGGAGAAAGACCTTGCTGAGGGTCAGACAGTGAGTCGGTGACAGGACTGGGATTCAAACCCAGGCCTCTTAGTGGAAACCCCCCCCCCACCACCACATTGTTTGTACTATGAAAGGCAGTGAGGTGCAGGGTGCAGGATGGGCAGGGTAGGACCAATGCCAAATGCCTCTTTGCCAGAAGCAGAGCATGCTGAGGCAGGTGGGCTGTGGACCCTCAATCCTCCCTCTAAGTGTTCCAGCAGAAAAATATTTGTTCCTATTAGAAATATAGTAGAAACATCAAAAGAAAAAATAAACCATATTAAGGCTGAAACATTAACTTAGGACTATTTTATCTACACAATTTCCTCAAGATAGAAAAACTGGAAGCATTTATTCCAGGAAGAGGCTAGATGGGAGTTATTAAGCACCCCAAGGTTAGAAGAAATAACCAAGTTTTAGCACAACAGTTCAAAAATCTGGCTGATCACGAGAATCACTCAGGGAACTTGCTAAAACACAAATTTCTGAGTCCCATCCCAGAGGGTTTGATTCAGTAGGTATGAAGCAGGGTCCTGAAATCTGTGTTTTTAAAAACTCTCCAGGTCACTTGATAAAAGCCACCATCTAGCCCACATTTTAAAAAATCTTAACAAAATAATAATATATAGGAAATAGATGGAATCTTTCTTCATATAAATATATGTGAAATAAATATAAATATATCTCTCAAGCTAATGTTTGCTAACGTAGAACACTACAAGATTCCTGTCAACATCAGGAACAAGAAGGGACATCCACTATCACCTGTATTAATTAACATTGTTCTGGAGGTACTGGCCACAACACGTAGACAAGAAAAAAAGTAAGGTATAAAAGTAAAAAGCAACTTATGTTTTGTAGATGACGTAAATATACATAGATCCGGAAAACTTAGAAGAACCCACTTAAAGCTATTACACAAATATTACAGATTTGAGTGAGGTCAATAATAAATATCACACATAAAGAGCTGCCCAGGTGGTTCTGTTGCCCAACCAAGCATGAGAACCATCATCTTAGTGCACAAGACCAAGGATAGCTCCCACCATGCCTAAGGTTTAACCCTTGGGGTTGGTCAATACAATGACGAATGCCGTGAACAATCATCTATGACGACCTTGGTCCCTGGAAGGTGCTCTCCTGAAACTAAAGTTGGAGGTGCTCTCACCTTTCAGTCAGCCACAGAAGATACCTCCTCCCCTCCAGAACCAGGCTTGTGTTGAACCAGCCATAGCTAGAGTCACAGCAGAAAAGGTGGGAACAAAGGATCAGAATCAATGCTATATTTGAAGGCTATCAAAGGGAGGTCAGAGCAGTGTTGAATATTACAAGGGGCCCTCAGGGTAAAGACAGGACCACTGGGTGAAGTTAGAGGGGGAAGTGGTTTTTAGCTCAATGCAAAGAGAATTTTTCTATCATACAAACCCATCCCCAACACAGGAATGTGCAAGTGGAGACTGGACATGCATTTGTAAAGGGGATTCAAACATTGGGTGGGGCGAGGAGAAGACCAGAGAGACATTGAGCTGTAGGGAAAAGACTGGATTGGAATCCCATTTTGGTCACTTAGCTGTGTGACCATGGGAAGTAACTTAGCCCCTTCAAAGCTCAGTCTCCTCATCTACTAAAGAGGATAGTGACATGGAGCCTCTGGTCTTGAGATCTGTGATTCCTTAACTCAAGGCCAGGTTTGGGTGGGTGCTTTCTCCCAAGGAGCTGGACAGAGCACTGAGAGACCAAGGTACGAGGGGCTCTAGGCCTAGAATGAGACAGGAAATTTGGTGACTACATCTTCTGTTGCCTCTGGACAGGTCTGTCTGAATTCCCTTTGCCCACGACAGTAACATTACCTGTAATCGGGGAACATGTCCAACTCTCTATGAGTCAGCTTACGAAATCCCAGAACTATGTCCTTCCAGTAAGGGTCCTTCAGAAGAGGGAGAGAACAGGGCACAGAGATGGGCGAAAGTCAGTAATAACGATAACAACAAAAACTATATACTGTTTACTGTGTGTAATACCCTGTTACAAGCATCTTACTTATACCACTCTATTTAATATTCATAAATCATTGATTTAGATACTATTTTCATCCCCACATAATAGATGGGCCCACTGAGGCTTAGAGAGGTTCAATAACTTGTCTAAGATCACACAGCTAATAAATGGTGGAGCTGAGATCTGAACCCACACAATTTGGCTTCAGAGTTCAAATTCTTAACCATTATGCTATACTAAGGGTAAAAGTAAGACTTGGGGTGCATGATAGGTAAGGGTCAGAAATATTGGAGAGAAAACGGGTGACAGTGAGAGTCACCAAGGGGTGAGAGTGAGAGATAGCAGAACATATAGGGTCAGACATTTTTTTATTATTGATTTTAATTTATTGTGTTTATGTAGATTCTAGTGTTGCCCCGAATGCATCCCTCCTCCCCCGTATTCCCCTCAACATCTCCTTTGCCCCCTCCCGATAGCGCCCTCCCCCCTTCCCTTCAGGTTTATCCCATCCTATCATCCCCTTTCCCCCTGTCCTCATTTCCTCTGGTCCCTTTGATCTCTCCTCTGTCTCAGTTCCGTTCCTCAGTTCACATTGTTCATTGGATTCCTCAAATGAGTGAAGTCATATGATATTTTTCTTTTTCTGCCTGGCTTATTTCACTTAACATAATAGTTTCCAGGTCCATCCTTGTTGTCGCAAAAGGTAAGATTTCCTTCTTTTTCATGGCCCCATAGGGTCAGACAACTTAAATGGAAGTTTCAACCTCACCACTTCAATTCTCTGAGACTCAGTTTTCTCATCTGTGTCATGGAGTTAATAGTCACTCTTGGAAGGTAATAGATAAGATGGGTAATGCTCTTAAAACAGTGCTAAATGTTGACTAAACCTTGGAGAGCTGGCTTGGGATTGCAGACACCCAGCCAAATCACCCCCTGCAAGCAACCTGAGAGCATCCCCCATGTGTTAACAGATTGCCTGGGTTCAAGCCCCAGCTCTGCCACTTTAAAATTTTGTGAGCTCAGGTAAGGTGCTCCATTTTATCTGTAAAAGGAAGATAATAACAGTTACTTCCTGGTTATTGTGAGAATTAATTGAGTCACTATTTATAAAGTCATTAGAACAGGGCCTGGCACATAGTAAGTGCATTAGAAATGGTACCCTGATGGGTGCTTTAGTCTATCTTGATGAAAGGCCCTGGGACCTGCGGGAGCACAGAAGACCTTTTGGCGTCAGCACTACAAGTGCCCACCTCTACAAGACGTGACTAAGTTTTTACCCATACCAATCAAAGGCTAGTCCCTCCATTCATCAGCTTTGGTCTCTGTCAATTTAATAACAAAATTGGCAACAAAAATAATTTTCAAAGCAAAAATAAGATTTAAAGTAAATGTGGTTTGGACATAGAAGTCTTTTGCCTTCAAGACTCACTACTCCCCAGACTTGAGGCCCCGGCCCTGGTATGGGATCAAAGCTCTGCCCCATGGTCCAGGACTCCTCACTCACCGGAACAGCTTCACAGAAGAGGTTGTAGCCTGAGGTTACAGCCAGGCCCATGTTCGCAGCATTGGGAGAGTGGATGTGGCTCAGGAGATAGTCGAAAGTCTGCTGGTTCCATTGCCTGGAAGGATTCCCCAAAGTCTCATCACGTAATTCCCTGAGCTGGGTAAGACACCTCTGAGGGTCAGCTTGCACAGGACTGTGACCAGGCTGCTGGTGGGGATGTGTCTAAATCTAGAAATCCATTGCACTCCATTCCAAATGTCTACAAATTTTTCCCCTCCCTAAACTTTCCAATATTTCCCCATTCATAGAATAGAGAAGAGGGAAACAAAGGATGCTCCGTTACAACCATTTGGAGGCTATCTTCAGCCTGGGCAGCTTGGGGTCACCGAGTTACCAAGTTTAAATGAGGGTTTTGACCTGCTTTGGGGACGGTGAGCCACGTGGTTCAGGCTCCCTCTGGGCACCTCCCTTACTGCTCCCCTCCCTCCACTGTAAACACCCACTTACACTCCCAAATGCTTTCCTCTTCTCCCTGGGCACAGTTCAACTACATTTCCAGACTCCCTTGCAGTTAGGTGTGGCTGTGTGACTGCGTTCTAGCCAATGGATCCTAAAGACTGTGCACACATGGCCCTCAGGCTATGCTCCTTGCACAGGGGCTGGCCCATGAGAATGGCAACATTGGAAGCCCCGAGGAGGATAACAGAGCCACGAGATGGAAAAGAGCCTGATCCCTCAATTGTCACCCACTGACCAGAAGCATTGGTTGTGGAATTTGTGGGAAGTAAGAATAAAACTTCTGTTTGAGCTGTTATTCATCTGATGCTTCCTGTTTTGAAGCAGCTGGAGACTTCAAAGCATGATGACCTTTGCAACTTCTTTGGTAAGCCCGAGCATTGATCCACCCACTTAGAAGTATTCCTGATTCACTGACGCCTATGGCTTTGACAGCCATCTGATTCAGGGGAGGGATGGAGACAAAGCCTCCTCCACCTATCTCACACACATCTCTTCTATCACTGCTAGGATCAAATGGAGCATCTGTCTGGCACATAAGAGGGTGTTAATATTTATTATTTTCTTCACATCATGCCAGGCCATAGCCTCCACAAAAGGCTTGTAATTGGTGACAGGGACCCCGAGAGAGGGCATCCCCTCTGCAGATTCAGCTCCTCTGACTGCCCGGCCACCTTCTGGGGCCCTCACTCACGCCTCCTGGGGGTTGCTGGAGTCAGAGGGGTAGGGCTGCCAGAGGCCAGCGGCCACGTCAGTGTTGGTGAGCGGGGTGAAGCGGTCCGCATAGACCCTCACATCCAGCGACTGCAGGACTGAGTGGAAGCGCTCATGGATGCAGAGGGCGGTGGACAGCCCAATGACGCCTGCTCCAATCACTACGACACGCATTGTGCCCGCCTGCAAGAAGGAAGGGTAGAGGAGTGCCATCGCCACCATCACCACTATCACCACCGTCCCCTGAAGGTTTAGAACAGGGGTCGGGAACCTATGGCTCGCGAGCCAGATGTGGCTCTTTTGATGGCTGCATCTGGCTCGCAGACAAATCTTTAATGAAAAAATAATAACGTTAAAAATATAAAACATTCTCACATATTACAATCTATTCATTTCCTACCGCTCATGCTCATGGTTGCAGGTGGCTGGAGCCAATTACAGCTGTCCTCCAGGACAACACCAAATTTTTATTGGATAATGTGTAACATACACGTCGTTGTATGGCTCTCACGGAATTACATTTTAAAATATGTGGCGTTCATGGCTCTCTCAGCCAAAAAGGTTCCCGACCCCTGGTTTAGAAAGTGCCAGACACCGCCAAACACTTTTAATACTTGATCCTCTCAGTGACCCTCACACAGGAAAAACCTGAGGCACGGAGAGGCAAAGCAACTTGCCCACGGTCACACAGCTTGGATAAGCCTCCCCAAATACACTGTCTCCTTCTGAGAAGAGGAAAAGGCCTAGCAGTGTACTTGGCCAGCTCTAATGGTTAGGACAGGGGCTCTGGCTTCATATCTCATCTCCATTGACCTTGAGCGAGAAGTTTCATAAACCTCAATTTCTTCTTCTGAAAAATGAGGAACTTAACTCATGCCTCAGAGAGAAGATGGAAGATTTATCAAGATGGCAACTGTAAAAAGCTTAACCCACATCTAGTACAAAAGAAGAGACTTGCTGGCCCTGGCTGGTTGGCTCAGCGGTGGAGCGGTGGCCTGGCGTGCGGGGTACCCGGGTTCGATTCCCGGCCAGGGCACATAGGAGAAGCGCCCATTTGCTTCTCCACCCCCCCCCCTCCTTCCTCTCTGTCTCTCTCTTCCCCTCCCGCAGCCGAGGCTCCATTGGAGTGGGGATGGCCCGGGCACTGGGGATGGCTCCTTGGCCTCTGCCCCAGGCGCTGGAGTGGCTCTGGTCGTGGCAGAGCGACGCCCCGGAGGGGCAGAGCATCGCCCCTGGTGGGCGTGCCGGTTGGATCCCGGTCGGGCGCATGCGGGAGTCTGACTGTCTCTCCCCGTTTCCAGCTTCAGAAAAATAAGAAAAAAAAAAAGAAGAGACTTGCTGACACTTGTGGTATGCTTGCTGAGTGCCAACCTCAGTGCTAAGTGCTTCCCAACCATCAGTTCCTTTGAGGCTCCCGACATTCCTACAAGCTAGAGACCAGTGTTATTGGCCCCACTTTACAAATGAGGAAACGGGGGCTCAGAAAGGTGAAGTCACTTACCCGAGGTCACAGAGCCAGGAAGTGGTGCTGTTGGGATTTAATTTCAGTTCAAGTAAAGTCACATTCACTCATTGCACACCTACTGTGTGCTGGGCCAGCAGCTAGTGCCTGCAGCTGTGAGCACATCAGAAGCATCAGATGCAATGGCCAGCCTCAGAACTCAGGCGCTTCAGCGCACCCCCCCCCCCCCGCCAGGGCCTGTGTTGGGGTGCTAGGCTGCCTAGGTCCTTGGAAATTTAGAAGGCCCAGCAGCTTTTGACCTTGAAGCTGGTTGAGCGGGCACAGCAGGGAAATATTCTGCCGGCTCCTGCTGAGGCAGAACAAGGGGACATTTGTGCCCAAAAGGGCCAAATTCAACTTTCCCTCCTTTTTACTCACAACTCTCCTCCCACAGACCTTGGCTGCTAGCCTGTGGCCCTGAAGGCAGGACAGTCTCAGTACGGCCTAGTTTTATAAAGGGAGAAATGGCTCCAGCCCACAAGAACTGGACTCTGGTGGGGTTTTGGCAGCTAAGTTGGTGATGGAACCCAAAAACAAAAGGTAGCGTCGCTCCGGGCGATTCTTCTTCCAGAGCTGCCGACCTGAGCTTGGTGCGGAACCCTCTCAAGGACCCCCAGCCTCCTCCTGCAACCTTCTCATTTATAAAATAGGGGTCACCTGATCTCACAGGGTCATCTTGAAGGTTAAATGACCAGCATGGCAACATTTCCTGGCTTCCTGGAAAAGTATCTGGCACAGAGTAGGCCCTCAATATATGGCAGCCTCCTTCTGTCCCCAAGCACTTTGAAAATAACAAAGAAAAGACCATTGGCTATAAAGGAGAAGAGAGGAAGAAGAGAGAGTCAGACCTGTCTTCACTTCGGGCTTGCTGTGTAATTTTGGCTAAGTTACTGCCCCTCTTGGGCTTTCTGACTGTCTCTGCATAACCTCCATGGAGTTGACCACTTTTGTACCTTATCAACAAGAAGGCAGGAATAGAGGGCTTTTCAGTATTTTCTAAATTCCCCATAATGAATCCAGGAGGTGGTACGGCATGGGGAGGTAGAGGTAACAGCCCAGGCTGTGGGTCAGACATGCCCAGGTTCACAGCTGGCTCTGGCACACACCAACTGTGTGACCCTGGACAAGTCACTTGACTTGACTGAGCAAGGTTGATCAGCCTCCCTGACATCCCAGGACTGAGGGTGTCCCCAGGATGTGGACTCTGAGTGCTAAATCCTAGAGTGTCCTGTAGCAAACCAGAATGAGTTGCTCATTGTCACTGAATCTCAGTTTCCTCTTCTATAAACTTAAATAAATTTTTTTAAAAAATTTATTTGTTGATTTTAGAGAGAGAGGAAAGGAGAGAAAAAGGGAAACAGATTTGCTGTAGCACTTATTGTTTGACTCTTGCATGTGCCCTGACTAGGGATTAAACCTGTGACCTTGGTATATTGGGATGATGCTCTGACCAACTGAGCTACCTGTTGAAAGCTCTATAAACTTTTAAGAATTAACAAAGGTCCCTGCCTATTGTTTTCCCAGAAAAAGATCAGCTCCAGGGGAGCAGGAATTTTTGTCCACTGCTCTATACCTAGGGCTTAGAATAGTACCTGGCCCAGAGCAAGGACTCATGAATGAATGAATGAATGAATGAATGAATGGAGTTCTTATGAAGATCAAAAGAGAAAATACTCGTAAAGCACTAGAGAGGTCATAAATGAAACCAATGATTATTATTGTCCCCAGTTTATAGCTGAGGCAGCTGAGGCCAGGAGAGAGCAAGGTTACTTAGAAGTCACAGCAAGAATTGGAAGAAGAGATATGGGTGAACCCAGCTCTGCCTTTTCTAGGGCCCAGTTTTTTCCATCATCACATCATCTAGAAAACCAGTAAAGAACTGAGAAGAAAAAAGAGGTGCTTGTGTAATAGAAGTATGTGAGATGAGAGAAGAGAGTGCTTGAAAACATTTATGAGATTCCTGGGCAGGAAGAGATGTCGAACAGAAGCAGAGCGGACACATGATGCATCTCTGGTAACAAGGCTGGGTAGGCACAGCAAAGCTTCTGGGTAGGCGTGGTGTCACATGCCCAAAAGAAGAGCAAGATTAGGGACTCACTGCAACAACTCTGGAGCCAGCTGGCAAGATAGAGAGACAAGTAACAGCATGGGGCTCAGTTTCTGCAGTGTGTAAAATTCTACAGGTGAGCAAGACATTATCATGCAGAGAGGGAAACTGAGGCCCCACGAAGAGAAGGAAGTCACACATTTGTGAAAAAAAGATTTGTGGGATCTTGAGGGTAAAAGGTCTCTGTGAAGGGCAGCAATAGGTCACATCCAGAAAAGAACTACAATGTGGCCCTGGACGGTTTGCTCAGCGGATAGAACGTCTGCTGGTTGTATGGACGTCCCAGCTTCGATTTCTGGTTGAGGCACAAAGAAGTGATCATCTGCCTCTTTCCCTCTCCCTCTCCCCATTGTCTCCCTCTTGCCCTCCCCCAGCCAGTGGCTCAGTTGGTTTGAGTGTCTGCCTGGGTGCTGAGGATTCAAGCCCCAGACAGCGGTAGCCAGGTGGATCTTGGTCGGGGGCATGCGGGAGTCTGTTTTACTATCTCTCCTCCTCTCACTCAAAAAGAAAAACAAAAACAAAGCAAACAAAAAACAAAACTATAATGTGGAGATAAACAGCAATAGCAGCTGCTAGTTTTTCAACTCCTAGGATTGGATTATGCTGAAAACTTCACATGCATCATCTACCTTAGCCTTCTACCAACCCTCGGGGTTATTGTTATGCCCATTTAACAGAGGAAGCAACTGAGGCTCAGACAGCCAGATGGTGAGAAGCAGAGCCCAGGCTGGCCTGACTCACAAGTAAAAAACCTGAAGGTCAAGTAGGGGAAAAGAAAACTCAATTGTTTCAGGGTCCTATATTGAAAAAAAACAACCCATAAAATACAGCAATTGCAGGAATTTTTATTGTGTTGGTGATAGGCATGGAATTGAAGAGGGAAAATGTGTGTCTTAAATCAATTATCTTAATAAACTGTGTGAATCAAATTTGATATTGATTGTAGCAACTTTGTGTGTGTGCTTCTCTAATTATAATGTCTATGTTATGGTGCAGGAGAGAAAGAATAATTTTGTGCATCTGTCACTTGCCAGACACATGTAGATGCAGTATAGACATCCTCTTACTTAATCCTCTCAACTGCTCTAGAAGGTTCTACAGAGGTGGGACTGAGGTTCTGGGAGAGGGAGCCACTCTCCCACAGTCACACGTCAGCGTTCAGGTCTGCTAGTTTTTAAAACTAAAACTAAGTAAAACTACTTAGGCAGCTGCCAATCAGTTGGCACCGACACCTTCTGCTTGCCTTTCAGCTTCGTATTTCTTTGCTTATAACCTCCCTTGTCCCCAGAAAGGAACCTGAGGCAGCTCATGCCTCTGATGGCTACATGTGCATAGCAAACAATAGGAAAGGCTGTTCTGAAAAAGCCAGCAAGTCACAGATGAGAAGAAACATGATTAGCTCTTCCAGGTTGTGCCATATGGCTACTTCTTATGCAGGTGATATTTTCAGTTTATCTTTAAAATGGAACAGATACTAGCTTTGTCCAGGTAGCTCAGTTGGTTAGAGCATCGTCCTGATATGCCAAGGTTGAGGATTCGATCCCAGGTCAGGGCACATACAAGAAACAACCAATGAATACATAATTAAGTGGAATAAAAAATAGATGTTTCTCTCTCTCTCTCTCCCTTCCTCTAAAATCAATAAATAAGTTTAAAATTTTTTTGAAAATAAAAAAAGTGGAACACATTCTATAAACACTTGACAACCAGGTTACTAGCTCCCTGCCCACAAAATAATTACCATGTATTGAGTACTTGCTATGTGCCCAATTCTGTGTGCTAAACACCTAACATAGGCCTGACCTGTGGTGGCGCAGTGGATAAAGCGTCGACCTGGAAATGCTGAGGTCGCCGGTTCGAAACCCTGGGCTTGCCTGGTCAAGGCACATATGGGAGTTGATACTTCCAGCTCCTCCCCCTTCTCTCTCTCTGTTTCTCTCTCTCCCTCTCTCTCTCTCCTCTATGAAAATGAATAAATAAAATAAAAACTTTAAAAAATATTAAAAAAAACAAAAACAAAAAACACCTAACATAAATCACCTCTTTTAATACTGAAATTAACTCTGCAAAATGTGCATTATGATCCCATCTTCCAGATAAGAAAACTGAGGTTTGGAAAGGCAAAGGTGCTTACCTGAGGTACCTGTTCAACTCCAAGGCTGTCACCAGCCTCAGGCTCTAATGTGGAACCTTTTCTGTTGACACCAGGAGTTCTGCTGTAACCCTTCTCACCCCCCCCCCCCACAAAAAAACCCCACTCACCTGGTGTGTCAAACTTTTGGAGCAAAGCAGCAGCTGCTGTGGTGCAGGGTCCTGTCTCCTGAAGGGAGGATCCTGATTCTGGGGCGTCCTGTCCTCAGCCCTCTGCCTGCCGGCTGGGACTAGAGCCCAGGGTCAAAGTCTGGAGTTATAGTCAGGGCACAGCTTGGCACTGTGCTGCTTACAGGGGTTGGACCCCTGCCAGGCTGTGAGACCTCCCCTCCCCTTGCTCTCAGTCCCTGAAAAGCTGCCTGACTTTTCTGTCTGCTCCCAAGCCCCTGTATACAGGCCTCGACGGCAGGGACGGGGCAGGCGGGGGTTCTTGGAGGGCTGATGGGCACAATGAGATCTGTCTCCTGGGCCAGCTGGAACCGATCCTCTTTTTTTTCTCTTCCTGCTGCCACCCTGGGGGAGGGAAGGGTTGTGCCCTGGCCTGCAGGGTGGGGTGGTCAGCCTGGCAGCCCCTGAGGGGAGAGCAGAGGTACAGCACCAGGGTTCCCGGGCCAGCTGGACAGCCCCGTGTCATTCTGGGACACTGGGGGTATAAGGCCACGAAGAGAGTCAAGGTGACACCTGTTTGGGCCATGAGGATGAGTGGCTCTTTGCTCCATATCCCAGGGACACTAGCAGCAGCATCACCCCAGGTCCCTCCTCTGCTGGGGTGAAACCTGGAGCTGTGATTATTATTATTTTTTTCCATTTTTCTGAAGCTGGAAACAGGGAGAAATAGTCAGACAGACTCCCGCATGCGCCCGACCGGGATCCACCCGGCACGCCCACCATGGGGTGACGCTCTGCCCACCAGGGGGCGATGCTCTGCCCCTCCGGGGCGTCGCCATGTTGCGACCAGAGCCACTCTAGCCTGGGGCAGAGGCTACAGAGCCATCCCCAGCGCCCGGGCCATCCTTGCTCCAATGGAGCCTCGGCTGCGGGAGGGGAAGAGAGAGACAGAGAGGAAAGCGCGGCGGAGGGGTGGAGAAGCAAATGGGCGCTTCTCCTGTGTGCCCTGGCTGGGAATCGAACCCGGGTCCTCCGCACGCTAGGCCGACGCTCTACCACTGAGCCAACCGGCCAGGGCCGCTGTGATTATTAAAGCCCAAAGGTCACCAGGTGCATCACCACATGGATGGGGAGACTGAGGCCCAGAGAGAGAAACCAGCCAGCCCCAGCTGAGGCATACTTGGGTCAGCTTTGAAGGTACCCACCCCTACCTTCAGCATCATCAAATAAAAATGCAAAGACAAAATAAGAAAATGCATGTAAAGTACTTAGTGCATAGTAAATTTTTAATAATTAAAAAAGGATGTGATGAACTGTTTCACTCTATATACTTCTCTATATACTTCTATTTTGTTTTAATATATTTTTTAACAATAGTCATGTATCACTTTTATATCACACAACCTCAGGAAAATTCCTCATGCCTCTAGCTCCTGGTGAAAAGATTTACACGTTAATAAAAGTTAATCAGATATCTTCATGCTCCCCCCAATTCCCATCTTAGCAATGATTTATGTTTTATGAATTTCAATGTGCCAGTTTTAAGTGCTTGAATTATCTCATTTAATCTCACAATAGCCCTATAAACTAGATGCTGTTATTATTTTCTTCCCTTCAATTCAAAAAGTGCTCCCAGTATCCACTAAAGCTCAACATGCATCTATTCTAAAACCCAGCAACCCTAGTGTTATGTATATCCCTAAGAGAAATGACAACAAGCATCAAGCAAGAGGCTTGTATAAGAACATTTATAGCCCCAAAATAGAAACAACAAAATCTCTATCAGCTAGAGAATGGATAAACCAATTGTGGTGTTTTCAGATAATTCACACTGTGGAATATTATACAGCAATGAAAAAGTTAAATACTGCTACAGGCAACAACCTGGATGAATCTCACAGTCATGACGTGGAGCAGAAGAAGCCAGATAGGAAAGAGCCCATATTGCATGGCTCTATATGTGTGAAATTCAAGAAAAGACAAAACTATTTGATGGTGATAGAGGATATGGGGATAGCAAGTGCCTCTGGGGGAGACACTGACCAGGAAGGACCAAAAGGAAATCTAGGATGCTGGAAACATGTGTCTTAATCTGAGTGGTATTCACAAGAGTGTACGTATACATGAAAATGTATCAAGCTGTACATTTAAGATAAATATTGATGTACCTGATACAATTAGAGGGAGGATGAGGAAGAAAGAGGAAAGAAAGAAGAAAGAGAGGGAGGAGGTAAGCAAGAAAGAAGGAAGGAAGAAGAAAGAGAGAAAGAAGAAAGAATTTGCCTACAAGTAGAGGCTCACATTTGAACCTATGTGATGGTTGCCAAATAGAGTAAATAAAAAAACAAGGCACCCTGTATTTTATCCAGTGACCCTCACCTGGGTAGTCTGTACCCAGAGCTGGAGTGCTAGGTCACCACACTAGAGAGCTTAACCAAGTGACAGTAGTGAGGGGTCTCAGGGACCACACAGCAGGGCTGGACATGGCCTGTGGTTTCAGAGATTCCTGCACTGTGTGTAAAGAGCATATTCAGTATTATTATTTAATTTTGGAAAATGAGGTGGAGGGACACCAATTGTTTTCATGATACAAAGTACAGAATATTCTTAGTTATTGGACTAAGTAGAAGATATTCCCCAGGAGAGATATGCAATTTTTTATCTTTATCAGAAGGGGGAATGAGTTTAAAAAAAAAAAAAAAAAAAAGGAAAAGAAAAATCTGAGAAACACTTAACCTGGTGAAATCTTCCTACTTTACAGCTAGGTAAACTGAGGCCCAAAGAGACGAAAGGATGTGCCTTGAGTCCCACAGGAGTATAGGGCCTGCTTGGTGAGGTGATTGCAAGGCCCTTAAAAAACTATTCTGAAGTCCAGAGTTCACTGAACATGCTAGAAGTTCCCTAAATACCTTTGGAAGCAATTTTTGTTTATTTGGCTGAAGTGTTAGGAATCAAGGATCTTTACGACCCAGTGGCTGGTTGATAAACAACGTGGCCTCCTAGCAGCTCTGAAATACACTCAGACCAGGGACCTGGCCAGTTGGCTCTGCAGTAGAGTGTCAGCCTGGCGTGTGGAAGTCTTGGGTTCAATTCCCGGCCAGGGCACACAGGAGAAGCGCCCATCTGCTTCTCTATCCTCCTCCCTCTCCTCCCTCTCCTTCCTCTGTATCTCTCTCTTCCCCTCCTGCAGCCAAGGCTCCATTAGAGCAAAACTGGCCCAGTCGCTGAGGATGGCTCCATGGCCTCCACCTCAGGTGCTAGCCGCAATGCACCCAGAGGGGCAGAGCATTGCTCCCTGGTGGGCATGCTGGGTGGATCCCAGTTGGGTGCATGCGGGAGTCTGTCTGACTGCCTTTCCGCTTCTAACTTCGGAAAAATACACACACACAAAAAATAGGATCACATTGTAGTGCTGTTGCAGTGCTCGATTCACAATATGTGAACATGTTTCTATTCGACTAATTAACAGTGACTCTTATTTTTTGAAGTTTGCCTATGCTTTGCACACAGTTTCCTCTCTGGGGTAGGAGGATTGTGATTAAGACCAGTACTCTGGAGTCAGGCAGACTCAGTTGGTACCCCAGCTCTCCCCTCCTCATCTAAGTGGTCTTGGGTTGATACTGAAGGAAACCAGAACATAATCAGGAGGTCACACAGGGCAGAAGGTCCAGTTTCAATGTATTGAAATTCAATGTATTGCGCGTATTTCAATGTCAACCTATAGCTCCACCCTCATGGTCCCCAGGATCTCAGACAAGTCCCTCTTAAAGCCTCATTTGTAGAATTGGGGGTATAAAGGGTTAATAACAGTTCCTTACTATTGAAAAAATTAGAGAGGCCCTGTCAATAACAGATGGAACAAGAAACACAGACTGAAGTAAAATAAAGGAATTAAAAATTGGGATATTAATCTATTGTCAGGATAGAGAAAGGAAGATGCTATTTGGTGACTGGCTTTATTCCCCCCCCCCTTAATATTTTATGAAACTTCCTACAGTAGTTCATTGTTTTATAACATATTTTTATATGGCTGCTGTATTCATTTTGTATTGCTGCGTAACAAATTACCTTGAAATCTTGCAACTTCAAACAACAATCATTTAGTATCTCACCCATTTTCTGCAGTTCTGGAATCGGGGACCTACTTAACTGGATGGTTCTGGCTCAGTATCTCTCCTAAGGCTGCCGTTAGTATGTTGTCGTGGCTGCTGTCTCCTCTGAAGGCTTAATGGGGGCTAGAGGATCCACTTTCAAGGTGATTCACTCATGTAGCTGGTAGGTTGTACAGGAGGCCTCAGTTTCTTGCCACGAGGACCTCTCTCCATAGGACTGCTTGGGTATCCTCATACCATGGCATTCAACTTCCTCCAGAGTGAGAGATCCAAGAGAGAGCAACATGGAAGCCACTGTGTCTTGCACGATCTAGCTTCAGAAATCATTCACTGTCATATCTGTGATATCCTAGTGGTTTACACAGCCTGGAGGACTCCAGAAGGGCATGAACACTAGTGGATGGAAATCCTTGAGGGCCATCTAGGAATGCCATCATATGCATGTACCAAATTCATCTAACCTGTTGCCTCATGTAGGACATTTAATCACTCCATCCTAGAAGATGAGATTCCAAGGCCCAGCAAGGCTCAGCATATTGCCTGTGGTCACACACTACATTAGAGGCAGAATCAGAATAGCCCAAATCCTATGAGTACACCCACTGGAGAAGTGAGGGAAGCCCTGGAGGAAAAGTCTAAGCAAAAGGTCTAAATCAGGGGGTGGGTAGAAGAATAGGGCCTTCAACTAATTCCAAATAGGGCCAAGGAGCTTTCAGCCACCTGGTGGCTGGAGCCCATCAACCTGCCCAGAGAGAGGCCTTGGCAGGAACCATGGGTACTAGTGACACCTGGACACCACGGGCCAAATGGCCAAAGCTTTGAGTCCAGAACATCATTCTCTGAACACAGGGGCACATCCAAGCAAGAAAGGCCAGCAACCTGTACATGAGCCCTGAGGTCTGTTGGGCCTGGGTTCAAATCCTAGCTCTGCTCTGAGCCTCAGTTTCTGCGGCCGAGGAAATGACACTGTTAGGTGTATTCATTTCCCAGGGCTGCTTCAGCACAGGACTGCATGGTTAAAACAATAGAAATTTGCTGCCTCGCAGATCTGGAGGCCAGGGTTGGTTCTTTCTGAGGGTTGTGAGAATCAGTTTCATGCTTCGCTCCTACTTTCTGGGGTCTGCTAGACATCTAGGGAGTTACTTGGCTTGTGGCAGAAAAAATCCAGCCTTCACATGGCAATTTCCCTGTGTCTCTTTGTTTCCAAATTTCCTCTTTGCATAAAGACATAGTTTTATTGAAATAGGGCCCACCCTAATGACCTCATCTTAACTTGATGACATCTGCACAGACTCTATTTCTAAATAAGGTCATATTCACAGGTCATGGGGGGTTAGGACTTCAGCATTCAGTTTTCATAACCAAACCATAAGTGCTATCATTCTTATCCCCTTTACAAAAGATGGGAGTGCCTGATCTATGGTGACACAGTGGATAAAGCATCAACCTGAAATGCTGAGGCTGCCGGTTCAAAACTCCGGGCTTGCCTGGTCAAGGCACATACAAAAAGCAACTACTATGAGTTGATGTTTCCCACTCCTCCCTCTTCCCCCCCACCCAAATCCATCAATTAAAAAGAAAAAAAAACCCCAAAAACGCCTGACTAGGCAGTGGTGCAGTGGGTAGAGCATTGGCCTGGGATGCTGAGGACCCAGGTTTGAAACCCTGAGGTCACCTGCTTGAATGTGGCTTACTAGCTTGAGTGTGGGATCATAGGCATGATCCCATGGTCACTGGCTTCAGCAAGGTGTCACTGGCTTGGCTGGAGACCCACCCCCACCCCAGTCACGGCTCATATGAGAAAGCAATCAATAAACAACTAAGGTGGCTTGACTAGGCAGTGGCGCAGTGGATAGAGCATCGGAGTGGGATGCGGATGACCCAGGTTCGAGACCCCGAGCTCACCAGCTTGAGCGCGGGCACATCTGGCTTGAGCAAAAAGCTCACCAGCTTGGACCCAAGGTCGCTGGCTTGAGCAAGGGGTTACTCGGTCTGCTGAAGGCCCGTGGTCAAGGCATATATGAGAAAGCAATCAATGAACAACTAAGGTGTTGCATCGAAAAACTGATGATTGATTCTTCTCATCTCTCTCTGTTCCTGTCTGTCTGTCCCTATCTATCCCTCTCTCTGACTCTCTCTCTGTCCCTGTAAAAAACAAAAAACAAACAAAAAAAAAACTGAAACAAAAAACAACTAAGGTGCCACAACAAAGAATTGATGCTTCTCATCTCTCTCTCCCTTCCTGTCTGTCTGTCTGTCTTGCTAAAAAAAAAAAGAGGGGAAGTAAGCCTCAGACAGAGGAAGTGTCTGATCTGGCTAAACTGGCTCCTAAATTTGAACGCTGGTTTAAACCAGGCAGATCCCAGGGTCTTTACACTGACCTGATGGGGTTGTTGTGTAATTCCTCTGCTCAAATGTCACCTTGTTCAGAGGGTTTCCTAACCACTTGCCTAAACAACCTCCTCCTCACCTTCTCTCCTTAGCCAGTATCACCTTCTTGGTATCTTATTCCGTGTCCCTATCTCCATCCCCATACTGGTAGCTTCTCCCCAGGATGACAGCAGCAGCCCTCTTGCCCTGCAGCCCATTCATTCTCTGTGCAGCAGTCAGAACTTTCCACAGTGCCCCCTGACTCTAGCCATTCTTTCTCAGGAAAGCCTTCCCTGACCTCTCTGTCTCCAAAGAGTTGTCTGGTTGAGCAATAGAGTGGGGAAATAAAATGGAGTCGCTCTACAATTTTTTTCACCTTGTCACTTAAAGGAAGCACTTGGCAGCCTCTTTGACGCGTCCAAATTGTGATCACCACTATCCTAGCACTTCGAGGCCATTATTAAGTAAAATAAAGGTTACTTAAACAGTAGCACTGTGATACTGAAACAGTTGATCTGATAACCGGCTACTAAATGACTAACAGGCAGGGAGCGACATTGAACAAAGAAATGATTCATGTCCTGGCAGGACTGAGCGATAGCTTGAGATCTCATCACGATACTCAGATGGGGCACAATTTAAAACTTATGCATTGTTCATTTCTGAAATTTTCCATTTAATATTTTCAGACTATGAGTAACTGAAACCGGGGGAAAGCAAAACTTCAGGTAACGAAAGACCACTGATTTACTTTTGCAAAGTCCTTGAGCTCAGTCG